>NC_141877.1:70564914-70884278 GCF_056163025.1 Triticum urartu | reverse complement strand
AATCTGATCCTTTTCATGGCTATGAATCTGAAACTATGGTGGCACATCTTACTAAATTAAATGATATAGCTACCCTGTTCACTAATGATGAGAGAACTTGCTACTTTTATATCCTTAAAATATTTTCGTTCTCATTAAAGGGTGATGCTAAGATATGGTTTAATTCTCTTGATCCTGGTTGTGTGCGTAGTCCCGAGGATATGATTTATTACTTCTCTGCTAAATATTTCCCTACTCATAAGAAACAAGCTGCTTTAAGGGATATATATAATTTTGTGGAAATTGAAGAAGAGAGTCTCCCACAAGCTTGGGGGAGGCTTCTCCAATTACTTAATGCTTTGCCTGATCATCCTCTTAAGAAAAATGAAATACTTGATATCTTTTATAATGGACTAATCGATGCTTCCAGAGATTACCTGGATAGTTGTGCTGGTTCTGTTTTCAGGGAAAGAACACCGGATGAAACTGAAATTCTATTGAATAATATGTTGACAAATGAAAATAATTGGACACCTTCGGAGCCAATTCCTGAGCCTATTCCTAAACCAACTCCGAAGAAGAGGGGTATTCTATTTCTCAGTCCTGAAGATATGCAAGAGGCAAAGAAATTTATGAAAGAAAAAGGTATTAAAGCCGAAGATGTTAAGAATTTACCTCCTATTGAAGAAATACATGGTCTTAATTTACCGCCTATTGAAGAAACATATGATCTTAATCCTTTACCTATTGAAGAAACTCGTGGTCTTGATAACCTGACACAAGTAGTAAAGGTAAATTCTCTCTATAGATATGATAAAGCTGAAATTCCATTTACTAAGTTTGCTAGCCCATGCTTAGATGAGTTTGATAAATTTATGGCTAAGCAAGAAGACTTTAATGCTTATTTTGGTAGACAATTGAAATACAATTCAAATATGCTAGAACACTTGGGTGATTATATGGCTAATGTCAAAGGTGAACTTAAACTTATTAGTAAACATGCTTCTATGGTTACCACTCAAGTAGAACAAGTAATTAAAGCTCAAAATGATTTTCTCAATGAATTGAATAGTAAGGATAATGATAATGTTGTTAGAGTTATGACTAGAGGTGGTAAAATGACTCAGGAACCTTTGTATCCTGAAGGCCACCCTAAGAGAATTGAGCAAGATTCTTAGAGAAATAATATAGATGCACCTAGTCCTTCTAAAAGGAAGAAAAATAAAAATGGTAGGACTTTGCATGCTTCTAGTGAGCCTATTACTAAAACACCTGAGAATCCAAATGATATTTCTCTTTCTGATGCTGAAACTCAATATGGTAATGAACCTTAAACTAGTAATAATGTTAATGATAATGTTCATGATGATGCTCAACCTAGCAATGATAATGATATAGAAATTGAACCTGATGTTGATCTTGATAACCTACAATCAAAGAATCAACGTTATGATAAGAAAGACTTTGTTGCTAGGAAACATGGTAAAGAAAGAGAACCATGGGTTCAGAAACCCATGCCTTTTCCTCCCAAACCATCCAAGAAAAAGGATGATGAGGATTTTGAGCGCTTTGCTGAAATGATTAGATCTATCTTTTTGCGTATGCGATTAACTGATATGCTCAAAATGAATCCTTATGCTAAGTATATGAAAGAAATTGTTACAAATAAAAGAAAGATACCGGAAGCTGAAATTTCCACCATGCTTGCTAATTATACTTTTAAGGGTGGAATACCAAAGAAACTTGGAGATCCAGGAGTACCCACTATACCATGCTCTATTAAAGAAACTATGTTAAAACTGCTTTATGTGATCTTGGAGCCGGTGTTAGTGTTATGCCTCTCTCTTTATATCGTAGACTTGATTTGAATAAGTTGACACCTACTGAAATATCTTTGCAAATGGCTGATAAATCAACTGCTATACCTGTTGGTATTTATGAGGATGTGCCTGTTGTAATTGCAAACGTTACTATTTTAACGGACTTTGTTATTCTTGATATTCCCGAGGACGATATATAGTATGTCTATTATTCTTGGAAGACCCTTTTTGAATACTATAGGGGCTGTTATTGATTGCACTAAAGGAAATGTCACTTTTCATGTTAATGGTAATGATCATACGGTACACTTTCCGAGGAAACAACCTCAAGTCCACAGTATCAATTCTATTGGAAAAATTCCATCGATTATATTTGGAGGTTTTGAATTTCCTCTTCCTACTGTCAAGAAGAAATATGATATTCTTATTATTGGGGATGTGCATATCCCCGTTGAGGTAACATAGTGTTATTCAAAATTTCTCTGGTTCCATGTTATTCGGAATGAGTTCGTTAACAAGACTTGATCAACCTTGTTAATGGATTCCTTTTGATGATCATGAGATGGATGAAACTAGAAGGCACAACCTTCTGTACCCTTCTTTTTTACTTTATGTTATTTATATTAAATAAAATAAAAACAAATATTTTTCTGTCTATTATCTGATTATCCGTGCAATATAAAAAATACCCCGAAAATAAAAGTTCTCCAAATGCCCTGAAATTTAAATATGATTTTTTCTAGAATATTTGAGAATATTTGGCACTTAGAACACAGCAGGGGGGTCAACCACCTGCCCACGAGGGTGGAGGGCGCGCCCTACACCCCTGGGCGCGCCCCTGCCTTGTGGGCCCACGGTGGCCCTCCTCCACTTATTCTTTCACCCACACACTCCTTCTTCCTCCCCCAAACACGAATAACCAGCTCAAACCCGAGCCCAAGCTCGTTTTGCTGCCATTTTCGATCTCCTTGCTCAAAGCACATCTCACAAAACTGCTTGCGGAGATTGTTCCTTGGTATGTGACTCCTCCATTGGTCCAATTAGTTTTTTGTTCTAGTGCTTTATTCATTGCAAAATTTTGCTCCTTAGGTGACCCTGTTCTTGAGCTTGCATGTCAAATTTATATGGTCAAAAGTAGTTTTAATGCATGATATAGGCCCTAGGCACTTGTAGGAGTAGTTGCTATCAATATTATTGAGTTTGGTTTACTTTTATTTTGAAGTTACTAAAAATTTCAGAATTTTTCAGAAAATGATGAAGAGACTTTTGAGGGGCTCATCGAGCCAAAGCTCGAAGGAAAAGGCACCGAAGCCTAAGTATAATCTGCCTCGCACCGCGGAGGTTCGGGCGTGTGAATGGCCTTCCGATGATTTCTTGAGAGCAGACGGGATTTATGAAGATTTTCATGAATTGGCTAAGAATGCAGGCCTCACCGCTTTCCTCCACGACCAATGCGATCAGTATCTCTTACTCACAAATATATTTGTGCAAAATTTTCATTTCCATTCTAGGAGGTCACACCTACGGTGGAGTTTTATTTATATGATGAGCATAAGGATATGTCACTTTATGATTTTTGTCGGGTTTGTTTAGTCCCTTTTGAGGGCAAGACAAAGGAACCACATCGCGATGATGTGGACGGGTTTATTGATACTATCACTGTAGGGGAAACAAGGAAGGTTTCCGATGCACGAATCACCAGCATACATTTTCCTATTTTACGCTATTTTGCATTATTTGCTAGTCGTTGTTTAATTGGTCGCGGAAACTGTGGAAAACTTAGTATCCCTGACATTATTATTTCGCTCCACGGTTTATACAGTGATAACTCTGTTAGTATGGGCGGCATTATTGCTAAACGGATAAGTCTAAATCATACCAAGGGCCCCATCTTTGGAGGCATCTATGCTTCACGCCTAGCTGCACATTTTAACATACCTATTAGGCATTATGAGAAGGAAGAAAAAGTGCTACCTCATGTTTACTTAGATTATAAAAGTATGGTGGCACATGATTTTATTGTTAAGAATAGGGAAGGAGAGCTTAAATATAAATTGTTCTTTGATAAACATCATCCTGAGACTATTACCCTGCCTGCTCCTTCTTTGTTTGATTTATCTGGAGACCGGTACCTTGTTCTGTTGAAGGCTATTCACGCCTACCAGAACCCTGCACCAGTTATGGAGCCAGAGCCGGAACCACAAGTTGATCCTTCATGACAATCTAATTACCAGTGGGATCCGGAGATCATCGCCAGCCAGTGGCAATCGGAGTCTTCTTCTTCTCAATATGACCCCAACTACTATTATGGATATTCGCCAGGCCAGCCGTGGCCATAGACCAACTTAGGCCAAAAGCCTAAGCTTGGGGGAGTACGTATTTCCCATCGACATTACATTTATGTTCACACACTCATTCCTAGATGTCGGTGCTCATACTTTTTCATTGTATCATCCATGCTAGTTTACTTTCCTTTTTATGCTTTCTTCTTGTGTGTTTAATAAACCTTAAGAAAAACCAAAAAATTTAGTTGTAGCTTTTAATTAGTTTACTTTCCATGCTTGTAGTTGTAATTAAAAAGAAAACCCAAAAAGATTTCATGTTCTTCTTTTACTTGTTGGGAGCTATCCCGTGTAAATAGTTTTATTTCTTTTATTTCCTTTGGGGGTCGATAGGAGAAGACCATAATTAAATTGTTGAAGTGGCTCTTAAATACATTATTGTTGATCTGCCAAAAGAGCCCATATTGCCTTGTCTTCTCTTGTTTATTGAATGCTTGCAGATTCCAGCTTAGACCAATGCACGTGCACTACTATTATTATTCACATCGTTCAATCATGCAAGTGAAAGGAAATTATGACGATATATGATGGACTGACTAAGATGAGAAAAGCTGGTACGAACTCGACCTCTTTTGTTTTTTGTAAATATGATTAGCTCATCGTTCCTGATTCAGCCTATTATGAATAAACATGTTTGCAATGACAACTAGAGATCATAGTCCTTGTGCCATGCTTGATTAGCTATGAGTTATAATGGTTTACCTCGCGTGCCAACATGCTATTGAAATGGTTATGATGTGGTATGATAGGGTGGTATCCTCCTCTGAATGATTTAAGTGACTTGACTTGGCGCATGTTCACGCATGTAGTTGAAACAAAATCAACATAGCCTTCATGATATTTATGTTCATGGTGGATTATATACTACTCATGCTTGCATTCGGTGTTGATTAATTTTAATGCATGTTCATGACTATTGTCGCTCTCTAGCTGGTCGCTTCCCAGTCTTTTGCTAGCCTTCACTTGTACTAAGCGGGAATACTGCTTGTGCATCCAATTCCTTAAACCCCAAAGTTATTCCACATGAGTCCACTATACCTACCTATATACGGTATCTACCTGCCGTTCCAAGTAAATTTGTATGTGCCAAACTGTAAACCTTCAAATAAATATCATGTTTTGTATGCTCGAATAGCTCATGTGTCAACTAGGGCTGTCTGTATCTTCCATGTTAGGCGGGTTATTCTCAAGAGGAGTGGACTCCGCTCCTCACTCACGAGATAAATGGCTAGTCACCGGGATGCCCAGTCCCATGCTTTATGCAAACTAAATCAAAATAATTGCAAACAAAACTACCCCTGGGACTCTTGTTAGTTGGACGCACTCATTGTTTTGAGCAAGCCATGGATTGATGCTTGTTGGTGGAAGGGGGAGTATAAATTTTACCATTCTGTTTGGGAACCGCCCATAATGTGTGTAGCATGGAAGATATCACCATCTCTTGGTTGTTATGTTGACAATGAAAGTATACCGCTCAAAATATTATTCACCTCTATTTCAAAACCGAGCTCTGGCACCTCTACAAGTCCCTGCTTCCCTCTGCGAAGGGCTTATCTATTTACTTTTATGCTGAGTCATCATCCTCTTATTAAAAAGCACCAGTTGGAGAGCACCGCTGTCATTTGCATTCATTACTGTTAGTTTACATTGAGTATGACTTGACTGGATCTCTTTTACCATGAATTACAATGTCTAGTCAGTCCTTGATCTTTAAAGGTGTTGGAAATATGCCCTAGAGGCAATAATAAAAGAATTATTATTATTATATTTCTTTGTTCATGATAATTGTCTTTATTCATGCTATAACTGTATTATCCGGAAATCGTAATACACGTGTGAATACATAGACCATAATATGTCCCTAGTAAGCCTCTAGTTGACTAGCTCGTTGATCAACAGATAGTCATGGTTTCCTGGCTATGGACATTGGATGTCATTGATAACGGGATCACATCATTAGGAGAATGATGTGATGGACAAGACCCAATCCTAAGCATAGCACAAAGATCGTTTAGTTCGTTTGCTAGAGCTTTTCCAATGTCAAGTATCTTTTCCTTTGACCATGAGATCGTGTAACTCCCAGATACCGTAGGAGTGCTTTGGGTGTATCAAACGTCACAACGTAACTGGGTGACTATAAAGGTGCATTACAGGTATCTCCGGAAGTGTCTGTTGGGTTGACACGGATCAAGACTGGGATTTGTCACTCCATATAACGGAGAGGTATCACTGGGCCCACTCGGTAATGCATCATCATTATGAGCTCAAGGTGACCAAGTGGTTGATCACGGGATCATGCATTACGGTACGAGTAAAGTGACTTGCCGGTAACGAGATTGAACAAGGTATTGGGATACCGACGATCGAGTCTCGGGCAAGTAACATACCGATTGACAAAGGGAATTGTATACGGGGTTGATTAATCCTCGACATCGTGGTTCATCCGATGAGATCATCGTGGAGCATGTGGGAGCCATCATGGGTATCCAGATCCCGCTGTTGGTTATTGACCGGAGAGTCGTCTCGGTCATGTCTGCTTGTCTCCCGAACCCGTAGGGTCTACACACTTAAGGTTCGGTGACGCTAGGGTTATGAAGATATGTATATGCAGTAATCCGAATGTTGTTCGGAGTCCCGGATGAGATCCCGGACGTCACGAGGAGTTCCGGAATGGTCCGGAGGTAAAGAATTATATATAGGAAGTGCTGTTTCGGCCATCGGGACAAGTTTCGGGGTTATCGGTATTGTACCGGGACCACCGGAGGGGTCCCGGGGGCCCACCGGGTGGGGCCACCTGTCCCGGGGGCCACATGGGCTGTAGGGGGTGCGCCTTGGCCTACATGGTCCAAGGGAACCAGCCCTACTAGGCCCATGCGCCTAGGGTTTCCACCACGGAAGAGTCCAAGTGGTGGAAGGCACCCCGAGGTGCCTTGGGGGGGAGGGAAACCCTCCCCTGGCCGACGCACCTAGGAGATTGGATCTCCTAGGCTGCGCACCACCCCCCCTTGGCCCTCCTATATATAGTGGGGGAGAGGAGGGATTTTATACCACAGCCTTTGGTGCTTCCTCTCTCCCCGTTACGTCTCTCTCTCGTAGTATAGGCGAAGCCCTGCTACTCTGACGCCCTGCATCCACCACCACGCCGTCGTGCTGCTAGATCTTCATCAACCTCTCTTCCCCCCTTGCTGGATCAAGAAAGGAGGAGACGTCATCCGTTCCGTACGTGTGTTGAACGCGGAGGCACCGTCCGTTCGGTGCTTGATCATCGGTGATTTGAATCACGTCGTGTTCGACTACATCATCCCCGTTCTTTGAACGCTTCCGCTCGCCATCTACAAGGTACGTAGATGCATCTAATCACTCGTTGCTAGATGAACTCCTAGATGGATCTTGGTGAAACCGTAGGAAAATTTTTGTTTTCTGCTACGTTACCCAACAGTGGCATCATGAGCTAGGTCTATGCGTAGTTCTCTTGCACGAGTAGAACACAAAGTAGTTGTGGGCGTTGATTTTGTTCAATATGCTTGCCGTTACTAGTCTTATCTTGATTCGGCGGCATCATGGGATGAAGCGGCCCGGACCGACCTTACACGTACTCTTACGTGAGACAGGTTCCACCGATTGACATGCACTAGTTGCATAAGGTGGCTAGCGGGTGTCTGTCTCTCCTACTTTAGTCGGATCGGATTCGATGAAAAGGGTCCTTATGAAGGGTAAATAGCAATTGGCATATCACGTTGTGGTCATTGCGTAGGTAAGAAACGTTCTTGCTAGAAACCCATAGCAGCCACGTAAAACATGCAAACAACAATTAGAGGACGTCTAACTTGTTTTTGCAGGGTATGCTATGTGATGTGATATGGCCAAAAGGATGTGATGAATGATATATGTGATGTATGAGATTGATCATGTTCTTGTACAAGGAATCACGACTTACATGTCGATGAGTATGACGATCTACAAGGATGATCATGGAGCCCCAAGATGGAGATCAAAGGAGCTATGTGATATTGGCCATATCATGTCACTATTATTATTTGATTACATGTGATGTTTATCATGTTTTGCATCTTGTTTACTTAAAACGACGGTAGTAAATAAGATGATCCCTTACAACAATTTCAAGAAGTGTTCTCCCCTAACTGTGCACCGTTGCTACAGTTCGTCGCTTCGAAGCACCACGTGTTAATCGGGTGTGATAGATCCTTTCGTTCACATACAACGGGTGTAAGAAGTTTTACACATGCAAAAACACTTAGGGTTAACTTGACGAGCCTAGCATGTGAAGACATGGCCTCGGAACACAGAGACCGAAAGGTCGAACACGAGTCGTATGGAAGATACGATCAACATGGAGATGTTCACCGATGATGACTAGTCCGTCTCACGTGTTAATCGGACACGGCTTAGTTGACTTGGATCGTGTAACACTTAGATGACTAGAGGGATGTCTAATCTGAGTGGGAGTTCATTAATAATTTGATTAGATGAACTTAATTATCATGAACTTAGTCTAAAATCTTTACAATATGTCCTGTAGATCAAATGGCCAACGTTGTATTCAATTTCAACACGTTCCTAGAGAAAACCAAGCTGAAAGACGATGGCAGCAACTATACGGACTGGGTCCTGAACCTGAGGATCATCCTCATAGCTGCCAAGAAAGATTATGTCCTACAAGCACCGCTAGGTGATCCACCCGTCCCACAGAACCAAGACGCTATGAATGCTTGGCAGACACGTACTGATGACTACTCCCTCGTTCAGTGCGGCATGCTTTACAGCTTAGAACCGGGGCTCCAAAAGCGTTTTGAGAGACATGGAGCATATGAGATGTTCGAAGAGCTAAAAATGGTTTTTCAAGCTCATGCCCGGATCGAGAGATATGAAGTCTCCGATAAGTTCTTCAGCTGTAAGATGGAGGAAAATAGTTCTGTCAGTGAGCACATACTCACTATGTCTGGGTTACATAACCGCTTGACTCAGCTGGGAGTTAATCTCCCGGATGACGCGGTCATTGAAAGAATCCTCCAGTCGCTTCCACCAAGCTACAAGAGCTTTGTGATGAACTTCAATATGCAGGGGATGGTAAAGACCATTCCTGAAGTATTTGCTATGCTGAAATCAGCAGAGGTAGAAGTCAAGAAGGAACATCAAGTGTTGATGATGAATAAAACCACTAAGTTCAAGAAGGGCAAGGGTAAAAAGAACTTCAAGAAGGACAGCAAGGAAGTTGCTGCGCCCGGCAAGCAAGCTGTCGGGAAGAAGTCAAAGAATGGACCCAAGCCTGAGACAGAGTGCTTTTATTGCAAAGGGAAGGGTCACTGGAAGCGGAACTGCCCCAAATACTTAGCGGACAAGAAGGCCGGCAACACCAAAGGTATATTTGATATACATGTAATTGATGTGTACCTTACCAGTACTCGTAGTAACTCCTGGGTATTTGATACCGGTGCCGTTGCTCATATTTGTAACTCACCACAGGAGCTGCGGAATAAACGGAAACTGGAAAGGGACGAGGTGACGATGCGCGTCGGGAATGGTTCCAAGGTCGATGTGATCGCCGTCGGCACGCTACCTCTACATTTACCTACGGGATTAGTTATAAACCTCAATAATTGTTATTTAGTGCCATGTCTGAGCATGAACATTGTATCAGGATCTCGTTTAATACGAGATGGCTACTCATTTAAATCCGAGAATAATGGTTGTTCTATTTATATGAGAGATATGTTTTATGGTCATGCTCCGATAGTCAATGGTTTATTCTTAATGAATCTCGAGCGTATTACTACACATGTTCATAGTGTGAGTACCAAAAGATGTAAGGTTGATAACGATAGTCCCACATACTTGTGGCACTGCCGCCTTGGTCACATAGGTGTCAAACGCATGAAGAAGCTCCATGCAGATGGACTTTTAGAGTCTCTTGATTATGAATCATTTGACACGTGCGAACCATGCCTCATGGGAAAAATGACCAAGACTCCGTTCTCAGGAACAATGGAGCGAGCAACCAACTTATTGGAAATCATACATACTGATGTATGCGGTACAATGAGTGTTGAGGCTCGCGGTGGCTATCGTTATGTTCTCACCCTCACTGATGACTTGAGTAGATATGGGTATGTCTACTTAATGAAACACAAATCTGAAACCTTTGAAAAGTTTAAAGAATTTCAGAGTGAGGTTGAGAATCAATGTGACAGGAAAATCAAGTTTCTACGATCAGATCGTGGAGGAGAATACTTGAGTCACGAATTTGGCACACACTTAAGAAAATGTGGAATAGTTTCACAACTCACGCCGCCTGGAACACCTCAGCGTAACGGTGTGTCCGAATGTCGTAATCACACTCTATTAGATATGGTGCGATCTATGATGTCTCTTGCCAATTTACCGCTATCTTTTTGGGGCTATGCTTTAGAGACTGCCGCATTCACTTTAAATAGGGCTCCGTCGAAATCCGTTGAGACGACACCGTATGAATTATGGTTTGGGAAGAAACCTAAGCTGTCGTTTCTAAAAGTTTGGGGATGCGATGCTTATGTCAAGAAACTTCAACCTGAAAAGCTCGAACCCAAGTCGGAAAAATGCGTCTTCATAGGATACCCTAAAGAAACTTATGGGTATACCTTCTACCTTAGATCCGAAGGCAAGATCTTTTTTGCCAAGAATGGATCCTTTCTGGAGAAAGAGTTTCTCTCGAAAGAAGTAAGTGGGAGGAAAGTAGAACTTGATGAGGTATTGCCTCTTGAACCGGTAAATGGCGCAACTCAAGAAAATGTTCCTGAGGTGCCTGCACCGACTAGAGAGGAAGTTATTGATGATGATCAAGATACTTCTGATCAAGCTCCTACTGAAATTCGAAGGTCCACAAGGACACGTTCCGCACCAGAGTGGTACGGCAACCCTGTCTTGGAAATCATGTTGTTAGACAACAGTGAACCTATGAACTATGAAGAAGCGATGGCGGGCCCGGATTCCGACAAATGGCTAGAAGCCATGAAATCCGAGATAGGATCCATGTATAAAACAAAGTATGGACTTTGACTGACTTGCCCGTTGAACGGCGAGCCATAGAAAATAAATGGATCTTCAAGAAGAAGACAGACGCGGATGGTAATGTGACCATCTATAAAGCTCGGCTTGTCGCTAAGGGTTATCGACAAGTTCAAGGAATTGACTACGATGAGACTTTCTCACCGGTAGCGAAGCTAAAGTCCGTCCGAATCATGTTAGCAATTGCCGCATTCTACGATTACGAGATATGGCAAATGGACGTCAAAACGGCATTCCTTAATGGTTTCCTTAAGGAAGAGTTGTATATGATGCAGCCGGAAGGTTTTGTCGATCCTAAGAATGTTGACAAGGTGTGCAAGCTCCAACGCTCGATTTATGGGCTGGTGCAAGCATCTCGGAGTTGGAACATTCGCTTTGATGAGATGATCAAAGCGTTTGGGTTTACGCAGACTTATGGAGAAGCCTGCGTTTACAAGAAAGTGAGTGGGAGCTCTGTAGCATTTCTCATATTATATGTAGATGACATACTTTTGATGGGAAATGATATAGAACTCTTGGACAGCATCAAGGCCTACTTGAATAAGAGTTTTTCAATGAAGGACCTTGGAGAAGCTGCTTATATATTAGGCATCAAAATCTATAGGGATAGATCAATACGCCTCATAGGTCTTTCACAAAGCACATACCTTGATAAGATTTTGAAGAAGTTCAAAATGGATCAGTCCAAGAAAGGGTTCTTGCCTGTTTTGCAAGGTGTGAGATTGAGTTCAGCTCAATGCCCGACCACGGCAGAAGAGATAGAAGAGATGAGTATCATCCCCTATGCCTCAGCCATAGGTTCTATTATGTATGCTATGCTGTGTACCAGACCTGATGTAAACCTTGCCGTAAGTTTGGTAGGAAGGTACCAAAGTAATCCCGGCAAGGAACACTGGACAACGGTCAAGAATATCCTGAAGTACCTGAAAAGGACAAAGGACATGTTTCTCGTTTATGGAGGTGACGAAGAGCTCGTCGTAAAGGGTTACGTCGACGCTAGCTTCGACACAGATCTGGATGACTCTAAGTCACAAACCGGATACGTGTATATGTTGAATGGTGGAGCAGTGAGCTGGTGCAGCTGCAAACAAAGCGTCGTGGCGGGATCTACATGTGAAGCGGAGTACATGGCAGCCTCAGAGGCAGCACATGAAGCTATATGGGTGAAGGAGTTCATCACCGACCTAGGAGTCATACCCAATGCGTCGGGGCCAATCAAACTCTTTTGTGACAACACTGGAGCTATTGCACTTGCCAAGGAGCCCAGGTTTCACAAGAAGACAAGGCACATCAAGCGTCGCTTCAACTCCATTCGTGAAAATGTTCAAGATGGAGACATAGAGATTTGTAAAGTACATACGGACCTGAATATAGCAGATCCGTTGACTAAACCTCTCCCTAGGGCAAAACATGATCAACACCAGAATTCCATGGGTGTTCGATTCATCACAATGTAACTAGATTATTGACTCTAGTGCAAGTGGGAGACTGTTGGAAATATGCCCTAGAGGCAATAATAAAAGTATTATTATTATATTTCTTTGTTCATGATAATTGTCTTTATTCATGCTATAACTGTATTATCCGGAAATCGTAATACACGTGTGAATACATAGACCATAATATGTCCCTAGTAAGCCTCTAGTTGACTAGCTCGTTGATCAACAGATAGTCATGGTTTCCTGGCTATGGACATTGGATGTCATTGATAACGGGATCACATCATTAGGAGAATGATGTGATGGACAAGACCCAATCCTAAGCATAGCACAAAGATCGTTTAGTTCGTTTGCTAGAGCTTTTCCAATGTCAAGTATCTTTTCCTTTGACCATGAGATCGTGTAACTCCCGGATACCGTAGGAGTGCTTTGGGTGTATCAAACGTCACAACGTAACTGGGTGACTATAAAGGTGCATTACAGGTATCTCCGGAAGTGTCTGTTGGGTTGACACGGATCAAGACTGGGATTTGTCACTCCATATAACGGAGAGGTATCACTGGGCCCACTCGGTAATGCATCATCATTATGAGCTCAAGGTGACCAAGTGGTTGATCACGGGATCATGCATTACGGTACGAGTAAAGTGACTTGCCGGTAACGAGATTGAACAAGGTATTGGGATACCGACGATCGAGTCTCGGGCAAGTAACATACCGATTGACAAAGGGAATTGTATACGGGGTTGATTAATCCTCGACATCGTGGTTCATCCGATGAGATCATCGTGGAGCATGTGGGAGCCATCATGGGTATCCAGATCCCGCTGTTGGTTATTGACCGGAGAGTCGTCTCGGTCATGTCTGCTTGTCTCCCGAACCCGTAGGGTCTACACACTTAAGGTTCGGTGACGCTAGGGTTATGAAGATATGTATATGCAGTAATCCGAATGTTGTTCGGAGTCCCGGATGAGATCCCGGACGTCACGAGGAGTTCCGGAATGGTCCGGAGGTAAAGAATTATATATAGGAAGTGCTGTTTCGGCCATCGGGACAAGTTTCGGGGTTATCGGTATTGTACCGGGACCACCGGAGGGGTCCCGGGGGCCCACCGGGTGGGGCCACCTGTCCCGGGGGGCCACATGGGCTGTAGGGGGTGCGCCTTGGCCTACATGGGCCAAGGGAACCAGCCCTACTAGGCCCATGCGCCTAGGGTTTCCACCACGGAAGAGTCCAAGTGGTGGAAGGCACCCCGAGGTGCCTTGGGGGGGAGGGAAACCCTCCCATGGCCGACGCACCTAGGAGATTGGATCTCCTAGGCTGCGCACCACCCCCCCTTGGCCCTCCTATATATAGTGGGGGAGAGGAGGGATTTTATACCACAGCCTTTGGTGCTTCCTCTCTCCCCGTTACGTCTCTCTCTCGTAGTATAGGTGAAGCCCTGCTACTGTGACGCCCTGCATCCACCACCACGCCGTCGTGCTGCTGGATCTTCATCAACCTCTCTTCCCCCCTTGCTGGATCAAGAAAGGAGGAGACGTCATCCGTTCCGTACGTGTGTTGAACGCGGAGGCACCGTCCGTTCGGTGCTTGATCATCGGTGATTTGAATCATGTCGTGTTCGACTACATCATCCCCGTTCTTTGAACGCTTCCGCTCGCCATCTACAAGGTACGTAGATGCATCTAATCACTCGTTGCTAGATGAACTCCTAGATGGATCTTGGTGAAACCATAGGAAAATTTTTGTTTTCTGCTACGTTCCCCAACAAAAGGTGCTCTGCATTTATGTTTTGCGGTCTCAGAAAGGGCTAGCGAGATACCACCTTGTTATATCATATTATGATTGTTTTGAGAAAGTGTTGTCATCCGAGATTTATTATTATTGCTCGCTAGTTGATTATGCTATTGAAATGAGTAAACTTGAGACCTAAGCATTATTGCGAATGTGGTTAGTTATGATCTTTGCGGAAAACTTGAATGCTGGCTTTACATATTTACAACAACAAGAGCAAACCGAGTTTGTAAAAGTTTTTCTTTATCACTTTCAGTTTGTCAACTGAATTGCTTGAGGACAAGCAAAGGTTTAAGCTTGGGGGAGTTGATATGTCTCCGTCATATCTACTTTTCCAAACACTTTTGCCCTTGTTTTGGACTCTAACTTGCATGATTTGAATGGAACTAACCCGGATTGACGCTGTTTTCAGCAGAATTACCATGGTGTTATTTATGTGCAGGAACAAACGTTCTCGGAATGACCTGAAACTTCACAGAACAACTTATTGGAAAATATAAAAAATACCTGCAAAAGATGAAGGCCAGGGGGCCCACCACCTGTCCACGAGGGTGGGGGGCGCGCCTGCCCCCCTAGGGCGCGCTCCCTACCTCGTGGGCCCCCTGGTGCCTCTCTGACTCCAACTCCAACTCTATATATTGTGCTTCGGGGACAAAAAAATCAGAGAGAAGAATTCATCGCGTTTTACGATACAGAGCCGACGCCAAGCCCTAAAACCTCTCGGGAGGGCTGATCTAGAGTCCGTTCGGGGCTCCAGAGAGGGGAATCTGTCTCCATCGTCATCATCAACCTTCCTCCATCACCAATTTCATGATGCTCACCACCGTGCGTGAGTAACTCCATCGTAGGCTTGCTGGACGGTGATGGGTTGGATGGGATCTATCATGAAATCGAGTTAGTTTTGTTAGGGTTTGATCCCTAGTATCCACTATGTTCTGAGATTGATGTTGCTATGACTTTGCTATGCTTAATGCTTGTCACTAGGGCCCGAGTGCCATGATTTCAGATCTGAACCTATTATGTTTTCATCAATATATGAGAGTTCTTGATCCTATCTTGCAAATCTATAGTCACTTGTTATGTGTTATGATCCGTTAACCCCGAAGTGACAATAATCGGGATACTTACCAGTGATGGCCGTAGTTTGAGGAGTTCATGTATTCACTATGTGTTAATGCTTTGTTCCGGTACTCTATTAAAAGGAGGCATTAATATCCCTTAGTTTCCGTAAGGACCCCGCTGCCATGGGAGGGTAGGACAAAAGATGTCATGCAAGTTCTTTCCATAAGCATGTATGACTATATTCGGAATACATGCCTACATTATATCAATGAACTGGAGCTAGTTCTGTGTCACCCTAGGTAATGACTGTTACATGATGAACCGCATCCGGCATAATTCTCCATCACTGATCCATTGCCTACGAGCTTTTAATATATTGTTCTTCGCTTATTTACTTTCCTGTTGTTATTGCTATCATCACTGCAAAATACCAAAAACATTACTTTTACTATGGTTATATTTTGTTACCATTACCACTACTATCATATTACTTTGCTACTAAATACTTTGCTGCAGATACTAAGTTTCCTGGTGTGGTTGAATCGACAACTCAGCTGCTAATAGTTGAGAGTATTCTTTGGCTCCCCTTGTGTCGAATCAATAAATTTGGGTTGAATACTTTACCCTCGAAAAGTATTGTGATCCCCTATACTTGTGGGTTATCAGCCGGGGCGGCGGCGGACCAACGGTGGGGAGTTGTTTCGGGGCGGCGAGGCGGCGGGGGAGCGCCGCCGGCCGCAGGCCGCGGGGGCAGTCGGTTCGGCCGGTGGTGGATGGCGGCTCAGGGGGTGCAGGTTGAAGATGAACTGCAGCCCCTCCCTAAGCTACATGTGAAGTGCCTCTCTGCTACCATTGCGTTCAGTTTCGACAGTAACATTCAGATTCCATGGTAAATTTCAGTTTTGACAGTTAAGTTCAGAGTCAATAGTTTTTACCTCATCTGTTGTAGTTGTCGGCGTTCTGGGAACGGGGGTCCCCAGACTTGCCTGCCTGCAGCCTGCGGCGTGGCTCAAAGGGGGCCCAGCACGGCCCGTCTTCATCGATGCAAACCCAAGACCCTCGCGAGGGGCCAAGCCTCGCGGGGCAGACGACATGGAGCTTCCTCAGGCACGGCCACATCAGGCTGGCTCGCGAGGAGGCGGAGAGATCAAGGCGGGGTACCTCACGAGGTGCCCGTGACGCAAGCCATGACGACCAAGGGCGCCAGGAGGGCGCCAGCCCGCGCAGTGTCCTCCTTTCCTCTTTGGTGCAAAGGGAGCAAGCGCAGGTGAAGAGCATCAAGCAAAGGCACCCGTTTCGGTGCAACGAGACCAAGACCAGTCCAACGGCAGGGAGGAAGTCATTGTGGAGCCCAAGCCAGCGTCACCACCAGAGCCTTTGGCAGGCGAGGAACAACTTTAGTCAGGATAAGTGTACCAGATGTTCCCCTTCAAAATGGCCAATTGTTGGCACCCTTCCCGCTCAATATTTGGGAAGAGGCCCAGGGCCTTTGCCTATAAATAGGACTAGCCACCCCCAGGGTAGGGAGGAGCCAGAATCGGCCAACCCAGAAACTAGCTAGGGTCACAATCGAGAAGAGAGAGAGAGGGAAGGGTGACTGAACTCCCCCTAGCAGTTCATCCTCCCAACCAAGAACAGACCCTCGCGAGGTTGTTCTTCCTTGTATTGCTTGTCATCATTAGCCCAAGGGGCAATCCACCACACCACACACTGGAGTAGGGTGTTACACCACAACGGTGGCCCGAACTAGTATAAACCCTGTGTCTCTTGTGCTGTTCTTTCCATAGCTTAGATCTTAGCAAGGAGGAGGGGTGCAGGTAGGTAGAAGGCGAAATCTCCGCGCGCACCCTAGTGTTCGAACCTGAAGGGTTTGCCGGAACCCGAAATCCGACATTTGGCGTGCCAGGTAGGGGTGCGCCGGAATTCGTCTTCCACCACCCCGTTCTCCTCCGACCATCGCGTCCATGTCTGACGCTCGTCGGGCCCGCGCCGAGCGCCGGGCCGCTCTCGCTTCCCGCGTCACCCAGATGGCTCCTGTCGGCGGGCGTCCTCGCCGTTCCCCATCACCTGCCGTCAACGCCGCCACCGGCCCGGCGGGGGACGAGCAGCAAGCGTCGTCTCAGCATCCGTCCGTGCGGCAAGACGGCCGCACCGCTACTCCCTCGCTCGCCCCAGCTGGTTCTTCGTCCCCCGCGCTCCGCGCACCCATGGAGGCTCGACCTGCGCTCATCACGGAAAACGAGCTCCTGCGCTACCGTCCCGTCGACGACGTCTACAAAGAATGGCTCGACCGCGTCACCGAGCTCGTCCGCACCGCAGGGGGCTCTCCTGCGCCGTCCGTTCTGCTGCACCGCACCCCGCCCCGTGCGGGCGACGAAGCTCCGGCGGCGCCCCGGCCGCCTCCTCCTCAAGAAGGCGCCATGGCTCGAAGGCGCGTGGCCCCTGGGCGGAACCCGCTCCATCAGGTGCCAGCGCGGAAAGAGCAGAGCTGCCAAGAAGTCCCTCGCCCGCCAGAAGCTGCCTGGGTGCTCCCTGCTCCAGCACGTCGCGACCATGCTCCTGCTCCCGTACGTCAAGACCCCGTGCTGCTCCCAGCTGCAGCGCATGGGGGCATGCAAGACCAAGATCTTCGTCACCCAAGGCCTCCCGTGGCCACAGCAGGCTGCCGTGCATTCACCGCCGAGCTACGTAGCATCGCGTGGCCCGACAAGTTCAAGCCAGACCTGCCTCCTCGTTACGACGGCATGGCCGACCCTGCGGAGTTCCTCCAGCGCTATGAGCTGGGCATCGAAGCTGCCAACGGAGACGAGAAGGTCATGGCGAACTGGTTTCCCATGGCGCTCAAGGACGGGGCCCGCACCTGGCTCCTGAACCTGGCCCCAGGCACGATCTCCTCCTGGGACGAGATGCGCACCCGCTTCATCGCCAACTTCCAAGGTACTCGCGACCGGCCACCCGCCATGAGCGACATGCGCCGCATCAAGCAACAACCCGGAGAGACCCTACAGAAGTACATCCAGCGCTTCAACAATGCACGCCTCAAGATTCCCAAGGTGACCGAGGAGGCCATCACCTCAGCCTTCTCCGACAGCGTGCGCGATGTCAAGATGAAGGAGGAGCTGGCGATGCATGAAGACCTGTGCACTTCCTTGGAGTTGTTCACCTTGGCAACCAAGTGCGCCAGGGCTGAGGAAGGGCATCTCTCCCTCCTCGAGCTGCCTGCTGCAGACCCAGAAGAGAAGAAGCCCAAGGCCAAGGATGTGAAGCGCAAGGGGGCTGCCGTGCTCGCGGCAGAACCAGACACCAAGCGGGGCAGAGATCTGCCCGAACCTCCCAAGGGCAGTCGGTACTGTGTGTACCACGACCTCCACACCCACAACACCAACGAATGTCAAGAGCTCCGAGCCGTGCGAGAAGGAAGGATCGTTCGTCGCCCCGACCGCGGTGACCGGGGCTACGATCGAGGAGGAGGAAGGAACGCACAGCGCTGGGAAGACCGCGGCCCGCGCCAAGGGTGGCGCGATCAACCTCGCGAGGATCACTGGCAAGACCCGCCTCGCGAGGGAGACTGGAGGGATCAGCCTCGCGAGGATCGCCCGCAAGGCAACGCAGGCCTCCCTCCGCTGCCGCCGCAGCCAAGGAGAAACGAGGACCGCCATCAGGACGAGGGGGCTGGGGGCTTCCAGGAGCCGCGCGCAGTCGCCTGCATCCTGGGCAGGGCTCAAGCCCCAGCCTCTCAACGCATCTTCAAGCAGTTCGCCCGCGAAGTGAATGCAGTCCTCCCCAAGCTGGAAGCCACGCGCCCTCTCAGGTGGTCGGTGTGCACCATCACGTTCAGCTTATCAGATCAGCTCAAGTGTGTAGCTACAGCTGGAGTCCTCCCGATGCTTTGTTCCCCAATCATCAGCAACGTGGTGGTCACCAGGACCCTCATCGACGGCGGGGCAGGGCTCAACGTCCTGTCCGTGGAAACATTCAACAATCTCCAAGTGCCCTACAACCAGCTTCAGCCGACCAAGCCTTTCTCCGGAGTCACCGACGGCTCCACGGTCCCGATTGGGCAGGTCCGCCTCCCAGTCACCTTCGGGGCACGCGACAACTACCGCACCAAGCTAATCGAGTTTGACGTCGCTCACATTCGCCTGCCGTACAATGCCATCCTTGGGTACCCAGCGCTGGCCATGTTCATGGCCGTAACTCACCACGGCTACAACGTCCTCAAGATGCCAGGAAGTGGCGGAGTCATCACGGTGCCCTGTGAAGAGAAGGACGCGGTGTGTTCCCTGGAACGAGCCTTTCAGGCCGCGTCACTGGAAGACCCGGATCACGGAAGCAGGAGGCTTCCCGAGACCGCCCCCAAGATGAAGAAGACATCGTCCGGCCCGGCCCCTCATGAGGCAGGCCCCTCAGGGGCCGCGCCTGCCCAGGGGGAACCTCCTTCCATTGCATAGGAAAGCGTGCCCGGCGCCCTCCTCAGGCAGGGCTTGGGGGCTCTCCCCTGGAGGGCCACCGACCTGGCTAAGGTCATGAGGGAGGCGCTTGGGCACCACATGGAGGCGTGTTTCGAAGCACGTTTCCCTCAGGAAGGAGTAAAGCAAGGAGAGCCAGACCCTCAGGAGTTCGTCAGCAAGGCCATTCAGGAGCTACAGGAGTCAAGAGTCATGAGAGGCGGCCGCCGCCTACCAGCTGTGGCTCCCCATCCAGGCGAGGATGGTGGGCTGCGCGTCTGCATCGACATACCAGGGCTCAATCGAGTCGCCTCTCTGGAGCGCCTCTGGCCCTCGCGAGCGGGGCGCTGCGAAGGTCCACCCCACAGCTACGTTCGCATGCCTTACGGCTTGCCGAACGTGGCTGCCACCTACCAGCGCCTCACGAGGGGCATCATGGAGGCTCAAGAGGCCAGGCGTTCCACAGCCCTGGCGGAGATGGAGATGGTCCGCAAGGAACCACCAGCGCCTTTGGAGCCTCCCGAGGCCCCTGGGCCTGGGGGCTCGTGAGGATCGGCTTTCGCGGCCCACCGAGTCTGCTACACCAACACTCCTTTGTCCTCAACATCATCAGGTGACATCTTTCAAGTTTCACTTCCAGCTGGGAGCGCCCCCCAGGGCTGCATTATTCCCAGGCCGCGTGGGTCCGTCCCTGCGGCATGTATCCCTTTTATTTCGTGTTGTTAGCTTACTTTGTTGGGGGCGCCCCTCGGGCTGCATCATCCCCAAGTCGCTCGGGCCTGACCCAGTGATGTCCACCTTCCCAGCATCTATTTGAATGAATCCACTCCTTCGCGGCTAATGAGTTTGACCTAGTTGCCCGCTCAACTGACGCCAACTGACGGAGCTACCCCCAAACGGCACGACGCTTGCGCATGGGTCCGTCCCTGCAACGCCGACAAACCTAAATGGCTGAGCTCTGGCCGCGGTAGCCCCGCATGGCGCCACCTCGTCAAGCCTTCAGTGCCTCATCGCCCCTCGGAAGCAACCAACGGCTGACTGTCAATTGTCATGGCAACCCCTTGTTCTTTCTATGATAGGTCTACGGGATCTCCTAAAGGAGCTGCGTTAGGCGAGGCCCTTGCGGTGTCTCCTTCACTCTCATCCGCGCGAACCGCTTGCACGTTAAAGGGGGGGTGCCTGAGCATCGCGACTCAGGGCTCCTACTGGCTCTCCATCCCTCACCCTCTGGCTTTGTCCACGGCATCGCGACTTGGCATACCAGCGACGGCTGAGACTCGCTCGAGGGCCGGGACCCAAGGACGTAGAGCAGAAAGGGGAGCAAAGGCGAGAGGGGAGGGGCACGCGAGGACCTCGCCGAGCAACCTCACGCCTGCCGATGCACAGACCCGGCGACACACCAGAGAACGGCCCCTGATTCTCAAGATAAGTAACCACCCGGAAGCACCAGCTACCGTGGCACCATCCCCGCACCTAATGCAATCCCGGGTTAGCGAGGCCGCTCCCCTTTCTCACCGAACAACGGCTGCTTGAGCGCCAAAGAGGACCTCCTGAGCATCGTGACTCAGGGGCTCTTACCGGACCCCGGGTCGCTCACCTCCTGACCTTGACCACGGCATCGCGACCTGGCATAGCAGCGATGGCTGAAGCCGCCTTGGGACTGGGACCTGTCGGCGCAGAGCACCAAGCCTTCGTGAGGTTCGAAAGGGAGAACTGAGCTAAAACGGAATGAGCAACTCGCACAGTTCTACGGCAAGGGTTATATTAACAAAACAGGATCACATGCACCTTACAAGCCCCCACGGGACGCGTCTTTGATTCCTCACAGGGAACAGATCCTAAAGGGACGCTAACTACACGCGCCCCTGCAAAAGACGCCATCATCAACAGTGGGCCGTCAAGAACCGGCGCCAACCCCATCCAGATCAGAGTCGGCGACGGCCTGACGAGCCCGCCCTGCTTCAGGAGCGGCACTGGCTCGGGGGCTCGTAGCTGTCGTCGCTTGTCTCTGGAGTCGCGAAGAGCTCGCCGGAGTCACTGGAACTTCCGACGCCTCCGCCGCCTGAGGAGCCACCAAGGGAGCGGTCGGCGGGCCCAGTCCTCGCCGTAGCAGGGTCCCGACCACCTCTCCCGGGGCAGCACTCCAGCCGGCGCCTGTTCGCATCGAAGACCTTGAAGAACATCACCGAAGCACCGTCGTACTCCAAATGGATCGCGAAGGCGCCTCTTGTCCTGCAAACCCAGGCGATCTCGCTCCAGCCTCGAGTCATGAAGACTTCGCCCGGAGCAACGACCGCGACCTCTGCTTCGGTCGCGAGGGTGCTGCAGCCGGCGTGCTACAGCCAAAGCTCCAGGAGTTCTCCCTGCGGGACGATGGAGGCGAAGAAGGGAGGAAGGCGAATCCAAGACTGAGGAGGCATGGCGGCACGTAGCATGAACTCTCGGGAGGAGCCCTCGGTGTGGACCCCAGGGGGGACGACCCACACCTCTGTGACCCGTCGGCGCCGCCCGTAGCGATCAGCATCAACTCCTTCAGGGCCCTCGATGTGGGTGTACAAGGGAAGCGGGAACCCCGGCGGTGCCCGCTCGCACCAGGGCCTTGACACCACCTGATGGGCCCCCTCGTCTGGGCCGCAGAGGGTGAGCCGTTTCTTCGGCGGGAGCGGGTCTGGTTCCTCTCGGGGAGCCTTTCCCTTCTCTGCCGACGAGAACCGGCGGATCGGAGCCATCGCAGCAAGACGGAGTAAGGACCGGGAAGAAGGAGAAGCAAGAAGGGATGGACTGGAAGGGCGCGCGCCGTTCCGTACTTATGGCCGGCGAAGGCCAACCGCCGACCTCCACGATCGCAGGTAATCATGACCCGCTTTGCATGCAGGGACTTGTCCGATCCGTGCAGTTGCCGAGGCGCCATGGGGAAGTGGAGACGCCCACGCCCAATCAACCGCCACGCGGCGCCCAAGGCCGTAGGCTGTTAGGGCCCGCGGCGCTTCGCCCTTGCCCTTTTGCCTCCCTGCACGGCCAAGTCCGGGCGCGCCTTGGGCCCGGGGGCTACTGTCGGCATTCTGGGAACGGGGGTCCCCAGACTTGCCTGCCTGCGGCCTGCGGCATGGCTCAAAGGGGGCCCAGCACGGCCCGTCTTCATCGACGCAAACCCAAGACCCTCGCGAGGGGCCAAGCCTCGCGGGGCGGACGACACGGAGCTTCCTTAGGCACGGCCACATCAGGCTGGCTCGCGAGGAGGCGGAGAGATCAAGGCGGGGTACCTCACGAGGTGCCCGTGACGCAAGCCATGACGACCAAGGGCGCCAGGTGGGCGCCAGCCCACGCAGTGTCCTCCTTTCCTCTTTGGTGCAAAGGGAGCAAGCGCAGGCGAAGAGCATCAAGCAAAGGCACCCGTTTCGGTGCAACGAGACCAAGACCAGTCCAACGGCAGGGAGGAAGTCATTGTGAAGCCCAAGCCAGCGTCACCACCAGAGCCTTTGGCAGGCGAGGACCAACTTTAGTTAGGATAAGTGTACCAGATGTTCCCCTTCAAAATGGCCAATTGTTGGCGCCCTTCCCACTCATTATTTGGGAAGAGGCCCACGGCCTTTGCCTATAAATAGGACTAGCCACCCCCAGGGTAGGGAGGATCCAGAATCGGCCAACCTAGAAACTAGCTAGGGTCGCAATCGAGAAGAGAGAGAGGGAAGGGTGACTGAACTCCCCCTAGCAGTTCATCCTCCCAACAAAGAACAGACCCTCGCGAGGCTGTTCTTCCTTGTATTGCTCATCATCATCAGCCCAAGGGGCAATCCACCACACCACACACTTGAGTAGGGTGTTACACCACAACGGTGGCCCGAACCAGTATAAACCCTGTGTCTCTTGTGCTGTTCTTTCCATATCTTAGATCTTAGCAAGGCGGACGGGTGCAGGTAGGTAGAAGGAGAAATCTCCGCGCGCACCCCAGTGTTCGAACCTCAAGGGTCTGCCAGAACCCGAAATCCGATAGTAGTCAGGTGTTTTTTGGTGATCTAAATTTACATCTATCACTTTTTGGTAATGTATTTTACATCATCTATTGGAGATGCTATTAGAATCCCACTTGAGATTAACGATGTTTGTCTTGTACCGCTACAGCCTCGACGTCTGACGGCTCGCAGGAGCTGCTCCAACGATGAAACCATCCATCACAATAGAGCAGTGCCCTGGACGCCTGGGGGAGTCCTGGACTAAGGGGTCCTCGGACGTCCGGCCTGTTGTGACACCCCAAAATTTTAACCTTGTTTTACTAATTAAAATTTTGCCAGGAAAATTAAACTTTTCATTTTTCTGGGTTTTCTTTGATTTCAGTACCACCCTTTTCTTGGTTTTTTATGGAGTTTTATCCCAAGTGAAAGTTTCCAAATATATTATTGGACTTGTTTGCCCTTTCAAGAAAAAAATTTCTATTATCAGTGGAGTTTATTTGCATAATTGTTTTTCTCTGAGCTTTATTCCATAAAAAGATTTTTCATTAATTTTTGAGCTCTTTTTGAACTACAACCACTTGATAAATTTATTTAAAATTTTCACCAAAATTTGGAGATGTCATGAGATGTTTTTAAATCACTTTTATGCAAAAATATAGTTCATTCATTTAATATTTTGAGCTCTACACCAAGTTTCCAAATCTGGTCCAGAGAGCAATTTTGCACTACAACCCCTTTAAATATTTCTTTCTAGCTTCCACCAAAATTATGGGATGTTAATAGGAGTATATTATTCAACTTCATGCAAAAACCCATTGATGTTCTTTGAAAAATTTGAGTGAATCAACCTCTTTTTCATTCTGGTCCAACCTGGTGATTTCTACTGCATCCCTAATAAATTTTGCTCTAGTGGCCATGAGCTTTCTCCTGCTTGTAGTACACCATACCAAACCCTTAAGTCCACGAGAGTGGACCCATTGGAAGATTTTTGGCTCCTGAAACAATGCATTTTTCCTTCTGCCCAGAACTGAAGTTTGGCAAAACTTACACTAACAATTTTGAGCTTTTGGCAAACTAACCTCACCACCCTCTGTATCATCTGAAGAGACATTGATCTGGAGAATTTGGTCACCCCAAGAGTTGCCTAGATGCCATTGGCATTTTGTCAAACACCCTGAGTGCATGACCAGTTTTGGCTTAGTTTCTGGTTTGTGTTATGAACTTGATCCCCTGACTAGACCAGCATGTCACATGGATTTTCCCAAGCCTATAGCCCCACCCTGCTAACTCTCTTGTGGATTGGAGCCCCCCTAGCATGCCCTGGCATTTGGTCGAACACGTCGCGTACGTGCTCTGGGCATGCCCAGAGCGCACGTTTTGCACGCGCGTGCACCGAGCCGCCGCGTCGCACTGCCGTCGCCTCGCACTCGTTCTGGCCCTTCCCCGCTCGCAGCCAACACCCCGCCCCTTCCCCTCGCTGCAGAGCCACCCCTGGCACTACACAGAGCCACCATCAGGTCGGCCGTGGCCGCAAGCGGCCGGCTACAGCAGCCCTGCCATGGGCAGCACCGCCCGAGCCACCCACGCGCGCCAGGTGCCCCCTTGAACAGCTCAAGCTCATCCGCAGCCTTGTCCCCAAGCCCTCGTGAAGCGCCAGGTTCCCCCTTGAACAGCTCAAGCTCATCGCATCATGAACCTTATTTCACAACTGACGAAGTGATCATAGAATATTTTAAAGCATGATTATTAGTGACTATATTATACCTGTGTTCTTAATGTTTGCGAGTACATTCAAAGTACTCACTGGCTTGTCCCTGGCTATTGTCTTGGCCAGATTTCTTGCGTGGAAAGGAACGTTGCGATGACAGCCCCGGAACCTACGCAATGGAGATAGCAGCCTCGTGAAGATAGGAGTTATCCTGGTCAGCTGTTCCTGTGGGAAATGGAGTCCCATAGACGCTGATGATCCGCAAACCGCTTCCGCCATCAACCACTAGAAACCAATTGTTGTACCCATAGGCCAGAATGGTCTTGTACTACATATTTTGTAGTTTGCTTGGAGTTTCTGTAAAAAGTTGGTGTCTCATCAGCTAACAGTAATCCTGGGGCTGGTGAGCACAAGGGCCGCTTTTGGGAAATTAATATTCCGAAAAACCGGTCCTGACAAACTTGGTATCAGAGCCAGGCTGACCATTGGCTAATCCTATCTTAGCCAGGTCGAAAAACCTAGGTAAACCAACCCACCAGATCTTAACCAAGCCCCGACCAAGCTTCTCGTGTAAGATAGCCTGACAGTGACCCGACACCTTTTGGAAGTCGGTGCCCAACCTATCAGCCTAACCTGTCAGTCACACGCCAGTGACCAGCCCCTAAATAGTCTTTCTCGCAAGCGTGCGAAGGAAGACTCCGTTCCCTTTTTCTATAAAAGGGCACGCTAGCCTCAAGCCAACACAGCACAGCCTCTACCCCACACCAAGCCATAATGCCTGGCCCCATTGTTCACAATGAGACCACAGCAACCAACCTTGGAGGTTTTGTGACCGTGCTAGCAAACCTCACCCGCCGTGCCTTTGCATTAGAAGCCCCCGGAGTATGTTGTGTACCAAGGGTCCATGAGCGGTGAGAGCCGTCGGTTTTGGGCCACTGTGCACGTCTATGGTAGGGGTCTATCGCCAAAATGCCCCTACAGGTTCACCGAAAGGACAACTTCCTTTGAGCCACAAGCCATCCAACTCGCTGCCCGAGAAGCTATAGTTCAACTCCGGCACTTGTCGCCCAGAGTTAACTGTCGCTTCTTCTACTACTACCCCAGCCGTGACGGGTATGGTAGACCACCACAAGTTGCCAACGGAGATCACGAGACGGATCCTGCATTACTACATCTGGTGCGCTATGTAAGTGCACTAGAGGGACTGTTCGATCAAATCTCCCTAGATCTGATCACAACTCGTGGAGAACTGATCCGCCGACCCTCAGCAAGAAGAGAGGCTGAGCCCGACACCGACAACCCAGTCGTGCTGTTCGGATAACCAATCGAGACCCTGAGGTCAGCCCCAGCCATCAACCAAGGTGCCTTGATGACCCCAGAAGTGCTTCGTCGCCTTTTGGGAACCCACTCCAACGGGATTGTGGCCAACAATCCCCGTGATGGTCACCATCGCTACCCCGACCCTGCAGTTCCTCAACCCCCACCGGCTAACCCCGACGGTGGAGCCTATGGAGAAGCCTCGGCGTCCGCAAGACATGCCCGCTTAGATATGAATGAGGTGGACTAAGTCACTCGAGTAGTACCCAGTCTCGGCTTGTCCACACCCAGTAATTATGTGACCTCGTATTACCACAACGATGCATGCCTGTGCGCCCCTATTTTTATAGTAGTTGTGTTAATGTACAGCTGCATTTTAATTCCGGGCGTAGCTACCAAAACCAACCCCCGACGACACCCACAGTAATGCGTCACTTTGGCGAGATGTGTGTAACTGTGGCTTTGACCCCGACCCCATAGGGCAGAACCGACAAACTAGTTGCCCTTCACCGCGGTAAATAACCCAGCCCAGTTGCTTTATAAAAGGGACACCTCGTGACCTTGCCGAGTACCCCTCATCTTGTGCGCAACCCTCACAACCATTTCTTGCCATGCCAAGCCCTAGCATTTATCTGAGAACCTCGGATGCAACCCCGGGTAGTTTTGTTAAAATATTGTGGGACTTTACCTGCAGTACCATGGGTTCTACCCAGCCACCCCAGTACAAGCTGCTCAAATCGAGGATCACCTCTTCCACCTTGAAATATTGGGCAATAGTGCACATCCCTCCCGTAAACTCAAATCAGGACCCAACGGAAGTCTCCTTCCTAGGGAAATCTATGCCGACTCCGCAGATGGCCATAGAAGCGGCTGCACACGAAGCAATTGTTTGCCTTCGATTCGCGGTACCCTATGCCAGCGAACGAGGGTATTATTACTTTCCGAGCCATGCAGCACCCAGGGAAGTGACATCTTTTCCCGGTGGACGAATTGAGAGAGACCCAGTACTGGCCAACCTTGTCCAGTATGTCATCGCTCAAGAGCGTTTGACCCAGCGAGTAATGGGTTATCTCTAGAGCCTCCGTGATTTAAATCCTCAGATCGCCATCGGCAGACCACTGAGGCCCGACCAGGAGAGACGCGTTCATCGACTGATCAATCTGCTTCCCCCGATAGAAGAAGAGTGCGCCCCAGTACCAGAGACGTTTTCTCGGGACCCCGTCCAGTTGCCATTTTCATTCTAGATGTCACTGCTATGTTCTTGTATTCTCGCATTTAGTTAAGTGTTGTAACTCATGCGTGTTATTCTAAACCTTGTGCGATGAGATGAACATTTGGTTTCAATTGTAATGAGTAATTTTTGCTGCTGTAAATTTTGATTAACTAATTTTTTTCCTCGCGAGAAATCCTGGAGTGAGATTTATTTTTCCTGAGTTGCTACAACATATGTCTCCTCACGACATGGAATTTTATTCACACAGCACCCCGGCAGCAGACTCACAACCGCAACCACTCGAACACTTACACTACTTGCAACACCACGTAACCGTGTTGCATCTGGCTAATCATCTCCCTAACGCACCACAGTCTCTGAAGGAGAGATTAGTGGATAATCATCCGGATATGAGTTACCTCCCGCACACCAACAACAGTTAGCACCCGAGACCACACCTACTCCTCGTGATCACCGCCACCGCGGAGAGCCAACACTCAAGTGGCAGCATCACGACGATCATCGAGGATCATCGCACACAGGAGCACGGAGAGCCCCAGCAATGCCGCCAGCCCTCCGCACATCAGGATCACGTACCAATCCGGCATCGCCTCCGCCATTAAAACCTCGTCTCTAGCTTCTGTAAACGGAAATGGAGGAGGAAGAAGGAGAAGCGAGGCCAGGTGTGAGGAAGAAGAGAGAAGCACCTCGGCCGTTTTATAGCTCGAGCTCGGTGTATGGTGGGCGAAGTCCACCAGCGCCGCTCGTCACCCGATCGCCGGTGTTCGGAGGCGAATCCGCGAGCAGTGCCAACAGCACGCTGGCCCGCGAGGTGAGTGCACGCTGCACCGGCAGCTAGCACACCGCGCACTACCGCAGGTACGGCCTAGATGCCCTACGCGCTAGACGTCACCGGTGGAGAAAGCGCGGGAAAGCGCGCGGGAGAGAGGAAGAAGAGAGAGCGAGAGGAAGAAGAAGAGGCTGACAGTGGGCCCCGGGTTCACCTGTCAGCCGGAGAGAGCACTGTGCTCTCGGGTACGACCAGCGTATTTTAAATTTAGGATTTATTCTAAATTTACTGTATCCAATATAGAAATCTCTCGTTTTTCCCCTAACCGTAGATTTTCCCACGCAGCGCCAGTGTTCCACACTGTGATTTTACACCACTTATTGCCCTCCCACTGTAGCCACATTGTATTGCTTATATTTTCTTAAAGCAACTTTTAGCAAATCTCGAGGACGAGATTTTTCTTAAGGGGGTAGTGTTGTGACACCCCAAAATTTTAACCTTGTTTTACTAATTAAAATTTTGCCAGGAAAATTAAACTTTTCATTTTTCTGGGTTTTCTTTGATTTCAGTACCACCCTTTTCTTGGTTTTTTATGGAGTTTTATCCCAAGTGAAAGTTTCCAAATATATTATTGGACTTGTTTGCCCTTTCAAGAAAAACATTTCTATTATCAGTGGAGTTTATTTGCATAATTGTTTTTCTCTGAGCTTTATTCCATAAAAACATTTTTCATTAATTTTGGAGCTCTTTTTGAACTACAACCACTTGATAAATTTATTTAAAATTT
Organism: Triticum urartu; assembly: GCF_056163025.1. NCBI lineage: Eukaryota > Viridiplantae > Streptophyta > Magnoliopsida > Poales > Poaceae > Triticum > Triticum urartu. Next base: position 70,854,565 of record NC_141877.1, on the reverse strand, counting down.
TCACCAAAATTTGGAGATGTCATGAGATGTTTTTAAATCACTTTTATGCAAAAATATAGTTCATTCATTTAATATTTTGAGCTCTACACCAAGTTTCCAAATCTGGTCCAGAGGGCAATTTTGCACTACAACCCCTTTAAATATTTCTTTCTAGCTTCCACCAAAATTATGGGATGTTAATAGGAGTATATTATTCAACTTCATGCAAAAACCCATTGATGTTCTTTGAAAAATTTGAGTGAATCAACCTCTTTCATTCTGGTCCAACCTGGTGATTTCTACTGCATCCCTAATAAATTTTGCTCTAGTGGCCATGAGCTTTCTCCTGCTTGTAGTACACCATACCAAACCCTTAAGTCCACGAGAGTGGACCCATTGGAAGATTTTTGGCTCCTGAAACAATGCATTTTTCCTTCTGCCCATGTAGCGACCTGACCCGAATGGATCACGTCTACTGTGCTACGGTGTCATCCCTGGATCAGTAATGCTGACACCACACAGTACATCGAGGTTTTATAGCAGAGTTGCAATCACACACTTATTACATCGATGGCTCAAAAAGAACTTATTACAATAAATATGGCAGAAGGCCATATAACAGCGGAAGACTCGGAAGATAAATGGGTCCATCAACTCCAGCGGCATCACTGAGTATAGAACCACGACCTAAACACCTCAATCGTCGTCTGAAAAGTCTGCAACATTAACGTTGCAGCCCGAAAACGGGTCAGCACATGGAATATGCTGGCAAAGTAACACATAGAGAGAAATGGAATGAAACAGCTATACTACATGCATATATGGCTGGTGGAAAGCTCTATGGTTACAGTTTTGCGTAAAGCCAATTTTTCCCTACTACAAAGGAATAAATTTTATTTACTATCATGGTGGTTGTGAAACATTGAGAATGGTTGATAGCATTCTCAATCCCAATTAAAAGTAATTAAAACCCAATAACATTAATTAGAAGTAACATGTTGAGATTCACAATGATATTCAAGTACTAGATACTCAAGTTGTCCATAACCGGGGACACGGCTAATCATGATTAGTTTGTTACTCTGCAGAGGTTTGCGCACTTTTCCCCACATGACTCGATCGCCTCCGTTTTTTTCTCGCACTACATGGTGTTTGAGAAACGGATGACCGAGACATAGTCTTTCAGAAGCACTAGCACCTTACATGTGGGGTAGACCGGTACACCTACATCCCCTACATCTGCTAGTCCACCCCGTAAGAGTTCGCACAACTTAGTCAACTATGCCAGAGCCCATAGTAGCATGTGGCTGCACACGGAAGTTTCTAGCATGAATTATCTTATGATCCCTTTGAGCCTGGGTGGCGGTCCAAAAAAAACAGGCAAGTCCTGATAGACATCAGGTGCCTCAATCCACCCAGATGTGTGTTTAAGTTGCCACCTTAGATAAACCATTAAAATTATCAATCTCACATCTGTCATGGATATCACTCACCCAATCCACGTCTACTAGCAAAGCATGGCAATATAAGCAAACGTAGAGGTAACTCCCAAAGGTTTGATAATAATACAGGTAATAGGTACTACCTCATCTACTTCCCATCCCACAATTTAATTAGATCCTAATCATGCAATGTGTGAGGATTGATCTAATGTAGTAAAACATGGGTTGTAGAAAAGGTATGATCAAAGTGTTACTTGCCTTGCTGATGATTCGCGAGTCCTAGGGTTTCGAAGTAACAAGCGGCGCAATCCGGGTAATCTATCGCAGACAAACAACAAGCATACAATAAGTACTCATCTAATGCACAGGTAAAACTCGAACAACAGATCGAACCAGGTAGTTCAACTTAAGAACTCCGGTTGCAAGAAAGAACGAAAAACAAACGGCGGAAGAAAACAACTCGGTTCTAGCAAGTTGAAACTAGGTCAAAATTTTACTGTAACAAAAGCTTGTTCAAGTTGATTAGACGGAACGGCGGTTTCGAGACGAAACTCCAGGCGCTTGAATCACCTGATTCCGATAAACGAGCGAAAAGAAAGACTAGAAAGAAGATCGGATCTGAGATTGCGATCGCGGAATAAATCCGACGAAAAGAAAAAGAAGAACGGTTAAACGAACGGACGTTCGTTAACCTAGAAGAATCCGGTGATCACGTTCGTTAGGACGAACGGTCCGGCGAACGGTCCAAAGCAACTAAATCAGAGAAGAAAACGAATCCGATCTAGGGTTTCGGAGAAGAAAAACCGATCGAAAAACTGATCTAGAAAACCGGAACGGTTTAGAGAAGAAAAGAATCGGAACGATTAGAAGAAAACGATCCGAGAAAAAGAATAGATGTAGCGCGGGGCAACCTTGGCGAGGTCTTCGGTGAACGGGGCTCCGGCGGCGTCGGCGTAGGGCGGCGGCGTGGGCAAGGTGCGGCGGCGGCGCGGGTGAGGCGGCGGCGCGGGTGTGGGGTGGCGGCGCAAGGTGCGGCGGCGGCGCCTGTGTGGGGTGGCGGCGCGGGTGAGGCGGCGGCGCGGGTGTGGGGTGGCGGCGCGGGTGAGGCGGCGCGGCGGCGGTGACGCAGGGCGCGGTGTGATGCGGCGCGGCGGCGGTGCAAGGCGCGGTGTGGAGGAGAGCTTTGATTTGATGTGTTTAGAGGGGGGGGGGTGCTTGGGTATTTATATGGGTGAGGGGAGACAAAACTTGGGGTAGGGGACAAGGAATTAGACTAGGAATAGGAATAGATCTAGAAATAGAAAAGGAATATACGGAAGTAGGACAAAAGTCCTACTAGGATTTGGTTTAGAGCAAGAGGCGAGGCGGCGGCCTCCTGCGCCAGCGCTAGGCGCGCGGCTCCCTGGGCGGTGGCCTTTGGCCCGGCTGGGCCTTGGCCTGGCCGGCCTTGGTCCAGTTTTTTTTTTTATAAACGGTTCAGCGCGCAGAAAAAAAAACAAAAAGGGATCTAAACGAACTCCAAAAAATCTAAAGTAAATTTTCCCCGACTTCTAAAAATGAGCCGAACAAAATGAACTTTTCTCCGGACCTAAAATGCAATTTTTTGAAAACGTGCATTTTTCCCTATCCAAATAAAATGCAAATAAACACCGGAAAGCAAAATTGATCTATTTATTATATCTTCATTTTTCCTAAATTTGGGAAAGTCATATTATTCCCTCTCTCATATTTTGACACCGGAAAAATTATTGAAGATAAAATAAATAAATCAAATGATCCTATTTTCAAAATTCGAGAGAACTCTCAAATATGAAAATAACGAAATCTCCAGCTCTCTCCGAGGGTCCTTGAGTTGCGTGAAATTTCTAGGATCAACCAAAATGCAAGAAAATATGATATGCATATGATCTAGTCTATAACATTCCAAATTGAAAATTTGGGATGTTACAAACCTACCCCCCTTAAGATGAATCTCGCCCTCGAGATTCGGGTTGGCTAGAAAATAGGTGAGGGTGGTCTTTGAGCAAATCTTCTTCTCTCTCCCAGGTGGCTTCATCTTCTGAGTGGTGGTTCCACTGAACTTTGCAAAACTTGATAACCTTGCTGCAAGTAACTCTACTGGCAACATCGAGAATCTTGACTGGCTTCTCCTCATATGTTAGGTCATCCTTTAACTGAATCGCTTCTAATGGCACTGTATCTCTTAGCGGTACCTCCGCCATCTCGGCGTGACATTTCTTCAGCTGAGAAACATGGAATACATCATGAACTCCTGACAGTCCTTCTGGTAATTCCAACTTATACGCGACTTCTCCCATACGTTTCACGATCTTAAACGGTCCAACGAAACGCGGTGCTAACTTTCCCTTAACTCCAAAGCGCTTAACTCCTCGAAGTGGGGATACTCGGAGATAAACTCTGTCTCCGGTTTCGTAAACTATCACCTTGCGTTTTGAATCTGCGTAGCTCTTCTGCCTGGACTGGGCTACCTTGAGCCTATCGCGAATCAACTTAACTTTCCGTTCAGACTCCTTAATCAAATCTGGTCCAAAGAATTGACGGTCTCCAACTTCGTTCCATGATAACGGTGTCCTGCACCTCCTTCCGTATAAAGCTTCGAAAGGGGCCATCTTCAAACTGGTTTGGTAACTGTTGTTATAAGAAAACTCCGCATACGGTAAGTTTTCGTCCCAACTTGATCCATAATCTAGTGCATAAGCTCTCAGCATATCTTCCAAAATCTGATTGACTCTCTCGGTCTGTCCATCTGTCTGCGGATGAAAAGCTGTGCTGAACTCTAGTCTGGTTCCTAAAGTTTCATGCAACTGATTCCAAAACTTTGAGGTAAATTGGGTTCCTCTATCTGATACGATACTCCTTGGAACTCCGTGCAAACAAACGATTCTAGTCATGTATATCTTTGCCAACTTAGCACTGGTGTAAGTGGTCTTAACTGGAATGAAATGTGCTACCTTCGTCAAACGATCAACTACTACCCATATCGAGTCATATCCGGCTTTTGTCCTGGGTAGCCCTGTGATAAAATCCATGCCTATCTTATCCCACTTCCATTCGGGTATCGGCAATGGTTGTAACAATCCTGCTGGCTTCTGATGCTCTGCCTTTACTCTCTGGCATACGTCAGAAACTGCTACATACGCTGCAATATCCTTCTTCATTCCGGTCCACCAGAATGTTTCCTTCAAATCCAAATACATCTTGGTATTCCCTGGGTGAATCGAATATGGTGAATTATGTGCCTCCTGCAAAATCAACTTCCTGATCTCCGGGTCATTGGGCACATAAACACGGTCCTCAAACCATAAGGTGTCGTGCTCATCCTCACGAAATCCCTTTGCTTTTCCTTCGCTCAATTTCTCTTTTATAGCAGCAATCTCCTTGTCAGATTTCTGAGCTTCTCTGATCTTATCCATCAATGTTGATTGAATCTCCAATGCTGCTACATAGCCTTTCGGAACTATCTCTAAGCTTAGTTCACGAAGGTTTTCTGCTAACTCCTTGGGTATACTTCCCGTCATTATCGTATTGACATGGCTCTTACGGCTCAATGCGTCAGCTACTACATTAGCCTTTCCAGGATGGTAATGCAATCTCATGTCATAATCCTTGATGAGCTCCAACCATTTCCTCTGTCGGAGGTTCAACTCCTTCTGAGTGAAAATGTACTTCAAACTCTTGTGATCCGTGTACACCTCACAATGATTTCCAATGAGGAAATGTCTCCACGTCTTCAATGCATGCACTACGGCTGCTAACTCCAAATCATGCGTGGCATAATTCAACTCATGAGGCTTCAGTTGTCGTGAAGCATACGAAACAACTCTCCCTTCCTGCATAAGCACTGCTCCAAGTCCTCGACGTGAAGCGTCGCAATACACCTCATAATCCTTGGTCTGATTTGGCAAAATCAATACCGGTGAGGTAACCAAACGTTTCTTCAACTCCTGGAAACTAGCCTCACACTCCTCAGTCCATTTGAACTTAGTATCCTTCTTCAACAACTCCGTCATAGGCTTCGCAATTTTTGAGAAATTCTCAATAAATCTCCGGTAGTATCCTGCGAGTCCAAGAAAACTCCGGATCTCTCCAACTGTTGTTGGTGCTTCCCATTCGGTTACGGTCTCAACCTTTGTGGGGTCAACTGCTATACCTTCTCTGGATATAACGTGTCCGAGGAATCCAACTTCCTTCAACCAAAACTCACATTTGCTGAATTTGGCATATAACTGATGTTCCCTTAGTTTCTCCAAAACCAAACGCAAATGTTCCTTATGCTCCTCTTCATTCTTTGAATAAACCAAAATGTCATCGATGAACACTACGACGAACTTATCCAAAAACTCCATAAACACTTTGTTCATCAGGTTCATAAAATAGGTAGGTGCGTTAGTCAATCCAAATGACATAACGGTATACTCATACAGTCCATATCTTGTGGTGAATGCTGTCTTAGGTATGTCCTGCTCTCGAATCTTCAACTGATGGTACCCTGATCGCAAATCGATCTTGGAAAACACTTTAGCTCCTTGCAATCGATCAAACAGATCGTTGATCATTGGCAGTGGGTACTTGTTCTTGATGGTTACTTCATTCAATCCCCGATAATCTACAACCATCCTTAATGATCCATCCTTCTTTTCCACTAGAAGTACAGGTGATCCCCAAGGTGAAGAACTTGGGCGAATGTAACCTTTATCCAATAACTCCTTAATTTGATTCTTAATTTCCACCAAATCCTTTGCTGGCATCCGTTACGGTCGCTTCGATATTGGGCCTGTACCTGGCAATAACTCAATCAAAAACTCAATATCTCTATCCGGTGGCATGCCTGGTAATTCCTCAGGAAATACATCAGGAAAATCCTTTACCACTGGTACTTCCTCCTGCACAACTCCTGATAAGCAATTCACTTGTGTCCTGTTTGGCACATGCCGGGATACATACTTGATCCTTCTTCCTTCTGGTGTGGTAAGCAAAATTGTCTTACTAGCGCAATCGATGTTTCCTCCATACATCGACAGCCAATCCATACCAAGAATCACATCCAGACCTTGGGATTCCAGAATAATTAAATCCGTTGGGAATACATGCCTTCCTATACTCAATGGTACTTGAAAACATCCTTGTCTGGCCATGTATTCTGCTCCTGGCGAGCTTACTAGCATAGGTGTTTTAAGAATCCTAGTGGGCAGGCTATACTTTTCCACAAATCCCCTTGATATGTATGAATGCAATGCACCAGTATCAAAAAGAACGAGTGCAGTAAATGACTTAACCAAAAACTTACCGATTACTTCATCGGGCTGATCTTCAATCTCCTCCACATTAACGTGGTTCACCTGTCCCCTATTGAAAGGGTTCGGCTTCTTCCCAGAGCTTCCATTGCCATTTCCATTCTGGCCTTCAGGACATTCATTGGCATAATGTCCGGTCTTCGAACACTTGAAACAGGTGACTTGACTCAGGTCTCTCTTGGTTGGGGTTGATGGGGTTGTTCGGTTCTGGCCGTTGCTTCCTCCATTCCCATTACCATTCTTGTGGCCATTATGGTTGTGCAAGCTACCTCCTCCATGGGTGTGCTGAAACTTAAATCCCGGTTTAGGGGTAAAACGGGGCTTCTGCTGGGCTCCAGAGTTATACTTCCCCTGTCCATACTTCCTCTTACGGTTCTCAATCTGCTGTTGCTTCCCTTCAATCATGATGGCACGATCTACCAACTCCTGGTAGTTGTTGAAACTTTCTACCATCAACTGCATGCTTAGTTCATCATTCAGTCCTTCCAGAAACTTCTCCTGCTTGGCTGCATCCGTAGCAACGTCATCTGGGGCATAACGGGCTAGCTTACTAAACTCTTCCACATACTGGCCAACAATCCTTCCTCCTTGGCGTAAGTTGCGAAACTCATGCTTCTTTATGGCCATAGCTCCTGCTGAGACATGGGCAGTGCGGAAAGCTTGCTGAAACTGATCCCATGTGACAGTGTCAACTGGGTAAGTGGCTGTGAAATTCTCCCACCATGCTGCCGCGGGTCCGTCAAGCTGGTGTGCGGCAAACTTCACTTTCTCACCATCCGTGCATCCTGTAGTGGTCAACTCCCTTCCTATCTTGCGGAGCCAATCGTCCGCTACTATTGGCTCGGTGCTACTGGAAAACACCGGCGGGTTCAGCCTAAGGAAACGGGCTAAGTGGTCAACAGGTGGTGGTGGTGGTGGGTTGTTGTTGTTGTTCTGCTGATTCTGAACTAACATCTGCATCAATTGATTCTGCTGCTGGATCAACTGAGTGAGCTCCGGTGGAAATCCATTGTCACGTCTCAGAGGCATCTGAGGGTTTAGAAAAGACGAGAATTAAGAATAGAGGGGGTCTAAAGGGAAAACACTACCCATATGCACATGAGGCAAAAGCACACAATTCACTTCAATCAATCAAACAAGGGCTTACAAACGGTCTAACTATCACAAAAGTGCTCGACTAAATGTTTACATGGGGGAATACTACTACTATCTGGTGGTCATCTAGAAATTTGAACCGGTGGAAGACTCCATGATATCTACTCCAGCTTCGTCTTCAAAGTCAGGTTCACTTGGATCCGAATCGGTGTCGTCGATGATGATGTAGTTGTCCGGACATGCGACGTACTCGTCTTCCTCCTGGGATGCTAACTTCCTCTTGAGTTCTTCAATCTCCTGCTTAAGATCGCCATTGTGCCTTGCTAGAGCTACGATCTCGTCCATGTAGTCCTTGCGTGTAGACTTTAGTTCTCCTTCTAGCTCGATGATCCTTGCCTTCGCATTCTTCAACTCTACCATATCATTGCACATCTGGTTCTCGTGGCGTCGAATGTGCTGGTTTAACTCCTGGATGAAAGATGCAATGGATTTATCCTTCTTGGTCCTGACTAACTCCCATTGTTCATCACGGTGTCCACAAATCTGGTAGATAGTATCCTTGAGGTCTTCTTGATAAACTTCTCCAATGCGTCCTATGCTGATATGAGCTGCCATGCTCCTTCCTAGACTCCAGGTTGGTGCATTGAAAACACTATCTATGGGCTTCGTGATTGGCGCGAATGTTCTTCCCGGAACGTGAGCTTGAATCTTCCAGCGCTCCTCTTCAGGCAGAGTGGCGTTGAAGGTTCCCGTGAAGCTTGGTAATCCAATGTTCAGGTACTTGGTGACTTCCTTCAGGTGAAATCCAAATGGTGTGCCTTCATCCGGTTGAGCGTACTTAATCTTCGCGTGCGTCATCCTAAAAGAGTAGAAAAGATGAGGAGTTAGAAAATGAGGAGAGAAGGGTGATCTATGGCTTTAACTTAGTGGTCGTGTCCTACAGTCAGCGTGTGCTCTGATACCATCTCTGTAGCGACCTGACCCGAATGGATCACGTCTACTGTGCTACGGTGTCATCCCTGGATCAGTAATGCTGACACCACACAGTACATCGAGGTTTTATAGCAGAGTTGCAATCACACACTTATTACATCGATGGCTCAAAAAGAACTTATTACAATAAATATGGCAGAAGGCCATATAACAGCGGAAGACTCGGAAGATAAATGGGTCCATCAACTCCAGCGGCATCACTGAGTATAGAACCACGACCTAAACACCTCAATCGTCGTCTGAAAAGTCTGCAACATTAACGTTGCAGCCCGAAAACGGGTCAGCACATGGAATATGCTGGCAAAGTAACACATAGAGAGAAATGGAATGAAACAGCTATACTACATGCATATATGGCTGGTGGAAAGCTCTATGGTTACAGTTTTGCGTAAAGCCAATTTTTCCCTACTACAAAGGAATAAATTTTATTTACTATCATGGTGGTTGTGAAACATTGAGAATGGTTGACAGCATTCTCAATCCCAATTAAAAGTAATTAAAACCCAATTAACATGTTGAGATTCACAATGATATTCAAGTACTAGATACTCAAGTTGTCCATAACCGGGGACACGGCTAATCATGATTAGTTTGTTACTCTGCAGAGGTTTGGGCACTTTTCCCCACATGACTCGATCGCCTCCGTTTGTTTTCTCGCACTACATGGTGTTTGAGAAACGGATGACCGAGACATAGTCTTTCAGAAGCACTAGCACCTTACATGTGGGGTAGACCGGTACACCTACATCCCCTACATCTGCTAGTCCACCCCGTAAGAGTTCGCACAACTTAGTCAACTATGCCAGAGCCCATAGTAGCATGTGGCTACACACGGAAGTTTCTAGCATGAATTATCTTATGATCCCTATGAGCCTGGGTGGCGGTCCAAAAAAAACAGGCAAGTCCTGATAGACATCAGGTGCCTCAATCCACCCAGATGTGTGTTTAAGTTGCCACCTTAGATAAACCATTAAAATTATCAATCTCACATCTGTCATGGATATCACTCACCCAATCCACGTCTACTAGCAAAGCATGGCAATATAAGCAAACGTAGAGGTAACTCCCAAAGGTTTGATAATAATACAGGTAATAGGTACTACCTCATCTACTTCCCATCCCACAATTTAATTAGATCCTAATCATGCAATGTGTGAGGATTGATCTAATGCAGTAAAACATGGGTTGTAGAAAAGGTATGATCAAAGTGTTACTTGCCTTGCTGATGATTCGCGAGTCCTAGGGTTTCGAAGTAACAAGCGGCGCAATCCGGGTAATCTATCGCAGACAAACAACAAGCATACAATAAGTACTCATCTAATGCACAGGTAAAACTCGAACAAGAGATCGAACCAGGTAGTTCAACTTAAGAACTCCGGTTGCAAGAAAGAACGAAAAACAAACGGCGGAAGAAAACAACTCGGTTCTAGCAAGTTGAAACTAGGTCAAAATTTTACTGTAACAAAAGCTTGTTCAAGTTGATTAGACGGAACGGCGGTTTCGAGACGAAACTCCAGGCGCTTGAATCACCTGATTCCGATAAACGAGCGAAAAGAAAGACTAGAAAGAAGATCGGATCTGAGATCGCGAAATAAATCCGACGAAAAGAAAAAGAAGAACGGTTAAACGAACGGACGTTCGTTAACCTAGAAGAATCCGGTGATCACGTTCGTTAGGACGAACGGTCCGGCGAACGGTCCAAAGCAACTAAATCGGAGAAGAAAACGAATCTGATCTAGGGTTTCGGAGAAGAAAAACCGATCGAAAAACTGATCTAGAAAACCGGAACGGTTTAGAGAAGAAAAGAATCGGAACGATTAGAAGAAAATGATCCGAGAAAAAGAATAGATGTAGCGCGGGGCAACCTTGGCGAGGTCTCCGGTGAACGGGGCTCCGGCGGCGGCGCGGGTGTGGGGCGGCGGCGCGGGTGAGGCCGCGGCGCGGGTGTGGGGTGGCGGCGCAAGGTGCGGCAGCGGCGCGGGTGTGGGGTGGCGGCGCGGGTGAGGCGGCGGCGCGGGTGTGGGGTGGCGGCGCGGGTGAGGCGGCGCGGCGGCGGTGACGCAGGGCGCGGTGTGATGCGGCGTGGCGGCGGTGCAAGGCGCGGTGTGGAGGAGAGCTTTGATTTGATGTGTTTAGAGGGGGGGTGCTTGGGTATTTATATGGGTGAGGGGAGACAAAACTTGGGATAGGGGACAAGGAATTAGACTAGGAATAGGAATAGATCTAGAAATAGAAAAGGAATATACGGAAGTAGGACAAAAGTCCTACTAGGATTTGGTTTAGAGCAAGAGGCGAGGCGGCGGTCTCCTGCGCCAGCGCTAGGCGCGCGGCTCCCTGGGCAGTGGCCTTTGGCCCGGCTAGGCCTTGGCCTGGCCGGCCTTGGTCCGGTTTTTTTTTTATAAACGGTTCAGCGCGCAGAAAAAAAAAGAAAAAGGGATCTAAACGAACTCCGAAAAATCTAAAGTAAATTTTCCCCGACTCCTAAAAATGAGCCGAACAAAATGAACTTTTCTCCGGACCTAAAATGCAATTTTTTGAAAACGCGCATTTTTCCCTATCCAAATAAAATGCAAATAAACACCGGAAAGCAAAATTGATCTATTTATTATATCTTCATTTTTCCTAAATTTGGGAAAGTCATATTATTCCCTCTCTCATATTTTGACACCGGAAAAATTATTGAAGATAAAATAAATAAATCAAATGATCCTATTTTCAAAATTCGAGAGAACTCTCAAATATGAAAATAACGAAATCTACAGCTCTCTCCGAGGGTCCTTGAGTTGCGTGAAATTTCTAGGATCAACCAAAATGCAAGAAAATATGATATGCATATGATCTAGTGTATAACATTCCAAATTGAAAATTTGGGATGTTATAGCCCAGAACTGAAGTTTGGCAAAACTTACACTAACAATTTTGAGCTTTTGGCAAACTAACCTCACCACCCTCTGTATCATCTAAAGAGACATTGATCTGGAGAATTTGGTCACCCCAAGAGTTGCCTAGATGCCATTGGCATTTTGTCAAACACCCTGAGTGCATGACCAGTTTTGGCTTAGTTTCTGGTTTGTGTTATGAACTTGATCCCCTGACTAGACCAGCATGTCACATGGATTTTCCCAAGCCTATAGCCCCACCCTACTAACTCTCTTGTGGATTGGAGCCCCCTAGCATGCCCTGGCATTTGGTCGAACACATCGCGTACGTGCTCTGGGCGCGCCCAGAGCGCACGTTTTGCACGCGCGTGCACCGAGCCGCCGCGTCACACTGCCGTCGCCTCGCACTCGTTCTGGCCCTTCCCCGCTCGCATCCAACACCCCACCCCTTCCCCTCGCCGCAGAGCCACCCCTGGCACTACACAGAGCCGCCGTCAGGTCGGTCGTGGCCGCAAGCGGTCGGCTACAGCAGCCCTGCCGTGGGCGGCGCCGCCCGAGCCACCCACGCACGCCAGCTGCCCCCTTGAACAGCTCAAGCTCATCCGCAGCCTTGTCCGCAAGCCCTCGTCGCCGCCACGTCGCCCTGCAGCACAGTACGGCGGTCGCTGGCGTTCTTATCCTCGGCCATCATCGGAACCGCCCCCGATCGCTATATACGGACCCCCCGAGCTCACCAAACCCTCAAGCAACCTCCCACGCTCCCTCACCGATCCGCCCGTAGCAGTAGAAAGACCAGAGAGGTCGTCTTCCTCATCTCCGGCAACCACGGCCGCCGCCACTGTCTCGTTCACTCCGGCGCCACCAGGGCCTCCCCCCTTCCACTCTCTTCACCAGGGGCCCTCCCTTCGTCTCGTGAGTCCACCCCCACGCTCGATTTTGATCGGGAGCCACCGGAGACAAAGCCCCCAATCATGCCCGAAGCTCCCTCCGCCGCGGAGCTTGCCGCCGGCGATTCCCTCCGTCCCCGCCGCCTAGTCAACCACCGGGAGGACCGCCTAGGAGTGGCGGATCCATCCCTGGCCTCGGATGCCCTCGAGGAGCCTCCGTTCGCCGACGACGATCACCGGAATCCCGCCCCCACTCGGGCAGAGGAAAAGGAGGGAGGGGGCGACTGGTCAAACCTGACCAGTGGGCCCTGTGGACCCACTGTCAGTGACCCAGCCCCGCCTCCACGTGTTGTAAGTGAAGGCTTAAACCCCATAAGTACGTCTCCTCTGCCCCAGAAGCGTATTTCTATCTGAAATGTCTTGTTTTTCTGTTTTAATTTAAAAACAGAATTTGACCAAAACTTTGACTGGCTATAACTTTTTAAATATAAGTCCAAATGAATTGATTCTTTTTCCTACGACTCTCAAATTTCATCTAGTTTATTTCAAGATTTATTTCAAAAATAATTAGGACAACTTTTTGTACTGTTTTTAAAGTATGTGTTGATTTCAAATTTTCTTAAATATGATTTTTGGAGAGAGAGGAAACTTTCAAAAGTTTTGGAAAGCACCTCACCCCTCCACACCTGGAAGGCAAGCATTCTGAACCGTGGCATAATGTTTTGTGGGTTGTTCGATACGGTTATAACACCACCTCGACATGAAGCGTTGGTTATTTTTATATGACGATACGATCATACACCTTGAGTGCATAAATGAAAATTCTTGCTGTTGGAAATGGATAAGCTTGTGATAGCAATCACCCTCATATGCCTCTCATGTCTACCGGGAAGGACCCGGGAAAGTCTCTGTCTTGTGTAGATACGAGCTTGTCCCTCGTCGAGACGGTTATGACCGGTAGAGCAGGGGGAGGTATGATTAGTGGTGGTTGTGTCTGATGGCTGTGAAATATAATTCTTGAGCTAACCATGCAGGAAATACTTAAGCCTCCTGAGTCGGCCGTAGATCGAGTCTTGTTCCAGTAACACTACAAGAAATATGTCAACTTGTGACCACCACTATTGGTCACTGAAAGGTCACAAATTTCCATTTGCGACCTTTTTGTGACCAAAAACAGAAGGTCAAAAGCTGGCGGTCATAAACTAACTATAGCGACCTTTCTTCTGGAATGGTCAAAGACATTTACGACCAAAATATGTCCACTATGGCGTTTTGGTCACTAGCAACCTCCCCAGGCCACGTAGGCATCCAACGTGGCAAGCTGATGTGGCACAAGATTCAGCCCGGTCCAATTCAGTTTTCTACATGGGCCTAGCCCATTAATTCAGCCTTTCTATATTTTTTTCTGTCAATTTTTGGTCGACTTCATGGGCCTGGCCCAACATTGCAGCCTTATTTATTATTGGGCCTTGGCCTTTTCGTCTAAATAATTATAATTTCCTTTTTTTATTAAATGGGTCCACCAGTTAGATGGGTCCCAGTTGTCAGGTTTGAGTCTGGTAAGTGAGTCCCATCTATCAGGCTCATATTCTTCATATTTCAACTAGTATTTAACTTGGCAGACAAAAGCACACATGATACTTCAAATAAGAGCAACCTGATCACGTTGCCAATACATATGACCATGTGTAATACAGTACTTTACAAGATCTACATGTGTAACGAGCTCTACAAGTGTGATACAATACTGCTTTACAAGAAAATGATGACATGCCGGACTCGCTGGACAACCATAGTCAAGGCTGGGAACAAACAAAACGGCAACATGGCTTCCTCTGTCAGGGCTGCTGGTGCTGCTCCTTCCCCGCCGCCGCCGCACAGGTGAATTTCCTACACAAGTGAAATTAGACTGAATCTGTAAACTTGTTTATACTCCTGGACTGTGTTTGGAATGAATTTGGAGTACAAGGAAACCAAAACAATATCTGGACTATGTTTGGACTAAATTTGGAGTACTCCTGGACTGAATTTGGACTGAATTTAACTGAAACAATGATCAGGACAATGAACAGTACACAAAACATTATAGTCCAGAACCATATGTGACGGACGGTACCCCAACATTACACAAAGGATGGTCAATGATCAAGACTAGTGTGCAACGATATATACCTTTGGTGACCGGGCTAGAATAATGGACCATAGCCTGAGGACCACGACGTTCGTCGTCTTGACGTACTCGTGCACCTTCTTCATGATGTGCTGTGCCTCCACTATACTCTCCATCGTCATCTTGTCCGAGGACTTGTCGATGATCACCTCTGAGCATATCTCACCTATCTTTCTCTGCTTGGCCCGGACCATCGCGCCCACCGCTAGTAGCAAGGATGCTGCCAGTGCATAACCGACCCACTCGCTGCAATAGAAAAGATGAAACTTGCATATTATTCCAAGTCCCATTTTCAACTTGAGTACACACAAATATGTAACCAGGATTCAATGAAAATGATGCTTATAATCTTAATGATGCACTAAGCAGACTAACGGAAATATATATGGGAGGTATTCAGAAACATGTTTAATGGAAATATCCAGCTTGGAGATATTCAGAAGCATGATACTCCTAATCATGTACTAATCCTACTACGACTGCATCTTGAGTATAGTTACTCCAAGCAACTCTCTCGGACGAGTACTAACTAGAAAGAGCACCATGGGGACGGGGAGGGTTGGATGGAAATCTCACCAGGATGAGGTCGAAGATGAACCAGGAGGTGCCGAAGAGGAACATGAATAGGGACAGCAGGAACGGCATGAACTCCAGCCCTCTTTGACCAACCTCTGCACAAGCACAACCACACGCATGTCTCATGATTCAGTAGTCAGCGCGTACACCAAACTGTTGACTGTGGATTTCAGAAATGTGTGCGTGCGTACCGTGAAGACGGCGATCCGTGAAGCTGATTGTGACGTTGACGCAAGGCACGGCGATGGCGCCAAGCCGCGATGCCGCCGCCGAGGACGACGAGGGAGAGGACCAGGACCCCCGCTCGCAGTCGGTGGTGGCGACCAGGAACATACAAGGAGTACAAGAACAAACAAAGCTCATGGTTACACTTAATTCACATTTTCTAACTCTCTTTTTACATGTATAAGATGCTAGAAATAAGATGTAGAGTTTTCAAAAAATAATCAGCATACTTGCATTTTGCAGTGCTACTGTGTGCACTGGACAACAATCATTTATGGACTTAATTCAAAACACTTGTAACATAACAGAAGCAGGGTGAACAGGGTACCGCATTTGATACCAACTGTGAACACTTATTACATAACAAGACAAGAGCAAAGTGAACTTAGTGTCGCAGTGTTGTTTAAGAGAGCGGCTCATTCAATTTAAATTCACACCGAATGAGGCCAGAACCAACTTACATGATCTGGTATAAATCTACCAAATACCCTATTTCAGCAACATCACAGAACACACGAACTAAACCTAACATACAAGTGAGGTCACGACATATATACATGACCTAGTAAGAAACCAAGGACCTTCAGTAGAAACCACCAAAACCTCGGCACGATCCACAGAAACAATATTATTCTACCGTTTGGTTAAAGCTAGAACACTGCGACGCTGCATACATCTCCCTATGCAGCAACTAAAATCAAGTGTCTTCGCCATACACAAGACCAACACGGTACCAAAAATGATCTATTGCACAACCACGGCAGTTAGTACCAGCCAGCACAGTTAAAGTTGCATCCACGGATCATGGCAACTGGAGAGAAGTGATATACCTCGTTGATGGCGAGCATCTGGCCGTTGGCCTTCTTCACCTTCTTGAGCTTCCTCAGGAAGTACCTGCGCAAACAACCAAACAATCAAACACATAACCACCGACGAAACCAGCGCGCAAGGAAGATCGAGGTCGGGGGAGGAGACTGACCAGAACTTGGACTTGGCGCGGACCTCGTTGGTGGCCCAGAGCTTCATGCGGTAGATCTTGGGCTGCTCATCGCCGGGGGTCGGCAGCGCGCGACCCACCACCTGGTACTGGTGTAACTGCGCGCAAACACAGAGAGGTCAGCCACGATGGGGGTAAGATCGATGGCGCGGCGTATCTAGAGGACTGGGGGAGGATGGCGGGGCGGGGAAGAGAGAGAGAGAGAGAGAGAGAGAGAGGGGGGGGGGAGGGAGGAGGAGCTTACCCTGTGGGCGACCATTCTAGCGAGCTCTTGAGACCAGAGTGCAGGGCGGCGAGCGCGGGGCGGCAAAGCGAGAGGCGAGGTTGGATACGTAGTGCTGGAGGAAGGAGGAGGCGGCGGCGAGGGGGGTGGGAGGCGGGGAGGGGGAGGGGCACCGCTGAACTATATCGACGCCGCGGACGACGACGAGCACTCCCCTCCACCTCCGCCCCCGAAGCTCATCTCCATGCCTCCTCCCTCGTCACCGACGCCTTGCGCGCCGGAGATGGCTGCCGGCCTAGATGGCGGCGACGGAGAGGGAGTTGGGTGAGTGGGTGGGGAGAGGGAGTGGGTGGATCTGGCCGCCGGTTGAGGGGAGAGGAGGGGGAGCAGCAGCGCAGAAGGGGGATCCGACGGGTTGTGGCACAGGTTGAGGTACTGGTGTAGGGTTTCGGAAGGGAGGTGGCTTGGGGGTGGCAATGCGGTGGGGAAGGGAGGGGTCGGGGTGGCAATGCAGCGAGGATGGGCGCGGGGAGGCCATGGATGCGGGGAGGTCGCTGCCGGCTGGTGGGATCTGCCTCGGGGGAGAGGGGAGAGGAAGAAAGAAAGAAAGAAAGGAAGAAAGGAGGCGGGGGGGGGGGGGGTGGATGGAAGATGCCAGCTAGGGTTTCGCCTCAGGTGGGGTTGGTGGGGGAGGCAAGGAGCGATGGCTACCGTTGGATCCGGGAAGATCCAATGGTGTTTTGTGCATGATCCGTGTGCCTTGTCCACGGACCAATCAGAACGCAATACAATATTATGACCAATTGAATTGGTCATGATAAATTTAAAAATAAGATGTTAGATCATCTTAGCTATTTACTTGACCTGATACATTGGAAAAAAATGAAACAAATGAAAAACCTTCTCATCATGTCATCAAATGTGACCTAGTTTTTAGAAGAAAAAAATAACAAAATAGTAATAAGGAACTTTTCATTTTCTCTGCACGAAAATTCATTTTTCATTTTTCGAGTGCTCAAAATGAGTTTTTTTGTGAAGAACATACCAAATTTTTGTTGCAAAATTGTATCAAATCATTTTTCTAAAATACTAGACCATATTTAATGTACAAATAACCAAATGGTTGGGTGTCAAAACTTTTAATCCACCTCTCGTGAAAAAGACAAATTTCTGCCGATTCAGTTGGAAGCGGGTCAAATTTGAACTACAGTTGCCTCATAGTTTGTTATTTATTTTTTCCAAAAATCATTTCTAGGTACATAAGTACCTATTTAATCAGAGAAATACCAAAAAAATTCCAAGATTCAACCACTAGCTAGGAACGGTCAAGCCCGCCGTTTTGACCGCATTTTGAAACGGGCATAAAAAATTAAAAAAAATCAAAAAATTGGAAAACCTTCGCATTGTGTCATTATATGTGACCAAGTTTCCAGGAAAAATAATAAACTTGTAATACGAAAATTATTTTAGAAAAGTGTTCTCATAAATGAGCTATCATGTGTGAAGATTCATGGATTTCAACCCAAACGCTCAATCTCATGGTCACATTCATGGCATAGTTTGTTCAAATGATCTCATACTGTGCACAAGGGTGCATCTTGGAATTCCAAACAATGTTGCCAAAGGGAGTTTTCATTTTCTTTGCACGGAAAATTCATTTTCCATTTTTTGAGTGCCCGAAATGAGGTTTTTTTGTGAAGGACCTACCATATATTTGTTGCAAAATTGTACCAAATCATTTTTATAAAATATTAGGACATATTTAATGCACAATTGACAAAATGGTTGGGTGCCAAAAGTTTAGATCCACCTCTGGTGAAAAAGACAAATTCCCGTCGATTCAGCTGGAAGCGGGTCAAATTTGAACTGCAGCTGCCTCATAGTTTGCTATTTATTTTTTCCAAAAATCATTTCTAGGTACATAAGTATCTATTTAATCAGAGAAACATCAAAAGTTTTCCAAGATTCAACCACTAGCTAGGAACGGTGAAGCCCACCGTTTTGACCGCATTTTGAAACGGGCATAAAAAATTCAAAAAAAATAAAAAAAATAGGAAAACCTTCGCATTGTGTCATTATATGTGACCAAGTTTCCAGGAAAAACAATAAACTTGTAATACGGTAATTATTTTAAAAAATGTTCTCAGAAATGAGCTATCAAGTGTGAAGATTCATGGCTTTCAAGGCAAATGATCAATCTTATGGCCACATTCATGGCATAGTTTGTTCAAATTATCTCATATTATGCACAAGGGTGCATATTGGAATGGCAAACAATGTTGCCTAAGGAAGTTTTCATTTTCTTTGGACGAAAAAACCATTTTCCATTTTCTGAGTGCCTGAAATGAGTTTTTTTGTGAAGGACCTACCATATATTTGTTGCCAAATTGGACCTAATCAATTTTATAAAATACTAGGCCATATTTAATGCACAATTGACAAAATGGTTGGGTGTCAAAATTTTTGATCCACCTCTGGTGAAAAAGACAAATTCATGTCGATTCAGTTGGAAGCGGGTCAAATTTGAACTGCAGCTGCCTCATAGTTTGCTCTTTATTTTTTCCAAAAATCATTTCTAGGTAAATAAGTATCTATTTAATCAGAAATACATGGTTTGATGGCGAGACATCGAGGTTTGGACGGTGGCCGAGGGCCCCAACTCTAGAGCGCGTAAGCTCGCATGCCAGCCGCGTGGTCACCGCGTGACCGTGGCGTTGTCATGTGTTCTGGGAAGCCTAGGCATGTCTAGTGGGTTGGGCACTCCCCAGGTTGGTGCTAGGAAGAAAATTACAACATAAGATTCTCACGAGGAGGCCGATCGATGCGCAAACATGAATTAGCAGCCAAGTGTTTGATTAGCAGTACAGGAAATGCGCATGGCCAATGGGCGTGAGTTTTGGCTGAGGATGATCATCTACTAAGGAGAATGTCTACACAAATTTTTAGCTCAAATCCTAGGTGGCACTTGCTTTGCAAAGTACCACGCTGGACAAAAATATGAATGTTGAAGCTGGGCTCAAAATAATGAATGGAGTGAGCTGAAATTTTGTGGAGGATGGTTATTTGGGCATAGGAAAGCATTGTAGAAAATTGACACCATTTGGACATGCCAAAGTAGTACTTCCTTCACAATGCTCTTCTATGGACAAAAACTTGGGAAAACTAGTGAGAGAGATTGGATGAATGAAATGAGCTCAAAATTGGTGTAGGTAAGTTACTTAGGTATGGTCATGCGCTGGTAAATTTTCAGATCATTTGGGTAAGCATAGCTAGTACTTACTTCACAAAGCTTCTCTTGAGGTAGAAACTTTGGAAATTTCCCGAGAAAGATTTACTAGGAAACTTGAGCTGAATATTATCATGTGGCAATGATTTGGGTATGGAAGAGTGCCCGAAAAGTTTGAGGGTAATAGGAGGGGTCTATATAACACTTGCTTTGCAACGTGCCAATTTGGCCATAAAATATAAATTGAACCTGGGCTCACATAGATGATTTGAATGAGCTGCAATTTGGAGGAGGGTGATAATTTGGGCATATGAAGGAACTGTATAAATTTCATGTCATTTAGAGATATAAAAAAGGTACTTCCTTCACAATGCTTCTAGGTGGACAAAAACTTTGGAAATTTGCCGAGGAAGATTTGCTAGGCAAATGGAGCTGAATTTTGTCATGCGGTAATGATTTGGATAGGAAAGAGTGCCCAAAAATTCCGAGGGCAATCAAGAATATATAAATAGCACTTCCTTCATAAAGTGTTGTTGTGAACAGAATAGGAAAATGAATATTGTTGAATTAGTTTTGAACTAGGCAAGAAAGGATTTTTACATATTTGATGAAGATATGCCCCAAAGAATTTATGAGATTTTTTGGGAATTTTGGGAATGATAGAAATATAGGTTGCTTCACAACCTAGGGCAAAAACTGCCACATGGACATGACACATAGGCAAAACTGATGAGATGGCGCCTAGTCATCACAACCCACCACAATCTACAAGGCTATGACCATCTATATTGGTCATTAACAACTAGAAATAAGGCAGCGGACTAGCACTGTTTGCTTTGTGACCATTTCGTGTAAGGAAATTACGACCTTTCTGACCAAAATGGTCGCAATGGTTTAGTGTTTGGAGCCCCCTGAACAACTTTTGACCAATTGGTCTAAAATGGTCATAAATTGATGACCAATTCTTCGAGGGTAACTGACAGAAGGTCATAAGTTGACATATTTCTTGTAGTGTAACACCCATACTTGTTTCGTGCTGCCACTTGCCCCTGCCGTAGGTAGGGTACGGTTCAGTAAGTTGTCAACCCCTGTCCTAGCACACACCGTACAGAGAGGCCATGGTGGAAGATACCGGTTGCAGCTGGTAGGCATGCCACCTGGTTCGGGGGCATGGGTGTTTCCGGTTGGGACCGAGAGGGGAGGCCACCCCTTAGAGCGTGCGATAAAAAATTGATCCCATGCTATGCGAGGTTGTAGCCTCCCCACTTAGAGTTTTACTTAACAGGTGTCTGGGTGATTCTAGACACGTGTAAGGTTAAGATGGTGTGTGCAAGTCAGGCGTGTTTTCGACTAAAAGACTGTAGACGGAATTAGTTCCGATGGACTAAAGAAATCCGTTACTCGTGGGTAAAGAGTACACCCTCTGCAGAGATATTGAACCTATTCGAATAGCCGTGTCCATGGTTAAGGACTACAGTCTGGGATGGGTCAAGCGTCGGTCTTAGTGTCGGTCTTCGGAGGAGAAACTACTAAACCAGAATATGGATCATAACTTGTGACGTATGATGATTATGATTATTATTTTTATGGACTAATCATTTATGTTATTTGAATTATTGAGTATCCCTGGGATGGTTCTACCTCCTGGATATTCACCGTGATTATTCTTATATAAGCCCTTTATGTGGTGTCGCCCAGACGCCCGACTGTGGCATGCGTGTTATTTAATTTACTTATAAGCCCTTTATGTGGTGTCGCACAGACGCCTGACTGTGGCATGTCCGTTATTTCATTTACTTATAAGCCCTTTATGTGGTGTCGCACCGACGCCTGATTGTGGCATGCTTGTTATTCCTTTTATATATAAGCCCTTTCTGTGGTGTCGCTCAGACGCCCGACTAAGGCATGCTTCATATTATTATCCTTTCGAGGCGTCGCTTCAGACACCCGATCGGTGCTTTTTATTTTTACACCCTGATTGTTTACTCGTGATTTATTTAAATGATCTACTTGCATGCATCATGAACCTTATTTCACAACTGACGAAGTGATCATAGAATATTTTAAAGCATGATTATCAGTGACTATATTATACCTATGTTCTTAATGTTTGAGAGTACATTCAAAGTACTCACTGGCTTGTCCTTGGCTATTGTCTTGGCCAGATTTCTTGCGTGGAAAGGAACATTGCGATGACAGCCCCGGAACCTACGCAATGGAGATAGCAGCCTTGCGAAGATTGGAGTTATCCTGGTCAGTTGTTCCTATGGGATATGGAGTCCCATAGACGCTGATGATCCGCAAACCGCTTCCGCCATCAACCACTAGAAACCAATTGTTGTACCCATAGGCCAGAATGGTCTTGTACTACATATTTTGTAGTTTGCTTGGAGTTTCTGTAACAAGTTGGTGTCTCATTAGCTAACAGTAATCCTGGGGCTAGTGAGCACAAGGGCCGCTTTTGGGAAATTAATATCCCAAAAACCGGTCCTGACATGCTATCTATGGGTCGGACTGATGGGCTGTGAAGACATGAAGCCCGAAGACTGCATCTTGTCCGGATTGGACTCTACTTGGCGTGGAAGGCAAGCTTGGCGACCGAAGATTCCTTCTTATGTAACCGACTCCATGTAAACCCTAGATCCCCTCGGTGTCTATATAAACCGGAGGGGATAGTCCGGAAAGAACAACACATATACTCATTACCATATTCATAGGCTAGACTTCTAGGGTTTAGCCATTACAGTCTCGTGGTAGATCAACTCTTGTAACACTCATATTCATCAAGATCAATCAAGTAGGAAGTAGGGTATTGCCTCCATAGAGAGGGCCCGAACCTGGGTAAACATAGTGTCCCATGTCTCCTGTTACCATCGATCCTAGACACACAGTTCGGGACCCCCTACCCGAGATCCGCCGGTTTTGACACCAAAATTGGTGCTTTCTGTTGGAAATATGCCCTAGAGGAAATAATAAATTGGCTATTATTATATTTCCTTGTTCATGATAATCGTTTATTATCCATGCTAGAATTGTATTGATAGGAAACTCAGATACATGTGTGGATACATAGACAACACCATGTCCCTAGTAAGCCTCTAGTTGACTAGCTCGTTGATCAATAGATGGTTACGGTTTCCTGACCATGGACATTGGATGTCGTTGATAACGGGATCACATCATTAGGAGAATGATGTGATGGACAAGACCCAATCCTAAGCCTAGCAAAAGATCATGTAGTTCGTATGCTAAAGCTTTTCTAATGTCAAGTATCATTTCCTTAGACCATGAGATTGTGCAACTCCCAGATACCGTAGGAGTGCTTTGGGTGTGCCAAACGTCACAACGTAACTGGGTGGCTATAAAGGTACACTACTGGTATCTCCGAAAGTGTCTGTTGGGTTGGCACGAATCGAGACTAGGATTTGTCACTCCGCGTAAACGGAGAGGTATCTCTGGGCCCACTCGGTAGGACATCATCATAATGTGCACAATGTGATCAAGGAGTTGATCACGGGATGATGTGTTATGGAACGAGTAAAGAGAATTGCCGGTAATGAGATTGAACAAGGTATCGGGATACCGACGATCAAATCTCAGGCAAGTATTGTACCGATAGACAAAGGGAATTGTATACGGGATTGATTAAGTCCTTGACATCGTGGTTCATCTGATGAGATCATCGTGGAGCATGTGGGAGCCAGCATGGGTATCCAGATCCCGCTGTTGGTTATTGACCGGAGAGTTGACTCGGCCATGTCTGCATGATTCCCGAACCCGTAGGGTCTACACACTTAAGGTTCGATGACGCTAGGGTTATAGGGAAACTATGTACGCGGTTACCGAATGTTGTTCGGAGTCCCGGATGAGATCCCGGACGTCACGATGAGTTCCAGAATGGTCCAGAGGTAAAGATTGATATATAGGAAGTATGGTTTTGGCCACCGGAAGTGTTCCGGGCATCACCGGTAGTGTACCGGGACCACCGGAGGGGTCCGGGGGTCCACCAGGTGGGGCCACCAGCCCCGGAGGCCTACATGGGCCAATAGTGGGAAGGGACCAGCCCCTAGGTGGGCTAGGGAGCCTCCCACCAAGGCCCAAGGTGCCTCCAATAGGGGAAGGGGGCAAACCCTAGGGCAGATGGGCCCTAAGGCCCACCCCAGGTGCGCCTCCCCCTCTCCCCCTTATGGCCGCCACCCAGATAGGATCTAGGGGCTGCCGCCACCCCTAGGGAGGGAACCCTAGGTGGGGGCGCAGCCCCTCCCCTCCCCCTATATATACTTGAGGTTTGGGGCTGCCCAAGACACACGATTCAATCTACCTGTTGGCGCAGCCCTACCCCTCTTCCTCCTCGTCTCTCGTAGTGCTTGGCGAAGCCCTGCTGGAGTCCCGCGCTCCTCCACCACCACCATGCCATCGTGCTGCTGCTAGATGGAGTCTTCCCGAACCTCTCCTTCTCCCCTTGCTGGATCAAGGCGTAGGAGACGTCACCGGGCTGTATGTGTGTTGAACACGGAGGTGCCGTCCGTTCGGCACTAGGATCATCGGTGATTTGGATCACGACGAGTATGACTCCATCAACCCCGTTCACTTGAACGCTTCCGCTTAGCGATCTACAAGGGTATGTAGATGCACTCTCCTTCCCTCGTTGCTAGATTAATCCATAGATTGATCTTGGTGATGCATAGAAAATTTTGATTTTCTGCTACATTCCCCAACAGTGGCATCATGAGCTAGGTCTATGCGTAGTTACTATGCATGAGTAGAACACAAAGTAGTTGTGGGCGTCAATATTGTCAATTATCTTGCTGTTACTAGTCTTATCTTGATTCGGCGGCATCGTGGGATGAAGCGTCCCGGACCAACCTTACACGTACGCTTACGTGAGACCGGTTCCACCGACTGACATGCACTAGTTGTATAAGGTGGCTGGCAGGTGTCTGTCTCTCCCACTTTAGTCGGATCGGATTCGATGAACAGGGTCCTTATGAAGGGTAAATAGAAATTGGCAATTCACGTTGTGGTTTTGGCGTAGGTAAGAAACGTTCTTGCTAGAAACCTATAGCAGCCACGTAAAAACTTGCAACAACAATTAGAGGACGTCTAACTTGTTTTTGCAGCAAGTGTTTTGTGATGTGATATGGCCAAAGGATGTGATGAATGATATATGTGATGTATGAGATGATCATGTTCTTGTAATAGGAATCACGACTTGCATGTCGATGAGTATGACAACCGGCAGGAGCCATAGGAGTTGTCTTAATTTATTTATGACCTGCGTGTCAATATAAACGTCATGTAATTACTCTACTTTAT
The DNA here is from genome assembly GCF_056163025.1 of Triticum urartu. Classification (NCBI taxonomy): domain Eukaryota; kingdom Viridiplantae; phylum Streptophyta; class Magnoliopsida; order Poales; family Poaceae; genus Triticum; species Triticum urartu. The sequence goes on along the minus strand of NC_141877.1, from coordinate 70,829,242 downwards.
TGCTAACCGTTAGCTGTAGTAGTAGAAGTAATAGTTGGCGAGATAACTTCATGAAGACACGATGATGGAGATCATGATGATGGAGATCATGGTGTCATGCCGGTGACAACGATGATCACGGACCCCGAAGATGGAGATCAAAAGGAGCAAAATGATATTGGCCATATCATGTCACGTTTTGATTGCATGTAATGTTTATCATGTTTTTTGCAACTTATTTTCTTAGAACGATGGTAGTAAATAAGATGATCCCTCATTAAAATTTCAAGAAAGTGTTCCCCCTAACTGTGCACCGTTGCGAAGGTTCGTTGTTTCGAAGCACCACGTGATGATCGGGTGTGATAGATTCTAACGTTCGAATACAACGGGTGTTGACGAGCCTAGCATGTACAGACATGGCCTGGGGACACATGCGAAACACTTAGGTTGACTTGACGAGCCTAGCATGTACAGACATGGCCTCGGAACACGGAGGACCGAAAGGTCGAGCATGAGTCGTATGGTAGATACGATCAACATGAAGATGTTCACCGATGATGACTAGTCCGTCTCACGTGATGATCGGACACGGCCTAGTTGACTCGGATCATGTAATCACTTAGATGACTAGAGGGATGTCTATCTAAGTGGGAGTTCATAAGGTGAACTTAATTATCCTGAACATAGTCAAAAGGTCTTCGCAAATTATGTCGTAGCTTGCGCTTTAGTTCTACTGTTTAGATATGTTCCTAGAGAAAATTTAGTTGAAAGTTGATAGTAGCAATTATGCGGACTAGGTCCGTAAACTGAGGATTGTCCTCATTGCTTCATAGAAGGCTTATGTCCTTAATGCACCACTCAGTGTGCTGAACCTCGAACGTCGTCTGTGGATGTTGCGAACATCTGACATACACATTTTGATAACTACGTGATAGTTCAGTTAAACGGTTTAGAGTTGAGGCACCGAAGATGTTTTTGAAATGTCGCGAAACATATGAGATGTTTCGAGGGCTGAAATTGGGATTTCAGGCTCGTGCCCACGTCAAGAGGTATAAGACCTCCGACGATTTTCTTAGCCTGCAAACTAAGGGAGAAAAGCTCAATTGTTGAGCTTGTGCTCAGATTGTCTGAGTACAACAATCATTTGAATCGAGTGGGAGTTGATCTTCCAGATGAGATAGTGATGTTTCTCCGAAGTCATTACCACCAAGCTGCTAGAGCTTCGTGATGAACTATAATATATCAGGGACATATATGATGATCCTTGAGATATTCGCGATGTTTGACACCACAAAAGTAGAAATCAAGAAGGAGCATCAATTGTTGATGGTTGGTGAAACCACTAGTTTCAAAAAGGGCAAGGGCAAGAAGGGATACTTCATGAAACGGCAAATCAGCTGCTGCTCTAGTGAAGAAACCCAAGGTTGAACCCAAACCCGAGACTAAGTGCTTCTGTAATAAGGGGAACAGCCACTGGAGCAGAATTACCCTAGATACTTGGTAGATGAGAAGGGTGGCAAGGTCGATAGAAGTATATTGGATATACATTGTGTTAATGTGTACTTTACTAGTACTCCTAGTAGCACCATGGTATTATATACCGGTTCGGTTGCTAAATGTTAGTAAACTCGAAATAAAAGGCTGCGGAGTAAACGGAGACTAGCTAAAGGTGAGCTGGCAATATGTGTTGGAAGTTTTTCCAAGCTTGATGTGATCAAGCATCGCACGCTCCCTCTACCATCGAGATTTGTGTCTGCGTTGAGCATAGACATGATTGGATTATGTCTATCGCAATACGGTTATTCATTTAAGGAGAATAATGGTTACTCTATTTATTTGAATAATACCTTCAATGGTCTTGCACCTAAAATGAATGGTTTTTTTTGAATCTCGATCGTAGTGATACACATGTTCATGCCAAAAGATATAAGATAGTAATGATAGTACCACCTACTTGTGGCACTACCACGTAAGTCATATCGGTATAAAACGCATGAAGAAGCTCCATGTTGATGGATCTTTGGGCTCACTCGTTTTGAAAAATTTGAGACATGCGAACCATGTCTATTGGTGTATATGCATGAAGAAACTCCATGCAAATGGACCGTTTGGACTCACTTGATTTTGAATCACTTGAGACATGCAAATCATACCACATGGGCAAGATGACTGAAAGCCTCGTTTTCAGTAAAATGGAACTAGAAAGCAACTTGTTGGAAGTAATACATTTTGATGTGTGCAGTCCAATGAGTGCTGAGGCGTGTAGTGGATATCGTTATGTTCTTACTTCACATATGATTTGAGTAGATGTTGAGTATATTTACTTGATGAATCACGAGTATGAATTATTGAAAGGTTCAAGTAATTTCAGGGTGAAGTTGAAAGATCATCGTGACAAGAGGATAAAATATCTATGATATGATCATAGAGATGAATATCTGAATTATGAGTTTGGCACAGAATTAAGACATTGTGGAAATTGTTTCACAACAAATACAGCCTGAAACACCATAGTATGATGGTGTGTCCGAACATCATAACTGCACCCTATTGGATATGATGCATACCATGATGTCTCTTATCAAATTACCATGATAGTTTATGGGTTAGGCATTAGAGACAACCACATTCACTTTAAATAGGGCACCACGTAATTCCGATGAGATGACACCGTATGAACTATGGTTTAGAGAAACATAAGTTGTCATTTCTTAAAAGTTTGGGGCTGCGATGCTTATGTGAAAAAGTTTCAGGCTGATAAGCAAGAACCCAAAGTGGATAAATGCATCTTCATAGGACACCCAAAATAGTTGGGTATACCTCCTGTCTCAGATCCGAAAGCAATAAGGGATTGTTTCTAGAATCGGGTCCTTTCTCGAGGAAAAGTTTCTCTCGAAAGAATTGAGTGGGAGGATGGTGGAGACTTGATGAGGTTATTGAACCGTCTCTTCAACTAGTGTGTGGCAGGGCACTGGGAGTTGTTCCTGTGGCACCTACACCAATTGAAGTGGAAGCTTATGATAGTGATCATGAAACTTCAGATCAAGTCACTACCAAACCTCGTGGGATGACAAGGATGCATACTACTTTAGAGTGGCACGAAATCCTGTCTTGGAAGTCATGTTCCTAGACAGCAATGAACCTATGAGCTATGGAGAAGCGATGGTGGGCTTGGATTCCAAAATGGCTCGAGGCCATATAATCCGAGAGAGGATCCATATATGAAAACAAAGTGTAGACTTTGGAAGAACTACTTGATGGTCGTAAGGCTGTTAGGTACATATGGATTTTAAAAGGAAGACGGACAATGATGGTAAGTATCACCATTAAGAAAGCTCGACTTGTCGTTAAGATGTTTTCCGACAAGTTCAAGGAGTTGACTACGATGAGACTTTCTCACTCGTAGCGATGCTAAGAGTTTGTTGGAATTATATTAGCGATTACTGCATTATTTATGAAATCTTGCAGATAGGATGTCAAAACATTGTTTCCTCGACGATTTTCTTGAGGAAAGGTTGTATGTGATACAACCGGAAGGTTTTGTCAATCCTGAAAAATGCTAAGCTCCAGCAATCCTGCTAAGGACTGGAGTAAGCATCTCGGTGTTGGAACGTATTCTTTGATGAGATGATCAAAGATTTTGGGTGTATACAAAGTTTATGAGAAACTTGTATTTCCAAAGAAGTGAGTGGGAGCACTATAGAATTTCTGATGAATATATGTTGTTGACATATTGTTGATCAGAAATAACGTAGAATTTCTGGAAAGCATATAGGGTTATTTGGAAAGTGTTTTTCAATGGAAAGCCTGGATTAAGCTACTTGAACATTGAGCATCAAGATCTATAAGGATAGATCAAAACGCTTAATGGTACTTTCAAATGAGCACATACCTTGACATGATCTTGAAGGTCTTCAAGATGGATCAGTCAAAGAAGGAGTTCTTGCCTGAGTTGTAAGGTATGAAGTTAATACTTAAAGCTCGACCACGGCAGAAGAAAGAGGAAGGACGAAGGTCGTCCCCTATGCTTTTGTCATAGGCTCTATACGGTATGCCATGCTGAGTACCGCACCTGATGTGTGCCTTGCCACATATCTGGCAAGAGGGTACAAAGGTAATCTAGGAGTAGATCACCAGATAGCGGTCTAAATTATCCTTAGAGGAATAAGGTTATGTTTCTCGGTTATGGAGGTGATAAAGAGTTCGATGTAAAGAGTTACGTCGATGCAAGCTTAACACCTATCCGGATAGCTCTGAGTAGAGATAACGGATACGTATAATGGAGCAACAATTTAGAATAGCTCCAAGTAGAACAGTTATTTGAAATGGCTCCAAATGTAGCGTAGTAGTTGCATCTAAAAGATGACATAGAAATTTGCGAAGTACATATGGATCTGAATGTTGCAGACCCGTTGACTGAAACCTCTCTCACAAGCATAACATGATCAAACCCAGAACTCTTTGGGTGTTAGTCACATGGGGATGTGACCTTGAGTGTTAATCACATATCAATGTGAACTGGATTATTGACTCTAGTGCAAGTGGGAGACTGTTGGAAATATGCCCTCGAGGCAATAATAAATTGGTTATTATTATATTTCCTTGTTCATGATAATCATTTATTATCCATGCTAGAATTGTATTGATAGGAAACTCAGATACATGTGTGGATACATAGACAACACCATGTCCCTAGTAAGCCTCTAGTTGACTAGCTCGTTGATCAATAGATGGTTACGGTTTCCTGACCATGGACATTGGATGTCATTGATAAAGGGATCACATCATTAGGAGAATGATGTGATGGACAAGACCCAATCCTAAGCCTAGCACAAGATCATGTAGTTCGTATGCTAAAGCTTTTCTAATGTCAAGTATCATTTCCTTAGACCATGAGATTGTGCAACTCCCGGATACCGTAGGAGTGCTTTGGGTGTGCCAAACGTCACAATGTAACTGGGTGGCTGTAAAGGTACACTACAGGTATCTCCGAAAGTGTTTGTTGGGTTGGCACGAATCGAGACTGGGATTTGTCACTCTGTATAAACGGAGAGGTATCTCTAGGCCCACTCGGTAGGACATCATCATAATGTGCACAATGTGATCAAGGAGTTGATCACGGGATGATGTGTTACGGAACGAGTAAAGAGACTTGCCGGTCATGAGATTGAACAAGGTATCGGGATACCGACGATCGAATCTCGGGCAAGTATTGTACCGATAGACAAAGGGAATTGTATACGGGATTGATTAAGTCCTTGACATCGTGGTTCATCCGATGAGATAATCGTGGAGCATGTGGGAGCCAACATGGGTATCCAGATCCCACTGTTGGTTATTGACCGGAGAGTTGACTCGGCCATGTCTGCATGACTCCCGAACCCGTAGGGTCTACACACTTAAGGTTCGATGACGCTAGGGTTATAGGGAAAGTATGTACGCGGTTACCGAATGTTGTTCGGAGTCCCGGATGAGATCTCGGACGTCACGAGGAGTTCCGGAATGGTCCGGAGGTAAAGATTGATATATAGGAAGTATGGTTTTGGCCACCGGAAGTGTTCCGGGCATCACCGGTAGTGTACCGGGACCACCGGAGGGGTCCGGGGGTCCACCAGGTGGGGCCACCAGCCCCGGAGGCCTACATGGGCCAATAGTGGGAAGGGACCAGCCCCTGGGTGGGCTAGGGCGCCTCCCACCAAGGCCCAAGGCGCCTCCAATAGGGGAAGGGGGCAAACCCTAGGGCACATGGGCCCTAAGGCCCACCCCAGGTGCGCCTCCCCCTCTCCCCCTTGTGGCCGCCACCCAGATGGGATCTGGGGGCTGCCACCACACCTAGGGAGGGAACCCAAGGTGGGGGAGCAGCCCCTCCCCTCCCCCTATATATACTTAAGGTTTGGGGCTGCCCAAGACACACGATTCAATCTCCCTGTTGGCGCAGCCCTACCCCTCTTCCTCCTCGTCTCTCGTAGTGCTTGGCGAAGCCCTGCTGGAGTCCCGCGCTCCTCCACCACCACCACGCCGTCGTGCTGCTGCTGGATGGAGTCTTCCCCAACCTCTCCTTCTCCCCTTGCTGGATCAAGGCGTAGGAGACGTCACCGGGATGTACGTGTGTTGAACACGGAGGTGCCGTCCGTTCGGCACTAGGATCATCGGTGATTTGGATCACGACGAGTACGACTCCATCAACCCCGTTCACTTGAACGCTTCCGCTTAGCAATCTACAAGGGTATGTAGATCCACTCTCCTTCCCTCGTTGCTAGATTACTCCATAGATTGATCTTGGTGATGCGTAGAAAATTTTGATTTTCTGCTACGTTCCCCAACACTTTCATTAGGAGTTCCACTGTGCCGTCGGCAGAAGGCTCGATGGCCCCTTCGATCGTCAATAATGATGCTGTCCATGGAGGAAACTTCCTCCCCAGACAGATCTTCGTATTCGGCGGCTTCGTACTGTGGGCCAACTCGCTTGGCCATCTGGAGCAGATCGACAGCTAAGCCCCTGGTCACCAGGTCAGATTCGGAAGCCTGATTTACGTTGCGGACGTCCATGGAGATTTGATCTTCAACGGATACGAGACCATGACAACCCGCTCCCCATCGCCTCGATGAACATGGCCTAAACCTGTCATCGGGCCGCATCCAGGAGATAGCTCCTGTAACAGCTCTGGCCTTAAATCCAGAGAAGATCAAGTCGCCCGAAGACGGGAAGCTCGACCCCGCCACGAGGGCTACCGATTCCGCGGCGCTGGAGCCGCACGCAGATTCCACTACATACGGTGTCCGCATCAACGGAACCTCGGACTCGCCTCCGATGTCGAACTTCGAACCCTACAAGCCCGCGTATATCGAACTCGATCGGTTATCGATCCTCAAGTTCAGCGCCACAGATGTCTTCCAACACTCGCCCATGGGTGACATGCTAAACTCACTAAAAACCTATCACTAGCAAGCGACCCATCACCGAACTATGTTCGGTTCGAACTCTTTGCGGACGATGGAGAATTTTGTTTCCCACCCGCCACCCACTTTGTAGCCACTGTTGAAAACCTAACCAACACGCCCGACCCCTGCCCCAAAGACATCGACGGTTTGGACGAGATGAGGGGCAAGGCCAGAGCTTATTACCCGTTCGACACGGGAAGACCACTTCCTGGTATGACATGTGTATGAAAGACACACCTCACGGCGCTCTCGAGGATGACAAGAAGGATCCGGTCGAGAACAAAATGTCTGGTACACAGCCCGGAAATCGGCACCCTAGGCCACATCGCCCAAGTGAAAACATTGCCAACACCAGAGAAGATGACACCCCGGACAACAAAGACCCTGCGGAGGTAGAATCCGAGAAGGATGAACAGGAAGGCTGGCAGGACAGCTCTGATGAACAGACCACATACGGGGACTCGGAGGACAGCAATTATCTCCCACCCTCCGAGGAAGAGGAGATCCTCGGCGACAAAGACTTTATCATACCCAAGGAACCTCTCGAGCAGGAGCGCTTTAAACGCCAGCTTATAGCCACTGCAAGGAGCCTAAGAAAGAAGCAGCTGCAGCTTCAAGCAAGCCAAGATTTGCTCAATGATAGATGGACCGAGGTCTTGGACACCGAAGAACATGGCCTTAGCAGCCCAGTCAAAAGCCACCCAATGAATAGGTGGCCCTCTCAATACGATGGCAGGGCGATGGAGCCCATACCACCATCGAATAATGCGGCAGGCCGACCACAGTTCGGTCTAGTCAAAGCAGCAGCCCAAGCATAGCACCATACCAACCCATCCGACCGTCAAAACAAAACAACTCGGAGGAATACCCGCGATATCAACCAATACACTGAGGGTAGAGCAGGACATACACGATCGACATACAGATCACGAAGATATATCCCGACCGACGATGATGGTCGCCTATTCGGACGCTATAAAGCCAACCATGCCCGGGCCGTACACCGTAAACGAAACCCGCCGGAGGTGCTTCATAGTGTGGCCCAACATAGAGGAGCCGCACACCCTCTCTGCTTCACTAACGAAGTAATGGAGCACGAATTCCCAGACGGGTTTAAACCCATCAACATCGAATCATACAATGGAACAACAGATCCCGCGGTATGGATCGAGGATTACCTCCTTCATATTCACATGGACCGTGGAGATGACCTCCACACCATTAAATACCTACCTCTTAAGCTTAAAGGGCCAGCTTGGTACTGGCTAAACAGTTTGCCAGAAAATTCCATTGGCAACTGGGAAGATTTGGAAGACGCCTTTCGAGGCAATTTCCAGGGAACATATGTCCGGCCATTATACGCTGATGACTTAAGTCACATTGTCCAGGAGCCCGACGAGTCAGCCAGGGAGCTCTGGACCAGGTTCTTAGTCACAAAGAACCAAATTGTCGACTGTCCGGACGCAGAAGCCCTTGCGGCCTTTAGACACAACGTCCGGGACGAATGGCTAGCGCGTCACCTCAGCCAAGAAGGACCCAAATCCATGGTAGCCCTTACCGCTCTAATGACCCGCTTCTGCGCGGGAGAAGACAACTGGTTGGCTTGTAAAAGCAACGACGCCAGCAGCCCAGGCACCTTCGAAATCCAAGATGGCAATGGCAAGCCACGACAAACTGAACGGAATAGTCGCAGTAATATACACGACACAGCGGTGAATGCCGGATTTCAAAATCTGAAGCCCGGTCAACGGAATAAGCCACTAAAGGCAAACCAGGATGGACCATCCACCCTCGACAGGATATTGGACCGACCTTGTCAGATTCATGGTCAACCTGAAGTGCCAGCTAATCATACCAACCGAAACTGTTGGGTCTTCAAGCAGGCAGGCAAGCTTAACGCTGATCACAACGGGAGGAGGACACCAGGCAATAAAGACGACGGATCCGCTCACCAGCAGAACGCCAGGGGCCAGAAACAGTTTCCCTTCGTCGTTCGACTACTCCGGGAACGCGAATAGCAGTCCGTCTTCCGCCACCCACGTACTGTACTGGCAAAATTTGCACCACGCGCACATCACTACGCACTCAAGATACCATGGGCATCGGCGGAAGCATAATACGGACACCCTGCAAGCATTTTCGTAACATTTTCTATCTGCTTACTTTATTTTTATGTATCATCCCTAAATAACAGGTGACCAGCCGGACAGCATCTACAACGGACTCTATCGGAGTCCGGACCCGTACGCTCACCTAAGGGGCTACTTCCGTTAAGGATTCCCCTCCCCGAGGACGGGCGACGCAGACGTGCGACAGGAGGTCCAAAAATAACTTTTTGTGGACCGCACTCTTTATTCTGAGCCTGTACTATGCCCTCTTTCCTCTGATCCCGACCCCGTGCATATCAAATAGCCAGGTTCGCGGTCTTTTCTTTATTATTATTATTATTATTATTATTATTATATATACAAATTTATCATTGGCACATCGCTTCGTTCTCAGTAAGTCTCATCCGAACTGATCTTCCATACTCTTTTAAGTACAGCGTTAGCGGCTACTCTGTAGATACACCTTAGCATAGCCTGCCAGGGGCTCGGCATGGGAACGAATGAGCTGCCAGTAAAAGTCCGAACAGCTCTATAGCGTACTTCGGCGTCGCAAGTTTGGCCTTATATGCATCAGCTCTGAATCATTGTCTTGGGTCAATAGTTGGGTTGCCCGGCTCCTGTGTTTGCTACCCTACGTTCTGCCCTATCGGCTAGGGTAGTAAAGGGAGAACTACTGCGATTGTGCCCTGGCCTAGACCGGATGAGCACCTCAGTAGAGAAAGCCGAAAACTGACTATCATGATGCGGCGAGAGCTGGTCAACCACTTGACGACTTGTTGGAATCCTTAGTGATTCTCCGTGTAACACGGAGGATCTTTTTCAGATGAGATATGCAAGGCACCACACGCCGCATACACACCAGGGGCTATGTCGTAGCCCCACCATAAAACTCCTATGGTTAAGTGGAAGTGTTAATGCCTTATAGTCCGATTGCCTGGTTCGCCGCATTATCACCTCCTTCATGGACCAAGACGTTGGATAAAGAGTGATTAAATGCTTTTTTGAACACCCCCGTACTTCCTACGAGGGGGCTGAAGCCGATGACAGGAAAACTTTCAGATTATATTCAAACAACCGCACAGGAGGAATTCAAGCTTTCGAGCAAAACTCAAATATATTAACTATAAAGTTGTCTTTTACCATCATCATACACCTCACTCAAACATTATGTTTTTGAAACATTGACCCTCTAACAGGCGGGCGGCCTCCAGGACGTCTGCAAAGTAATTCTCTAGTTCCGAACGGTCCCTGTCCCCGGACGGACCCTTCGTAGCAACGTCGACAGCTTTCATATTTCCCCAAAATGTCTTGACTCGGGCAAGGGCCATCTGTGCACCTTAAATGCACGTCGATCGCTTCGCAGCATCGATTCGCGGCACCATGTCGACAAGCTTCTGCACCAAAACGAAATAACTACTCGGCGCAGGCTCGGTTGGCCACAGCCGGATTATAACATCCTTCATGACAGCGCCAGATACCCTATGAAGTTCGGCCCATTGGGACATCTGCTCATTAAGCAGCAGCAGGCGCTTAGATGCACCGAACTGTGACCAAAAAAGCTTCTCCATCACATATCCAGCTCGCGCTTGGTAATACCGCGCTGCATCGGAAGAACTCTTCGGCAAGTCCAAATACTCATCTGGAGAATTCCACACTTGGTTTAGCTAAGCATAGTCTGAGTCGCCGAACATAGTCTGCAGCAGAAAAGGCTTTCCAGCCACTATCTCTTTCGCCTGCCGAACCTCCTCACGGAGTGCTCTGGACTCTGATCGCGCTTCTTTTGCTTCCTGTCGAGCATTGTCTAGTTCAGCTGAGGGAGTCTTGGATTAGGGGGTATCCGAACAGCCGGACTATATCCTTTGGCCGGACTGTTGGACTATGAAGATACAAGATTGAAGACTTCATCCCGTGTCCGGATGGGACTCTCCTTGGCGTGGAAGGCAAGCTTGGCAATACAGATATGTAGATCTCCTTCCTTGTAACTAACTCTGTGTAACCCTAGCCCCCTTCGGTGTCTATATAAACCGGAGGGTTTAGTCCGTAGGACCGACAACATACAATCATACCATAGGCTAGCTTCTAGGGTTTAGCCTCTTTGATCTCGTGGTAGATCAACTCTTGTAGTACTCATATTATCAAGAATAATCAAGCAGGACATAGGGTTTTACCTCCATCAAGAGGGCCCGAACCTGGGTAAAACATTGTGTCCCCTACCTCCTGTTACCATCCGCCTTAGACGCACAGTTCGGGACCCCCTATCCGAGATTCGCCGGTTTTGACACCGACATTGGTGCTTTTATTGAGAGATCCTCTATGTCATCATCGTTAGGCCTGATGGCTCCTTCGATCATCGATAGCAATGCAATCTAGAGTGAGACTTTTCTCCCGGACAGATCTTTGTATTCGGCGGCTTCGCACTGCGGGCCAACTCGCTTGGCCATCTGGAGTAGATCGAGAGTTACAACCCTGGCCATCAGGTCAGGTTTGGAAGCTTAGACTACACGGCCGATATCTGCGGAGACTTGATCTTCGACGGATTCGAGCCCCTGCCCAGTGCGCTGCACGATCACGATGAGCATGATTTAGCTCTACCATCGGACAGTGTTCGGGAGACCACACCGGCAGCCGCTCCGACCCTCAATTTGGAGCCAATTGCGCCATCCATGGACGGGTGGATAGACCCCGCCACGGAGGCCGCATTCTCAGCGACGATCGAGCCGAATATCGACCTTACCCTTCACGAGAGCCGTGACGGCAAACTGCCGGATCCTTCCCCGGCCACGGACTCTGAACCGCCTGCGCCCGTGCCTATCGAATCCGACTCGGCGCCGATCATGGAGTTCACCTCCGCGGATATCTTTCAACATTCGCCCTTCGGTGACATACTGAACTCATTAAGGTCTCTCTCCTTCACAGGAGAGTCCTGGCCGAACTATGTTCGGCAGGATTGGGATGCGGATCATAAAGAAATTCGCCGCCCACCCACCACCCACTTAGTAGCCACTATCGACAATTTGACCGACATGCTCGACTTTGACTCTGAAGACATCGACGGTATGGACGACGATGCAGGAGACGAACAAGAACCACTGCCCACAGGGCACTGGACAGCCACCTCATCATATGATATATATGGTGGACACACCCAAAGAAAGCACTGGCGACGAGACAGCGGAGGATGACCCCTCCAAGAAGCAACCCAAGCGCCGACGTCAGCGGTGCCGCTCTAAGTCTCGCCAAGACAAAAGCAGTGATACCGGCACAGGAGATAATAGCACTCCGGGCAGTGCCGAAGATGACGACACTCCCCTCCAGCAAGAGTTAGAGCAAGAGGATGGAGAAGCCAGCCCTCCCGAGAGAGCGGCAGATGGAGAGGCGGAGGATGATAATTACATGCCTCCCTCCGAAGACGAGGCAAGCCTCGACAATGACGAATTTGTCGTGCTGGAGGATCCCGCCGAGCAAGAACGTTTCAAGCACCGGCTTATAACCACGGCAAATAGCCTTAAGAAAAAGCAGCGGCAGCTTCAAGCTAATCAAGATTTGCTAGCTGACAGATGGACTGAAGTCCTTGCGGCCGAGGAATATGAACTCGAATGCCCCTCCAAGAGTTACCAAAAGCGCAGGTTGCTACCCCGACTAGAGGAGGAAGCATTAAAACCTACATCTCCAGCATATGACGCGGCTGATCGGCCACCTCGTGGCCGCGACAGAGAGGCATTTCAGCCAAAAACTCAGCCCGCACCCCGACGCCACTCAAATAAAAATGACAAGGCACGGGGAAACACGCTAGACCCGCGAGACGTATTGGAGGACAAAGCAAAACACGCAAGATCGGTCTACGGATCACGAGGGCGCGCCACTACGCGAGACGATAACCATCACGCTGGATACAGTAAATGTAAATCCGGCCGGGCAGAACAGAACGGACAAGACTCATTCGAGCTGCGTCGCGATATAGCCCAGTACAGAGGCACCGCACACCCCCTATGCTTCACAGACGAAGTAATGGATCACCAAATCCTTGAGGGTTTCAAACTCGTAAATATCGAATCATACGACGGTAGAGCAGATCCTGCGGTATGGATCAAGGACTTCCTCCTGGACATCCACATGGCCCGTGGTGACGATCTACACGCCATCAAATACCTCCGACTCAAACTCAAAGGACCAGCTTGGCATTGGCTCAATAGCCTGCCAGCAGAATCCATTGGCTTTTGGGAAGATCTGGAAGTCGCATTCCTCGACAACTTCCAGGGCACTTATGTGCGACCACCAGATGCCGATGACTTGAGCCACATAATTCAGCAGCCCGAGGAATTGGCCAGGAAATTCTGGACACGATTCCTAACAAAGAAAAATCAAATCGTCGACTGTCCGGATGCAGAGACCCTAGCAGCTTTCAAGCACAACATCCGCGACGAATGGCTCGCCTGGCACCTTGGCCAGGAAAAGCCGAAATCTATGGCAGCCCTCACGACACTCATGACCCGCTTTTGCGCGGGAGAGGACAGCTGGCTGGCTCGCAGCAATAACATATCAAAGAACCATGGTACTTTGGATACCAAGGATAGCAATGGCAGGTCACGTCGCAACAAACACAAGCGCCGCATCAACAGCGACAATACCGAGGATATGGGAGTCAATGCTGGATTCAGAGGCTCTAAACCCGGTCAGCGGAAAAAGCCATTTAAAAGAAACACTCCGGGCCCGCCCAGTTTGGACCGTATACTCGATCGCTTGTGTCAGATACACGGCACCCCCGACAAGCCGGCCAACCACACCAACAGGGAATGTTGGGTGCTCAAGCAGGCCGGCAAGTTAAATGCCGAAAACAAAGATAAGGGGTCACATAGCGATGACGAGGAGGAGCCCCGGCCGCCGAACACCGGAGGACAGAAGGGGTTCCACCCACAAGTGCAGATGGTGAACATGATATACGCAACCCACATCCCTAAGAGGGAGCGGAAGCGTGCACTAAGGGACGTATATGCGTTGGAGCCAGTCGCCCCAAAGTTCAACCCATGGTCCTCCTGTCCGATCACCTTCGATCGCAGGGACAACCCCACTAGTATCTGTCATGGCAGATTCCCCGCACTAGTCCTAGACCCAATCATCGACGGATTTCACCTCACTCGAGTCCTTATGGACGGCGGCAGCAGCCTGAACCTGCTTTATCAGGACACAGTGCGCAAAATGGGTATAGACCCCTCAAGGATCAAACCCACAAAAACGACCTTCAAAGGCGTCATACCAGGTGTAGAGGCCCATTGTACAGGCTCAGTCACACTGGAAGTGGTCTTCGGATCCCCAGATAACTTCCAAAGCGAGGAGTTAATCTTCGATATAGTCCCGTTCCGCAGTGGCTATCATGCACTGCTCGGGCGAACCGCATTTGCAAGATTCAATGCGGTACCGCACTATGCATATCTCAAGCTCAAGATGCCAGGACCTCGGGGGGGTCATCACAGTCAATGGAAACATAGAGCGCTCTCTCCGTACGGAGGAGCACACTGCGGCCCTCGCAGCAGAAGCGCAAAGCAGCCTCTTAAGGCAATCCACCAGTTCGGCGATTAAAGACCCGGACACCTTCAAGCGCGCCTGGAGTAATCGGCAACAAGACCGCCTGGCACGTTCCGAGCTCGCATAGAAATGCAGCCCCCACCCCAGTCCCAGCCAAACGGCGATATCCGTGCCACGCGTACACAATTACGCATTGAAAATACCATGGGCACAAGTGGGGAGGGGGCACGACTACGGCACGTCCCAAGACACGGCTCAACCGCACTAGGGGCTTCCTGCTTTGTTATTTTTCTCTCTTTCAGGACGTTAATCTCTGGAAACCCCATCCGGCAGTACGATTGCCGGACACATGATGCAACAACCAAGGAGGCAGAAAGCTACGTCGCACCATGGAACTCCCAGGTGGTCTTTGATAACGAGTGAAATACATGCTTTAAATACCATTCCTCAGCTTGCCCTTGGAGGGGACATGTCAAATAGTCCTACTTTTTTGCTTATCGCACTAATTGTATCATTCTGCTTCGACGCACCCTTTTTGAATAAACAATGCATAGCACTAGACTATTACCGCATTCTCTATTATTTTTTCATATATATATATATATTCATTCATGACATTTAGCACCCGAACACTCTGGTACGGCCAATACACCAGGGGCTTAAGCGTACCCCATAATACGACGTGAGAAGTCCGAACACTTTCGACAGTGTGGCACCCCGAACTTATAGCATTACATGCATCGGCTCTGAATCATGTCTTGGGTCAATAGTTGGGTTTGCCCGGCTCCCTGGTTTTGGTACCTTACGTTCCACTCTATCGGCTAAGGTAGCACTGGGAGAACTACTGCGATTGTGCCCCGGTTCATCTGGGCTAAGCACCTCAGTAGAGAAAGCTAAAACTGACTGTCATGATAAGGCGAGAGCTGATCGCTGTTCGAGAGGTCTTGACTCCCTAAAGACTTATGCCGCTTAGGGCGAGGAGTCGGCTTTGTCCGGCTTAGGCGTGTATAGCGCCCCGAATTCGGCCTTCCGAATACTAGGGGCTTCGCCAAAATTTAAAAATGTAGACTTCTATGGCTAAGTGAGAGTGATAAAGCATTATAGTCCGATTGCCTTGTTCGTTGTGCTGAGCACCTCCCTCGAAGGACCCAACAATGGGAAAAGGAGTGCTCAGATTTATCCCGAACACCCCAGCACTCGTGGCATGGGGGCAGAAGCCGACGACTCACCATCTCTCAGATTTGATAAACGGCCGCACAAAAGGTAATATTTTAAATTCAAACAAGCGTTGCATAGCGCACATGAACAAGTTTTCATAATACAAGATCACATGAGAAAGTTTATTCAAAAATTACATCCTTCGCACACTCGTCCGCCACAAGACGGGCACCCTTCAGGACACCCTCATAATACATCTCAGTTGTCGATGCTCCTTGCCCTGCGGCGGCCCCTCCTTCACCAGCTTCTCGGTGTCCATCTTGGCCTAGCGCACCTTCGCACGGGCAAAAGCCCGGCGTGCACCTTCGATGCAGACGGACCGCTTTATGACTTCCAGCCGTGGGCAGGCATCCACAAGCCGCCTTACCAGGCCGAAGTAACTGTTGGGAAGGGAGTTGCCAGGCCACATCTGGACTATAAGGCCCCTCATGGCCTGTTCGGCTGCCTTGTGTAGCTCGACCAGTTACTTCAGCTGGTCACTCACAAGCATCGGGTGTTCGGTCCCAGTATACTGAGACCAGAACAACTTCTCCGTCGAGCTTCCCTCCTCGGCTTGGTAGTACTTTGCGGCATCTGACAAGCTGCGAGGCAAATCTGCGAATGCTCCTGGAGAGCTCCGGACTCGGGTAAGTAACAAGTAATTTACTTTCACATGCTTGCTTTGCATAATGAATGCCTTGCCCGCCGCTATCTTCTTCATCGCCTCAATTTCCTGGAGGGCCTTTTGGGCTTCAGCCTTGGCACGCTTTGTGCTCTCGAGGGACGTGGCAAGCTTGGACTCTCGCGTCTTCGAGTCAAGCTCCAAAGTCCCGTGCTTCTTCACGAGAGCCTGGAGCTCTTGTTGCACCTCGCCCACCCATGCCTCCTGTTTCTCCCGCTCGGTGCGCTCCTTGGCCACTTTGTATTTGGCCTCGGACAGCGCTTGCTTCATGGTCACCACTTCGGTCATGGCCCCTGGCACATCCATGATGATCCTGTCATTTTGCAACCACATCTTTCTCTTTTATATATAGACAAGGTGTTACTTACCTTTGTTCTCCTCGAGCTGCCTCTTGGCAAGGCCGAGCTCTCCCTCGGACCGCTCGAGGTTCTGCTTCAGTGCGGCGACCTCCGCAGTCAGTGCGGCAGAGGTCAGCAGCGAAGCCTACATACGCATACAGACATACTTATATTAGACTCCTGCAGATATTATTAGATCCTCTATTCGGCTTTTCTTTGTGAACACCAAACAGAGCATCAAGGGCTACTGTCTATGCGGTAATATTTTCCTATATTTTAAATACTAACCTCAAAGCCTGTTAGAAGGCTGGCACAGGCTTCAGTCAGTCCGCTCTTGGCGGACTGAACCTTCTTGATCACCGCACCCATAATAGTGCGATGCTCTTCGTCGATGGAAGCGCCTCAAAGCGCTCCCAGCAGGTTGTCCGGCGCCTCTGGATGGATAGAGGTCACCGGCACGGGCGGCTTGCCCCTCTTGGAAGGGGGCCGCCTGCCGGAGTCCGGAACCATTGGGGGTTCCAGCGCGGTGTTCGGCTGAGGGCCGAACTTGGAGCCCTTGGGAGTCTTGCTCCCTTTGCACCTGGAGTCCGGAAGGTCGCCTTGAGGCGCCTCCAGGTCTACCTCCCCTCGGTTTGGTGCCCCTTGAGACAATACCTCGACATTGTCCATAGGGCGAGCAAAGGAGGCGGATGGAAGTGGATCGCTATCCATATCCGACGAGTCCAAGGAACCGTCCGACGAGGATACGTCGATACGGGCTCGGGGCGGACTGCATGATCATATTCGACATTAGGAGAAGCAGTGCAATAAAAGTATAATATGAGTTACTCTGGTATCCGAATACTTACGACTTCGCCAGGGGCTTGGCCCTGAGTAACCACTCGTCTTAGCCGTCGGCGGCGGTGGTGGAACAGTCCGGAAGGAGAGTCCTTCCCTTTTTGGACCCTTCGGCCTCCCCGGTTGTGGCGGCCTTCCTTTTCTTGTCTCCCCCGGCTGGAGGGGAGAATATTCATCTTCCTCCTCCTCGTTTTCACGGGAGGAGTGCGCCTTGGAGTTATCGGATGATGAGTCCGATACTACCTGGCGTCGGGAACTCTTTCGGGTTCCCATGGCCTTCTTCTTGGTCTTCTCCGGCACCTCATAAGGAGCCGGAGTCCGCATCTCCGTCAGGAGAGCGTCTGCAGGGTCTTCGGGCAGAGGGGCCGGACAGTTAATTTGCTCCGATGTCTCCACCCAGTCCAGTCAAAGGCATGGGAGCTTAGACCCTGCACATGGTTAAGCTATGGGAAATGAATACCCTACCCGGTGTACAGAACTTACCGGATTCGCAGGGCGCTTCGCGCTTAACCCACGGTCCTCAGTAAGAGAAGGGGGACCTCGGCGCCTTTGAACAGCACCTTCCAGACGTCCTTATGCGTCATGTCAAAGAGCTCGCGCAGAGTCTGGTGCTGGGCCGGGATGAACTCCCATAAGTTGAAAGCCCGTTGTTGACACGGGAGGATCCGGCGGAAGAGCATGATCTGGACTATGTTGACAAGGTTAAGTTTCTTGCTTGTCATGTTCCAGATACACTTCTGGAGTCCGTCCAGCTCCACCGATGAGCCCCAAGATAGGCCCTTCTCCTTCTAGGAAGTGAGCCGCGTTGGGATTCCGGATCGAAACTCGGGGGCCGCCACCCAGTTGGTGTCGCGCGGCTCGGTGATGTAGAACCACCCTGATTGCCACCCCTTTATGGTCTCCACGAAGGATCCCTCAAGCCACGTAGCGTTGGGCATTTTGCCCACCATGGCCCTGGCGCATTCCGCTTGTTGCCCGCCTAATACCTTCGGCTTGATATTGAAGGTCTTCAGCCATAGGCCGAAGTGGGGCCAGATGCGTAGGAAAGCCTCGCACACGACGATGAACGCCGAGATGTTGAGGATGAAATTCAGGGCCAAATCATGAAAGTCCAGGCCATAATAGAACATGAGGCCACGGACGAATGGATGGAGGGGAAACCCTAGTCCGGAGACGAAGTGGGGGAGGAAACCCACCCTTTCGTGAGGTTCCGGGGTAGGGACGATCTGCCCCATGGCTGGCAGCCGGTGCGCGATATCCGCGGCTAAGTATCCGGCTCCACGTAGTTTTTTTATGTGTCCCTCCGTGACAGAGGAGGCCATCCACTTGCCTCCCACTCCAGACATGTTTGGAGAGAGTTGAGGAGAAGGATGTGGACTTGGGCGCTGGAGCTCGAGTGCGAGAAAATGGATGAGCAAGGAGGAAGAAGGCGTGGGTAGAAGAAGGTGAAACCTTATCCCTTTATAAGGGCGGACAAAAACTATGCGCCCCCACCAGCCAGGTAAAACTCGCTTATCCCCCAAGCGCCTTAATTATGGCGCGGTTGGGTTACCCATGTCCGTATTGATGGGAATCCCGTAATAAGGGGACACGATCTCTGCTTCGACAAGACGTTCCAAGGAAACCGCCTCGCGAAACACGCTAAGATAGGTTATCAAAAACGATTCGAATAAACACTATGGGGTACGTCATCAGATCAGATTTGTGGAAATATAATTCTCTCTACGGTGGTATGTGGAACTTGTTTTGCAGAGCCAGACACGATCCTCGTGTTCACAATCTTCTATGAAGTATTCGGAGGAGGAACCCGCCTTGCAATGTCGAAGACAATCTACGCACCGGACTCATCGTCATTGAAGCCTGGTTCAGGGGCTACTGAGGGAGTCCTGGATTAGGGGGTTTCCGGAAAGCCAGACTATATCCTTTGGCCGGACTGTTGGACTATGAAGATACAAGATTGAAGACTTCGTCCTGTGTCCGGATGGGACTCTTCTTGGCGTGGAAGGCAAGCTTGGCAATATGGATATGTAGATCTCCTTCCTTGTAACCGACTTTGTGTAACCCTAGCCCCCTCCGGTGTTTATATAAACCGGAGGGTTTAGTCCATAGGACCGACAACATACAATCATACCATAGGTTAGCTTCTAGGGTTTAGCCCCTCTGATCTCGTGGTAGATCAACTCTTGTACTACTCATATTATCAAGAATAATCAAGCAGGACGTAGGGTTTTACCTCCATCAAGAGGGCCCGAACCTGGGTAAAACATTGTGTCCCCTGCCTCCTGTTACCATCCGCCTTGGACGCACAGTTCGGGACCCCCTACTCGAGATCCGCCGGTTTTGACACCGACATAAGCCGTTAAGGCTTCATTCTCCTTCTCAAGAATTTCGCAACGGCCAGCGGCATTCTCCAAAGCAAGTGTCATTGTGGATACCTTCTCCTCGACCTGGCATCGTGCAGCTTGTTCGGCCTTCAGTTCAACTGATGCCTCTTTAGCAGCAGCATCACTAAGCCGGACCCGCTCCTTGGCCCGAACTAGCTCCGCCCGAAGAACCCCCACGGCGGCAGCACCATCTGCATTGTATGCACATTTCATATACAGCACTTTCCTACGTCAAGCACACTGGTGTAAAGAATGCTTGAAATATGTACCTTGCGAGTCATCAAGACGCATGTTGATCAATGCAATGTCATCCTCCGCAATATCTAGCTTTTATTGTAGTTCGGCCACTTCCGTACTCTGGGCAGCCACAAGAGGGGCAGCAGCCTGTATTTCAAATTAAACCAAGGTTAATACCTGAGCATATCTCTTTGATCCTCCGATCGCTTCCTTCCGAAGACAATCTGAGTCTCAGGGGCTACCACATATACAACAGGTGCATTCTGTCAATAAAATTCAATTGACAAAACTACATCACAAACATCAAAACCTCTCAGAAGGCCTGTGAAGGCCTCGTCCAATCCACTCTTCACGGGCAGAACCTTTTTGACCACTGTAGCCATCAAGGTACGGTGCTCTTATGAAATGGATGCCCGTCGTAGCAGGCCCGTCAGCATGTCCGGCGCTCCTAGGTCTTCGGACACCGCCGCCAGAGTACGACGTTCCTGTGAGGGAATCCGCTTACTTTCCTCCAGAATCATCTCCGACTGTAAACCGTATGGTTCGGAGACGCTAGTCTTGATCCCGGAACACCGAGTGACAGAGGCACCACCTTCAGGTAGCAACTGCTTCGCTTCCTGTACTACTTGGTGTTCAGGAGGAGCCCGTCGGGATGATACCTCGGTATCATCTCCCCTGTTGGGCGATGCGGCCAGAGGAGGCGTGCCACTCTCCATCATCTCCGGAAGAAGATCTCTCGAAGAAGAGGACGATTGAGAAGCACCAGGCGTTAACCTGTGTGGATGAACATATATCGGATGATTACTTCACTAACAGGAAAAGAATGAGGTGCATTCAAAGTACCCCAGCCTCGCTTACAGTCTGCCTCGAGGCTCGTCCTCGTCATCAAACTCTACGGCAGCCTCGCTCACCCGGCCCAAGCTGCTCGACGACGGCGTTTTTCCTCTCTTGGAAGGTTTCCCCTCCTGATCTTCGGAGGCAGCCCTCTTCTTGCCTTGAAGGACCCCCTCCGCACTCTTGCCCTTGGGCAAAAGGACTTCGGTTTCCCCGAACGCGGCCACCTGGTACGGTGTAGAAACCAGCATCCTCGCCAGCAGGTCGGTCGCAGGGCCTTCGGGAAGAGGCACTGGACACCAGATCAGCACCACTTTCTTTATCCAGTCCTATACAGGGACAGATTGTTCAATATCTTGTTAAGAGATACCTGAATGCAAGGTGCTCGGATACGAAATACTTACCGAAGTGTCCGAATGATTGCAGTCGAGGCCAACGTCTTCGGTGGTGTCCGACCATTGCTCTCGTTCCCCGAAATATAATTTCCACATTCCTTCGTGTGTAGTGCTGAAGAAGTGATGTAGGGTCCACCACCTTTCTGGTTAAACTCCCACATATGAACAGGCCGCCGCTGACATGGTAGGATCTGGCAGACTAGCATTATTTGAACGATGTTCACAAGATCGATGCCCTTCTCGATAAGGCTTCGGATGCGACTTTGCAGAGTCTGTACTTCATTGACGGATCCCCAGTCCAATCTGAGGGAGTCCTGGATTAGGGGGTCTCCGGACAGCCGGACTATATCCTCTGGCCGGACTGTTGGACTATGAAGATACAAGATTGAAGACTTCGTCTCGTGTCCGGATGGGACTCTACTTGGCGTGGAAGGCAAGGTAGGCAATATGGATATGGATATCTCCTCCTTTGTAACCGACATTGTGTAACACTAACCCTCTCCGGTGTCTATATAAACCGAAGGGTTTTAGTCCGTAGGACAACAACCACAACATACAATCATACCATAGGCTAGCTTCTAGGGTTTAGCCTCTCCGATCTCGTGGTAGATCTACTCTTGTACTACCCATATCATCAATATTAATCAAGCAAGACATATGGTTTTACCTCCATCAAGAGGGCCCGAACCTGGGTAAATCATCGTGTCCCCTGCCTCATGTTACCATCTGGCCTAGACGCACAGTTCAGGACCCCCTACCCAAGATCCGTCCGTTTTGAGACCGACATTGGTGCTTTCATTGAGAGTTCCTCTGTATTGTCGCCGTTAGGCTTGATGGCTCCTACTATCATCGATAGTGATGCGGTCCAGGGCGATACTTTTCTCCCTGGACAGATCTTCGTATTCGGTGGCTTTGCACTGCGGGCTAATTCGCTTGGCCATCTGGAGCAGATTGAAAGCTACGCCCCTGGCCGTCAGGTCAGATTTGGAAGTTTGAACTACACGGCCGACATCCGCGGAGACTTGACCTTCGACGGATTCGAGCCACAGCCGGGCGCACCGCACTGTCACGACGGGTATGACCTAGCTCTGCCGCCGAACAGTACCCCAGAGGCCGCGCCCGCATCAGCTCCGACCCTTAGCTCAGAGCCAACTGCGCCAATCGAGGACGGGTGGCTAGACACCGCCTCAGGGGCTGCAGTCTCAATGGCGATCGAGCCAAACACTAGCCTAATCCTCTGCGAAGCCCGTGACTCCAAGGTGCCGGACTCTTTTCTAGACTCCGAACAGTCTGCGCCCCTGCCAATTGAATCCGATTGGGCACCGATCATGGAATTCACCGCCGCGGATATCTTTCAGCACTCGCCCTTCAGCGACATTCTGAATTCACTAAGGTCTCTCTCTTTGTCAGGAGAGCCCTGGTCGGATTATGGCTAACAGGATTGGGATGCGGACGACGAAGAAATTCGACGCCCACCCACCACCCACTTCGTAGCCACTGTCGATGATTTAACCGACATGCTCGACTTCGACTCTGAAGACATCGACGGTATGGACGATGTAGGAGACGAATATGAACCAGCGCCAATAGGGCACTAGAAAGCCACCTCGTCATATGACATATACATGGTGGATACACCCAAAGAAGGCAATGGCGACGAGATAGCGGAGGATGACCCCTCCAAGAAACAACCCAAGCGCCGACGTCAGCGCCGCTCTAAGTCCCGCCAAAGCAAAAGTGGTGATACCGGAACAGGAGATAATAACACTCTGGATAGTGCCGAATACAATAGCAATCCCCTCTAGCATGATTTAGAGTAGGAGGATGGAGGAGCTAGCTCTCCTGAGAGAGCGGCAGACGGAGAGGAGGAGGATGACAATTACATGACCCCTCCGAAGACGAGGCAAGCCTCAGCGACGATGAATTCGCCGTACCAGAGGATCCCGTCGAACAAGAGCGCTTCAAGCGCCGGCTTATGGCCACGGCAAATAGCCTGAAGAAAAAGCAGCAGCAGCTTCAAGCTGATCAAGATCTGCTAGCTGACAGATGGACTGAAGTCCTCGCGGCCGAGGAATTTAAACTCGAGCGCCCCTCCAAGAATTGC
Organism: Triticum urartu; assembly: GCF_056163025.1. NCBI lineage: Eukaryota > Viridiplantae > Streptophyta > Magnoliopsida > Poales > Poaceae > Triticum > Triticum urartu. The sequence continues at coordinate 70,805,682 of NC_141877.1, read as the reverse complement.
CCAAAGTGCAGGTTACTACCCCGACTGGAGGAAGAAGCGTATGATACAGCTGATCGGCCACCTCATGGCCGCGATAGAGAGGCATTCCAGCCAAAAGCTCAGCCTCCACCCCGACGCCATTCAAATAAAAAGGCATGGGGAGATACACCAGACCCGCGAGACATATTGGAGGACAAAGCAAAGCATGCAAGATCGATCTACGGATCACAACGGTGCACCACTCTGCGAGACGATAAACGTCATGCTAGATACAGTAAAAGCAAATCCGGTCGGGCCGAACACAGCGGGCAAGAACCATTCGAGCTGCGTCGCGATATAGCCCAATACAGAGGCGCCGCACACCCCTTACGCTTCATAGACGAAGTAATGGAACATCAATTCCCAGAAGGTTTCAAACCTGTAAATATTGAATCATACGACGGCACAACAGATCCCCTAGTATGGATTGAGGATTTCCTCCTCCACATCCACATGGCCTGCGGTGATGACTTACATGCCATCAAATACCTCCCACTAAAGCTCAAAGGACCAGCGGGCATTGGCTTAACAGCTTGCCAGCGGACTCCATTAGCTGTTGGGAAGATCTGGAAGCCGCATTCCTCAACAACTTTCAGGGCACTTATGTGCGACCACCAGATGCCGATGACTTGAGCCACATAATTCAGCAGCCAGAAGAGTCGGCCAGGCAATTCTGGAGTCGGTTCCTTACAAAGAAAAATCAAATTGTCGATTGTCCGGATGCGGAGGCCTTAGCGGCTTTCAAACACAACATCCGAGACGAGTGGCTAGACGGCACCTTGGTCAGGAAAAGCCGAAATCTATGGCAGCTCTCACGACGCTCATGACCCGCTTTTGTGCGGGAGAAGACAGCTGGCTGGCTCGCAGTAATAACATATCAAAGAACCATGGTACCTCAGATACCAAGGATGGCAATAGAAGGTCACATCGCAACAAACATAACCGCCACATTAACAGCGAAAATACTGAGGATACGGCAGTCAATGCCGGATTCAAAGGCTCTAAACCTGGTCAGCGGAAAAAGCCATTCAAACAAAGTACGCCGGGTCCGTCCAGCTTGGACCGTATACTCGATCTCTCGTGTCAAACACACGGCACCCCAGACAAGCCAGCCAATCACACCAACAGGGATTGTTGGGTGTTCAAGCAGGCCGGCAAGTTAATTGCCGAAAACAAGGACAAGGGGCCGCATAGCGATGACGAGTAGGAGCCCCGGCAGCCGCACACCGGAGGTCAGAAGAGGTTTCCCCTGCAAGTGCGGATGGTGAACATGATATACGCAACCCACATCCCCAAGAGGGAGCGGAAGCGTGCGCTCAGGGACGTATATGCGTTGGAGCCAATCGCCCCAAAGTTCAACCCTTGGTCCTCCTGTCCGATCACCTTCGATCGCAGGGACCACCCCACTAGTATCCGTCATGGCGGATTTGCCGCACTGGTCCTAGACCCAATCATTGACGGATTTCACCTCACTCGAGTCCTTATGGATGGCGGCATTAGCCTGAACCTGCTTTATCAGGATACATTGCGCAAAATGGGTATAGACCCCTCAAGGATCAAATCCACAAAAACGACCTTTAAAGGCGTCATTCCAGGTGTAGAGGCCCATTGCACAGGCTCAATTACATTAGAAGTGGTCTTCGGATCCCCGGATAACTTCCGAAGCAAAGAGTTAATCTTCGATATAGTCCCGTTCCGCAGTGGTTATCATGCGCTGCTCGGGCGAACCGCATTTGCTAGATTCAATGCGGTACCGCATTATGCATACCTCAAGCTCAAGATGCCAGGACCTCACGGAGTTATTACAGTAAATGGAAACACAGAGCGCTCCCTCCGAACAGAGGAGCACACCGCGGCCCTCGCAGCAGAAGCGCAAAGCAGCCTCTCAAGGCAATCAACCAGTTCGGCGATTCAAAGCCCGGACACCTTCAAGCGCGCTTGGAGCAATTGGCAAATAGACCACCTGGCGCGATCTGAGCTCGCGTAGCAATACGGCGGCCACCCCAATCCCAGCCCAACGGCGAAACTCGTGTGCACGTACATAATTACGCATTAAAAATACCATGGGCACAGATGGGGAGGGGGCACAACTGCGGCACGCCCCAGGACGCGGCTTAAACCGCACTAGGGGCTTCCCGTTTGGTTATTTTCCTTTTTTTTCAGGACCTTAATCTCTGGAAACACTGTCCGGCAGCACTATTGCCGAACACATGATGCAGCAACCAAGGAGGCAGACAGCTACGTCATACCACGGAATTCCCAGGTGGATTACAGTAACGAGCGAAATATTCGATTTAATATCATTCCTCAGCTTGCCCTTGGAAGGGACATAGTCCTACTCTTTGCTTATCGCACTATCTGTATCACTCTACTTTAATGCAATTTTTAATAAACAATGCATGACATTACGACTATTATTGCATTCTTGTTATATATATATATATGTGTGTGTGTGTGTGTTCATTAATGACGCCTTGCAACCGTACACCTTGGTACGGCTAATACACTAGGGGCTTACGTACCTCACAATACGGTGTGAAAAGTCCAAACACTTTCGCAAGTGCGGCACCCCGAACTTATAGCATTATATGCATCAGCTCCGAATCATGTCTTTGGTCAAATGTTGGGTTTGCTCGGCTCCTATGTTTTGGTACCTTACGTTCCGCTCTATCGGCTAAGGTAGCGCTAGGAGAACTACTGCGATTGTGCCCCGGTTCTACTTGGTTCAGCACCTCAGTAGAGAAAGCTAAAACTGACTGTCATGATAAGGCGAGAGACTGGTCGCTATTCGGCGAAGTTTTCAAGTCCCTAAAGACTTATGCCACTTAGAGCAAGGGGTCGGCCCTTTCTGGCTTAAAGGCGTGTATCGCACCCCAAATTCGGCCTTCCGAATACCAGGGGCTTCCCCGAAATTTAAAATTATAGAATTCTATGGCTAAGTGAGAGTGATAAAGCATTATTAGTCCGGTTGCCTTGTTCGCTATGCTGAGCACCTCCCTCGAAGGACCCAAACATGGGAACAAGAGTGCTCAGGTTTATCCCGAACACCCAGCACTCGTGGCATGGGGGCAGAAGCCGAGGACTAGCCATCTCTTAGATTGGATAAACAGCCAAACAGAAGGTAACATTTTAAATTCAAACAAGCGTTGCATAGCGCATATGAAACAAGTTTTCATAAATACAGGATAAAACGAGCAAGTCTCATTCAAATATTACATCTTTTGAACACTCATCCGCGATGAGACGGGCACCCGGCAGAACACCCTCGTAGTCCATCTCGGGGTGGCGGTGCTCCTTGCCCTCCGGTGGCCCATCCTTGATCAGCTTCACGGCATCTAGCTTGACCCACTGCAATTTCACACGAGCGAAAGCCTGGCGTGCACCTTCAATGCAGACAGATCGCTTGACGACCTCCAGCCGCAGGCAGGCATCCACAAGCCGCCTCACCAAGCCGAAGAAGCTGTTCGGAAGGGCGTCGCCAGGCCACAGCCGGACTATAAAGCTCTTCATGGCCCGATCGGCCGCCTTATGTAGCTCGACCATCTGCTTCAGCTGGTCGCTCATTGGCACCGGGTGTTCGGCCTCACATACTGAGACCAGAACAGCTTCTCCGTTGAGCTTCCATCCTCGGCCTGGTAAAATTGTGCGGCATCGGACACGCTGCGGGGCAAATCTGCAAATGCTCCTGGAGAGCTCTAGATTCGGGTAATTAATCGGTAATTTACTTTTACATGCTTGATTTTCATATAGAAAGCCATACCCGCCGCTATCTTCTTCACCGTGTCGACCTCTTGGAGAGCCTTTTGGGCTTCGGCCTTGGCACTTTTTGCGCTCTCGAGGGCCGCGGCAAGCTCAGACTCCCGCGTCTTTGAGTCAAGCTCCAATGCCTCGTGCTTCGTCACGAGAGCCTGGAGCTCTTGTTGCACCTCGCCCACCCGAGCCTCGTGCTTCTCTCACTCGGTGCGCTCCTTGGCCGCTTTATCTTCGGCCTTGGTTAGCGCTTGCTTCAGGGTCGCCACCTCGGTCGTGGCCCCTGGCAAATATACGATGATCCTGTCATTCTGCAATCGCATCTTCTTTTATATATACATATCTATAGACAGGCTATTACTTACCCTTGTTCTCCTTGAGCTACCTCTTGGCAAGGCCGAGCTCTTTCCTGGACCCCTCGAGGTCCTGCTTCAGTACGGCGACCTCCGCAGTCAGTGCGGCGGACGCCAGCAACGAAGCCTGCATATGCATATTGACACACTTATATTAGACTCCTGCGATATTATTTGATCCTTTGTTCGGCTTTTCTTTGTGAACACCGAACAAAGCATCAGGGGCTACTTTCTATGCGGTAATATTTCTACTACATTTACCTCAAAGCCTGTTAGAAGGCTAGCAGAGGCTTCGGTCAACCTACTCTTGGCGGATTGAACCTTCTGGACCACCGCACTCATAACAGTACGGTGCTCCTCGTTGATGGAAGCGCTGTGAAGCGCTTCTAGTAGATTGTCCAGCGCCTCTGGATGGCAGAGGTCACCAGCACAGGCGTCTTGCCCCTCTTAGAAGGAGGCCGCCTGCCTGAGCCTGGAACCGCTGGAGGTTCTGGCGCGGTGTTCGGCTGAGGGCCGAACTCGGAGCTATCAGGGGCCCCGTCCCCTCGGCTCCCGGAGTTCGGAAGGTCGCCTTGAGGCACCTCCAGGACTGTCTCCCCTCGACCCGGTGCCTCTTGAGACAGCACCTCGGCGTCGTCAGCAGGATGAGGGGAGGTGGCGCTCGGGACTGGATTGCTATCCATGTCCGACGAGCCCAGGGAGCCGTCCGATGATACATCGATACTACCTCGTGGCGGCCTGCATAATTATGTTCGGCGTTAGGGAAAACAGTGCGACAAAGGAATTCTATGAGTTACTCTGGTATCCGAATACTTACGATCTCCCCGGGGGCTTGGCCCTGGGCAACCACTCATCTTCACCTTCGTCGGCGGCAGTGGAACTGTCCAGAAAGAGAGTCCTTCCCTTCTTGGACCCGTCGGCCTCCCCAGTTGGGGCGGCCTTCCTTTTCTTATCTCCCCCAGCCGGTGGGGGAGCATCTTCTTCTTCTTCCTCGTCTTCGGGGGAAGAGTGCGCCGCAGAGTCATCGAACAGTGAGTCTGACGATGCCTGGCGTCGGGAACTCTTTCGGATTCCCTTGGCCTTCTTGGTCTTCTGTGGCACTGTATAAGGGGCCGAAATCAACATCTTCGCCAGAAGAGCGTCTGCGGGGCCTTCTGGCAAAGGAGCCGGACAGTCGATCTGTCCAGCCGTCTTCTGCCAGTCCTGTCAAAGGTACGGGTGTTTAGATCCCGCATGGAGTCAATCTATAAAAAATAAGTATCCCGTGAAAGGTAAAGCGGCTTACCGCACTGGCTTGGTGCTTCGCGCTGAATCCGTGATCCTCAGTAATAGGAGGGGGGACCTCGGCACTTTTGAACAGCACCCTCCAGGCATCTTCGTGAGTTGTGTCGAAGAGCCTGTTCAGAGTTCAGTGCTGCGCCGGGTCGAACTCCCACAAATTGAACTCTCGTTGTTGGCACGGGAGGATCCGGCGGTGGAGCATGACCTGGACCACGTTGACAAGTTTGAGCTTCTTGTTCACCATGTTTTGAATACATGTTTGGAGTCCGGTCAGCTCTCCCAAACTACCCCAGGATAGGCCCTTCTCTTTCCAGGAAGTGAGCCGCGTGGGGATGCCCGCATGGGGATGCCAGATCGGAACTCGGGGGCCGCTGCTCATGCAGGGTCGCGCGGCTCGGTGATGTAGAACCACCCCGATTGCCACCCCTTTATGGTTTCCACAAAGGAGCCCTCGAGCCATGTTACGTTGGGCATCTTGCCCACCATGGCGCCTCCGCACTCCGCCTGGCGCCCACCCACAACCTTCGGCTTGACATCGAAGGTCTTCAACCATAAGCCGAAGTGGGGCTTGATGCGGAGGAAGGCCTCGCACACGACGATAAACGCCGAGATGTTGAGGATGAAGTTCGGAGCCAGATCGTGGAAATCCAGGCCGTAATAGAACATGAGCCCCCGGACGAATGGATGGAGAGGCAATCCCAGTTCGCGGAGGAAATGGGTGAGGAACACTACCCCCTCATGGGGCCTGGGGGTGGGGATGAGCTGCCCCTCATCTGGGAGCCGGTGCACGATGTCGTCGGGCAGGTATACGGCTCTCCTTAGTTTCTTGATGTCTCCCTCCGTGATGGAGGAGACCATCCACCTGCCTCCCGCTCCGGACATGGTTGGAGAAGATTGAGGTGGGAAGTGCGGAGTTGGGCGCTAGAGCTCGAATGTGCAAAAACGGATGAGCAAATGAGGAAGAAGGCGTGGATAGAAAGGTGAATCCTTATCCCTTTATATGGGCGGACGAAGCTAAGCGTCCCCACTTGCCTGGTAAAACTCGCTTATCCCCCAAGCACCGTAATTGATGGCGCGGTTAGGTTACCCACGCCCGTATTGATGAGAATCCCGTAATAAGGGGACACGATCTCTGCTTTGACAAGACGTGTCGAAAAGCTGCCCCGCGTTATGTGCGGGGCTGGTTAAAGGAAACGGTTCGAATAATCACCGGGCCATGACATAATGTCATGCTGCCAAAACAAGCCAGCAAATTAGATCTGCGAAAATATTATTCTCTCTACGGTGGAATGTGGAACTTATTTTGCAAGGTCGGACACTATCCTCGTATTCAAATTCTTCTATGATGTATTCGGAGCAGGAACCCGCCTTGCAATGCCGAAGACAATACTGCGCGCTGACTCATCGTCATTGAAGCTTGGTTCAGGGGCTACTGAGGGAGTCCTAGATTAGGGGGTCTCCGGACAGCCGGACTATATCCTTTGGCCAGACTATTGGACTATGAAGATACAAGATTGAAGACTTCGTCTCGTGTCCGGATGGGACTCTACTTGGAGTGGAAGGCAAACTAGGCAATACGGATATGGATATCTCCTCCTTTGTAACCGACCTTGTGTAACCCTAACCCTCTCCGGTGTCTATATAAACCGAAGGGTTTTAGTCCGTAGGACAACAACCACAACATACAATCATACCATAGGCTAGCTTCTAGGGTTTAGCCTCTCCCATCTCGTGGTAGATCTACTCTTGTACTACCCATATCATCAATATTAATCAAGCAGGACGTAGGGTTTTACCTCCATCAAGAGGGCCCGAACCTGGGTAAAACATCGTGTCCCCTGCCTCCTGTTACCATCCGGCCTAGACGCACAGTCCGGGACCCCCTACCCGAGATCCGCCGGTTTTGACACCGACACAATCCCTTATTGACCCATGAAGCAAGCTGAACTGGAGGGCCGGGTCAGAACGCAGGTGTAGCCGCCCACTTGGAGCTCCGCGGCGCGTTGACATAAAATCACCCCTACTGCCACAGGTCTAAAGATTTGGCGAAAGATCCTTTGGGCCAAATCACGCCGGTCAGTTTGCCTATTATGACGCTGCCACACTCTGCCTGCTCCTCCTCTGCCACATGCGGCCTCACATCAAAGGTCTTGAGCCACAATACGAAGTGCGGAGAAGTACGGAGTAATGCCTCACACGTGACGATAAATGTCGAGATGAGGAGAATAGAGTTAGGGGTCAGATCGTGAAAATCTAGCCCATAGTAGAACATGAGCCCCCGGACGAAGGGTTAAGCGCGAACCCTAGCCCGTGAAGGAAGAGAGACACAAATACAACCGTCTCGCTAGATCTGGGGGTCGGTATGACTTGCCCTTATGCCGGAAGCCGATGAAGGATTTCCGAGGTCAGGTACCTCGCTACGCGAAGCTCCGAATGTCCTCCTATGTGATAGAAGAATCCACCCACCGGCCCTGATGGTTGGATCCGGCCATGACAAAGGCTGGTGGTGATTGGAACCTGAGGGTTGGAACTTGGGGTGGCTGGGGTTGAGGAAGGAGAAAGCGCAAGGGAAGAAGAAGAGACATGCTCTCTATAAAAAGGCCCCGGATATTGGGTGTCTCTCCCAGGGTCTCTAAACTTACCTATCACCACGGGGTTGTACCTAGGGGACGGTTGGGTTACCCACGCTTGCATTAATGAAAATCCCATAAATAAAGGGACACAATATCTACCCTGATGAGGCATTCCAGTAAAACCACACCCCGAGACGTGGGGCGGCTCGCTAGCTGACGGTTGGAAATAGCAACCAGGCAGGCACGGTGTGATGTCATAAACAATTATCAACAAGTTGAGCTCGTGGGATATTATACTCTCTACACACAGGTCCGGATACACTCACTTCGCTGGAAGATTGTTCTGGAGTTCGGAAGGAGGGAACCCGCCTTGCAATGCCAAAGACAAATCTGCACGCTGGACTCCTCGTCATTGAAGCCAGGTTCAGGGGCTACTGAGGGAGTCCTGGACTAAGGGGTCCTCGGACGTCCGGCCTGCTATCTATGGGTCGGACTGATGTGCTATGAAGACATGAAGCCCGAAGACTGCACCGTGTCCGGACTGGACTCTACTTGGCGTGGAAGGCAAGCTTGGCGACCGAAGATTCCTTCTTATGTAACCGACTCCATGTAAACCCTAGATCCCCTCGGTGTCTATATAAACCGGAGGGGATAGTCCGGAAAGAACAACACATATACTCATTACCATATTGATAGGCTAGACTTCTAGGGTTTAGCCATTATGATCTCGTGGTAGATCAACTCTTGTAACACTCATATTCATCAAGATCAATCAAGCAGGAAGTAGGGTATTACCTCCATAGAGAGGGCCCGAACCTGGGTAAACATCGTGTCCCATGTCTCCTGTTACCATCGATCCTAGACGCACAGTTCGGGACCCCCTACCCGAGACACTGGTTTTGACACCGACAACGCCGTCTACATATTCCTCAGATCTTCCTGCACACCTCCGACAGCCGCCTCTGCCTCAACTTCTTCAGCGACCAACCCAATGATGTTGAAGTCGACACGACTACAGCAAAGAGATTGTACACTTGTCGCATCACTCATTACTCTACATTCATGTCAATCCATTAGGGCTATTTTGGTTCAAAGGAAAAACATAGCAATAGGAAATTTTCCTATGTCACTCTACTATTCAATTATTCATGCATTTTGTTGAAAGGAATGGAGCAAAACATCCACCTGGACCTACTTTTCAAAATCCCATGCATGAAAATAAGACCAAGTGCATTAGTGGAAAAATAACATTCTAACTATACACGCTTTCATATGGTTTCACTTTAATTTGGCCATGTTTCTTTGCATTCCTCTACTCTTCCAATTGTTGTGAACCAAACACCCAAGTTGACAGAAATCATGTGTTTACAAATGCTATGTTTCCCATGTGCATTCCTATCCTATTTCGGTGTTTTTCCTATCCCTGCGTTTTTAGAATCATGCAAGCCAAAGGAGCCCTTATAAAATTACTTCAGTTACATGTAGGTTGAGGGAGTCCTGTATTAGGGGGTCTCCGGACAGCCAGACTATATCCTTTGGCTGGACTGTTGGACTATGAAGATACAAGATTGAAGACTTCGTCCCGTGTCCGGATGGGACTCTCCTTGGCGTGGAAGGAAAGCTTGACAATACGGATATGTAGATCTTCCTTGTAACCGACTCTGTGTAACCCTAGCCCCCTCCGGTGTCTATATAAACCGGAGGGTTTAGTCCGTAGGACGACAACAATCATACCATAGGCTAGCTTCTAGGGTTTAGCCTCTATGATCTCGTGGTAGATCAACTCTTGTAATACTCATATCATCAAGATCAATCAAGCAGGAAGTAGGGTATTACCTCCATCAAGAGGGCCCGAACCTGTGTAAATATCGTGTCCCCTGCCTCCTGTTACCATCCGCCTTAGACGCACAGTTCGGGACCCCCTACCCGAGATCTACCGGTTTTAACACCGACATTGGTGCTTTCATTGAGAGTTCCAATGTGCCGTCACCATAAGGCTTGATGGCTCCTTCGATCATTGGTAACGATGCGGTCCGGGGTGAGGTTTTCCTCCCCAGACAGATCTTCGTATTCGGCGGCTTCACACTGCGGGCCAACTCGCTTGGCCATCTGGAGCAGATCGAGAGCTATGCCCCTGGCCATCAGGTCAGGTTCGGAAACTTAAACTACACTGCCGACATCCGCGGAGACTTGATCTTCGACGGATTCGGGCCCATGTCAGGTGCGCCGCACAATCACGACGAGCATGACATAACTCTGCCATCGGAAAGTGTTCGGGAGACCACACCCGCAACTACTCCGGCCCTCAATTCGGAGCAACTCACGCCATCCAAGGACGGGGGGATAGACCCCGCCATGGAGGCTGCACTCTCAGTGGCTATGGAGCCGGATACTGACTACACCCCTTACGAGAGTCGTGTTGCTGAACCACTGGATTCGTCTCCGGCCACAGACTCCGAGCCGCCTACGTCCATGCCTATCGAATCCGATTGGGCGCCGATCATGGAGTTCACCTCCACGGATATCTTTCAGCACTCACCATTCGGTGACGTGCTAAATTCATTAAGGTCTCTCTCCTTGTCAGGAGAACCTTGGTCGAACTATGTCCGGCTAGAATGGGATGCGGACGACGAAGAAATTCGCTCCCCACCCACCACCCACTTAGTAGCCACTATAGACGATTTAACCGACATGCTCGACTTCGACTCCGAAGACATCGACGGTATGGACGAAGATGCAGGAGACACACAGGAACCACTGCCCACAGGGCACTGGACCGCCACCTCATCATATGATATATACATGGTGGACACCCCCAAAGAAGGCAATGGCGACAAGACAGCGGGGGATGACCCCTCCAAGAAGAAACCCAAGCGCCGACGTCAGCAGCACCGCTCTAAGTCCCGCCATAGCAAAAGTAGTGATACCGGCACAAGAGACAATAACACTCCGGATAGTGCCGAAGACGATAACAATCCCCTCCAGCACGATTTAGAGCGGGAGGGTGAACAAGCTAGCCCTCCAGAGCGGGCAGCAGATAGAGAATCGGAGGAGGAAAATTACATGCCTCTCTCCGGAGATGAGGTGAGCCTCGACGACGAAGAATTTATCATGCCCGAGGATCCCGTCGAGCAGGAGAGCTTCAAGCGACGGCTTATAGCCACAACAAATAGCTTGAAGAAAAAGCAACAACAGCTTCGAGCTGATCAAGATTTGCTAGCAGACAGATGGACCAAAGTCCTTGCGGCCGAGGAATACGAACTCGAGCGCCCCTCCAAGAGTTACCCAAAGTGCAGGTCGCTACCCCAACTCGAGCAGGAAGCATTGAAAGCTACATCACCAGTGTACGATGCGGCTGACCGGCCACCTTGTGGCCGAGCCAGAGAGGCGTTTCAGCCTGAAGTTTAGCCTGCACCCTGCCGCCACTCAAACAAAAATACCAAGGCCTGGGGCAACACACAGGACCTGCGAGACATATTGGAAAGCAGGGCAAAACATGCAAGGTCGATATACGGGTCACGGGGGCGCGCGCCAACGCGGGACGATGACCGTCACGCCGGATACACTAAAAGTAAATCCGACCGGGCCGAATACAGCAGACAAGACTCATATGAACTGCGTCGTGATATAGCCTGGCACAGAGGCGCCGCACACCCCCTATGCTTCACTAATGAAGTTATGGATCACGAATTCCCGGAGGGTTTTAAACCCGTAAATATCGAATCGTATGATGGTACAACAGATCCCGCTGTATGGATTGAGAATTTCCTCCTCCACATCCACATGGCTCACGGTGATGATCTGCATGCCATCAAATACCTCCCACTAAAACTCAAAGGTCCAGCTCGGCATTGGCTGAATAGCTTGCCAGCAGACTCCGTCGGCAGTTGGAGGATTTGGAAGACGCATTCCTTGACAATTTCCAGGGCACTTATGTGCGACCACCGGATGTTGATGACTTGAGCCATATAACTCAGCAGCCAGGGGAATCGGCCAGGCAATTCTGGACATGGTTCCTAACTAAGAAAAACCAAATTGTCGACTGTCCGGATGCAGAGGCCTTAGCGGCATTCAAGCATAACATCCGTGACGAGTGGCTCGCCCGACACCTTGGCCAGGAGAAGCCGAAGTCTATGGCAGCCCTCACGACACTCATGACCCGCTTTTGCGCGGGCGAGGATAGCTAGCTGGCTCGCAGCAACAACACATCAAGGAATCCGGGCACTTCGGATACCAAAGATGCCAACGGCAGACCACGTCGTAACAGACACGATAACGCCGATGATACGGCAGTCAATGCCGGATTTAGAGGCTCTAGATCCGGTCAGCGGAAAAAGGCATTCAAAAGAAGTACTCTAGGCCCGTCCAGTTTGGATCGCATACTTGATCGCTCGTGTCAAATCCACGGCACCCCGATAAGCCAGCCAATCACACTAACAGAGAATGCTGGGCGTTCAAGCAGGCCGACAAGTTGAATGCCGAAAACAAGGACAAGGGGATGCATAGTGATGATGAGGAGGAGCCCCGACCACCGAACACAGGAGGACGGAAGAGGTTCCCCCCACAAGTGAAGACGGTGAACATGATATACGCAACCCACATTCCCAAGAGGGAACGGAAGCGTGCACTAAGGGACGTCTATGCGATGGAGCCCATCGCCCCAAAGTTCAACCCATGGTCCTCTTGTCCGATCACCTTCGATCGCAGGGACCACTCCACTAGTATCCATCATGGTGGATCCGCCACATTGGTCCTAGACCCCATCATCGAAGGATATCACCTCACTCGAGTCCTTATGGACGGCGACAGCAGCCTGAACCTGCTTTATCAGGATACAGTGCGCAAAATGGGTATAGACCCCTCGAGGATCAAACCCACCAAAACCACCTTTAAGGGCGTCATCCCAGGTGTAGAGGCCCATTGCACGGGCTCAATCACACTGGAAGTGGTATTCGGATCTCCGGACAACTTCTGAAGCGAAGAGTTAATCTTCGATATTGTCCTGTTCCGCAGTGGCTATCACGCACTGCTCGGGCGAACCGCATTTGCAAAATTCAATGCGGTACCGCATTACGCATACCTCAAGCTCAAGATGCCAGGACCTATGGGGCCATAACAGTCAATGGAAACACAGAACGCTCGCTCCGCACAGAAGAACACACTGCGGCCCTCGCAGCAGAAGCACAAAGCAGCCTTTTAAGGCAAACCGCCAATTCGGCGATACAGCCCCCGGACACCGTCAAGTGAGTCCGGAGTAACCTGCAACAGGATCGCCTGGCACATTCAGAGCTCGCCTAGCAATTCGGCCCTCGTCCCAGTCCCAGTCAAGCGACGAAATCCATGTCGCGCGTACATAATTACGCACTGAAAACACCATGGGCATAGGCGGGGGCACGATCAGGGCACGTCCCGCAATGTGGCTAAACCGCCCTAGGGGCTGCATACCTTTATCATTTTTTCTCTTTCAGGACCTTACTCTCTGGAAGCCCTCTCTGACAGTATGATTGCCGGACACATTACGGGAAGGAACAACCAAGGAGGCAAGAAGCTAAGACCTACAAGGGAACCCCTAGGTGGTCTCTAATAACAATCGATATACCCGCTTTTTACTACCCATACGCAGCTTGCCCTTGGATAGGACATGTCAAAAATTCCTATTTTTTGCTTATTGCACTACTTGTATCAGTATGCTTCGACGTATTATTTAAATAACAATGCATAGCATTAGTCTATTATTGCATTATACATCCCTTTTTTCTTATATGTTCATTTACGACAACTAGCACCCGTACATTCTGGTACGGTCAGTACGCCAGGGGCTTTCATTTACCCCATAATACGGCGTGAGAAGTCCGAACACTTTCGATAGTGCGGCACCCCGAACTTATAGCATTATATGCATCAACTCCGAATCATGTCTTGGGTCAATAGTTGGGTTTTCCCGGCTCCCATGTTTTGGTACCTTACGTTCCACTATATCGGCTAAGGTAGCGCTGGGAGAACTACTGCGATTGTGTCCCGGTTCTTCCAGATGAGCACCTCAGTAGAGAAAGCTGAAAACTGACTGTCATGATAAGGCGAGAGCTGGTCGCTGTTCGAGAGGTCTCAATTCCTTAAAGACTTTTTCCGCTTCAGGCGAGGAGTTAGCCTTGGCCGACTTAGGCGTATATAGCGCCCCAAATTCGGCCTCCCGAATACTAGGGGCTTCGCCAAATTTTGAAATTGTAGACGTCTATGGCTAAGTGAGAGTGATAAAGCCTTATAGTCCGATTGCCTGGTTCGTTGTGCTGAACACCTCCCTCCAAGGACCCAAAATTGGGATAAAGAGTTCTCAGGTTTATTCCAAACACCCTAGTACTAGTTACATGGGGACAGAAGCCGACGGCTGGCCAACTCTCAGATTTTATAAACGGCCGCACAGAAGGTAATATTTTAAATTCAAAAAGTGTTGCATAGCGCAAATGAACTCGTTTCACATTACAGGATCACATGAGCATGTTCATTCAAAAATTACATCTCTAGCACATTCCTCGGCCAGAAGGCGGGAACCCTTCAGGAAACTGTCATAATAAATTTCGGGGCAGCGATGCTCCTTGCCCTCCGGCGGCCCCTCCTTCACCAGCTTTACGGCGTCCAGCTTCGCCCAGTGCACCTTCGCCCGGGCAAAAGCCATGCGCGCACCCTCGATGCAGACGGACCGCTTTATGACTTCAAGCCGTGGGCAGGCATCCACAAGCTGCCTCACCAGACCAAAGTAGCTGCTAGGCAGGGGATCGCCAGGTCACATCCGGACTATAAGACCCTTCATGGCCTGTTCGGCCGCCTTGTGAAGCTCGACCAGTTGCTTCAGCTGGTCGCTCAAGGGCATTGGGTGTTTGGTCCCAGTATACTGAGACCAGAACAACTTTTCTGTCAAGCTCCCCTCCTCAGCTCAGTAAAACTCCGCGGCATCTAGTACAATGCGGGGAAGATCTGCGAACGCTCCTGGAGAGCTCCAAACTCGGGTAAGTAAAAGGAAAGTTTCCTTCACATGCTTGCTTTGCATAATGAATGCCTTACCCGCTGTTATCTTCTTCACCGCATCAATCTCCTGGAGGGCCTTGTGGGCTTTAGCCTTGGCGCTCTGTGCGCTTTCGAGCGCCTTCGCAAGCTAGGACTCTCGCGTCTTAGAGTCAAGCTCCAAGGACTCATGTTTTTTGGCGAGAGCCTCGAGCTCTTGCTGCACATCGCCTACCCGGGCTTCTTGCTTTTCCCGCTCAATGCGCTCCTTGGCCGCTTTGTCTTTGGCCTCGGACAGCGCCTTCTTCAGGGTCGCCACCTCGGTTGTGGCCCCTGGCAAATTTATGATGATCCTATTACTTTACAACCAAATTTCTTTTTAATATATAGACAAGGTATTGCTTACCTTTGCTCTCCTTGAGCTGCCTCTTGGTAAGGCCGACCTCTCCCTCGGATCGCTCAAGGTCCTGCTTCAGTGCAGCGACCTCCGCAGTACGTGTGGCAGCGGCCAGCAGTGAAGCATGCCTATGTGCACATAGACATATTCTGATTAGACTCCTGAGTCATTATTTGATCCTCTATTCGGCCTTTCTTCGCGAACGCCAAACAGAGCATCAGGGGCTACTGTCTATGCGGTAATATTTTCCGATATTTTGATTGCTTACCTGAAAGCCTGTAGGAGGCTGGCACAAGCTTCGGTTAGTCCGTTTTTGGCGGACTGAACTTTCTCAATCACCGCACTCATGATAGTGCGGAGCTCTTTGTCGATGGAAGCGCCGCGAAGCGCTTCCAGCAAGTTGTCCGGTGCCTCTGGATGGACAGAGGCCACCGGCACGGGCGGCTTGCCCCTCTTAACAAGGGATCGCCTGCCGGAGTCCGGAACCACCGAAGGTTCCGGTGCAGTGTTCGGCTGGGGGCCGAACTTGGAGCCCGTGGGAGTCTTGCTCTCTTTGCGCCCAGGGTCCGAAAGGTCGCCTCGAGGCGCCCACAGGACTACCTCCCCTCGGCTTGGTGCCCTTTGAGGCAACACCTCAACGTTGTCCGTAGGGCAAGGGGTGGAGGCGGTCGGAAGTGAATCGCTATTCATATCCAACGAGTCCAAAGAACCGTCCGACGAAGATACGTTGAGATGGGCTCGGGACGGAGTGCATAATCATATTCAGCGTAAGAAGCAGTGCAATAAAACATACCATGAATTACTATGGTATACGGATACTTACGACTTCACTAGGGGCTTGTCCCTGGGTAACCACTCGCGTCGCTGTAGGCGGCCGTCTTGGAGCAGTCCGGAAGGAGGGTCCTTCCCTTCTTGGACCCCTCGGCCTCCCCAGTTGGGGCAGCCTTCCTTTTCTTGTCTCCCTGGCTGGGGGGGAGAACTTTCCTCTTCCTCCTCCTTGTTTTCGTGGGAAGAGTGCGCTTCGGAGTTATCGGACGATGAGTCCGATATAACCTTGCGTCGGAGACCCTTTCGGGTCCTCGTGGCCTTCTTCTTGGCCTTCTTCACCGGCGCCTCGTAAGGCGCCGGAACCAACATCTCCGTTAGGAGAGCATCTGTAGGATCTTCAGGCAGGGGGGCTGGGCAATCGATCTGCTCCGCTGTCTCTACCCAGTCCTGTTAATGGCATGGAAGCTTAGATCCCGCACATGATTAAACTGGGGCAAAAAAATATCCTGTGAGATATAAAAACTTGCCGGATTGGCATGGCGCTTTGCGCTGAGTCCACGATCCTCGGTAAGGGGAGGAGGTACCTCGGCGCCCTTGAACAGCACCTTCTAGACGTCCTTGTGCGTCGTGTCGAAGAGCTCTCGCAGCGTCTGGTGCTTGGACGGGTCGAACTCCCACAAATTGAATACCCGTCGTTGACACGGGAGGATCCGGCGGAAGATCATAACCTGGACCACGTTGACGAGCTTAATTTTCTTGCTCATCATGTTCTTGATGCAGGTCTGGAGTCCGATCAGCTCTACCGGGGAACCCCAGGACAGGCCCTTCTCTTTCCAGGAAGTGAGCTGTGTGGGGATTCCGGATCGAAATTCGGGGGCCGCCACCAAGTTGGTGATGCGCGGCTCGGTGATGTAGAACCACCCTGATTGCCACCCCTTTATGGTCTCCACATAGGAGCCTTCGAGCCAGGTGATGTTAGGCATTTTGCCCACCATGGCGCCTCCGCACTCTGCTTGCTGGCCGACCACCACCTTCGGTTTAACATTGAAGGTCTTCAGCCATAGGCCGAAGTGGGGCCTGATGCGGAGGAAGGCCTCGCACACGATGATAAATGCTGAGATGTTGAGGATGAAATTGGGGGCCAGATCATGAAAATCCAGCCCGTAGTAGAACATGAGCCCGCGGACAAACGTGTGAAGGGGAAATCCCAGTCCGCAGACAAAGTGGGTAAGGAAAACTACCCTCTCATGGGGTTCGGGCATAGGGATGATCTGCCCCGCATCTGGCAGCCGGTGCGCGATGTTCGCGGCCAAATATCCGGCTTCCCGTAGCTTTGTGATGTTCTCCTCCGTGACGGAGGAGACTGAGGGAGTCCTAGATTAGGGGGTGTCCAAATAGACGGACTATACCTTCGGCCGGACTCCTGGACTATGAAGATACAAGATTGAAGACTTCGTCCTGTGTCCGGAAGGGACTTTCCTTGGCGTGGAGGGCAAGCTTGGCGATACGGATATGTAGATCTCCTACCATTGTAACCGACTTTGTGTAACCCTAACCCTCTCCGGTGTCTATATAAACCGGAGGGTTTTAGTCCGTAGGACAACATACAGAACAACAATCATACCATAGGCTAGCTTCTAAGGTTTAGCCTCTCCGATCTCGTGGTAGATCTACTCTTGTACTACCCATATCATCAATATTAATCAAGCAGGACGTAGGGTTTTACCTCCATCAAGAGGGCCCGAACCTGGGTAAAACTTCATGTCCCTTGCCTCCTGTTACCATCCGGCGTAGACGCACAGTTCGGGACCCCCTACCCGAGATCCGCCGGTTTTGACACCGACATTGGTGCTTTCATTGAGAGTTCCTCTGTGTCGTCGCCTTTAGGCTTGATGGCTCCTATGATCATCAATAGCGATGCAGTCCAGGGTGAGACCTTCCTCCCTGGACAGATCTTCGTCTTCGGCGGCTTCGCACTGCGGGCCAATTCACTTGGCCATCTAGAGCAGATCGAAAGTTATGCCCCTGGCCGTCAGGTCAGATTTGGAAGTTTAAACTACACGGCTGACATCCGCGGGGACTTGATCTCCGACGGATTCGAGCCACTACCGAGCGCGCTGCACTGTCATGACGAGCATGATCTAGCTCTGCCGCCGAACAGTGCCCTGGAGGCCGCACCCGCATCGGCTTCGACCTTTAATTCGGAGCCAACTGCGCCGATCGAGGACGGGTGGTTGGACGCCGCCTCGGGGGCTACGATCCCAACAGCGATCGAGCCGAACACCTGCCCCGCGCTCCGTAAGACTCGTGACTCCAAGGAGCCGGACTCCTCTCCGGACTCCGAACCCTCCGCACCCCTGCCGATCGAATCCGATTGGGCGCCGATCATGGAGTTTACTGCCGCGGACATCTTTCAGCACTCGCCTTTCGGTGATATTCTGAAGACACTAAAGTCTCTCTCTTTATCAGGAGAGCCCTGGCCGGACTACGGTCAGCAAGGTTGGGATACGGACGATGAAGAAATTCAAAGCCCACCCACCACCCACTTTGTAGCCACTGTCGATGATTTAACCGACATGCTCGACTTTGACTCCGAAGACATTGACGGTATGGACGCCGATGCAGGAGACGATGAAGAACCAGCGCCTATTGGGCCCTGGAAAGCCACCTCGTCATATGACATATACATGGTGGACACCCCAAAAGAAGGAGATGGCGATGGAACAGCGGAGGATGAACCCTCCAAAAAAACAGCCTAAGCGCCGGCGTCAGCGGCGCCGCTCAAAATCCCGCCAAAGCAAATACGGTGATTATAGCACGGGAGATAATAATACTCTAGAGAGTGCCGGAGAAAACCCCCTCCAGCAAGATTCAACACAAGAGGACGGAGAAACCAGCCCTCATGAGAGAGCGGCAGACAGAGAGGTCGAGGACGATAATCATATGCCTCCCTCCGAAGACGAGGCAAGCCTCGACGATGACGAATTCGTCGTGCCAGAGGATCTCGTCGAGCAAGAGCGTTTTCAACGCAGGCTTATGGCCACGGTAAGAAGCCTCAAGAAAAAACAGCAACAGCTTAGAGCTGATCAAGATTTGCTAGTCAACAGATGGACTGAAGTCCTTGCGGTCGAAGAGCATAAACTCGAACGCCCCTCCAAGAGCTACCCAAAACGCAGGTCGCTACCCCGATTAGAGGAGGAAGCACTTAAACCTACATCACCAGCACTCGATACGGCCGACCGGCCACCTCGTGGCCGTGACAGAGAGGCCTCTCGGCCCTCCACTCAAGACGCACCCCGTACCAAGGCACGGGAAAATGCGCCTGACCTGCGAGATATGTTGGAGGACAAGGCAAGGCAAACAAGATCGATCTACGGATCGCGTGGGCGCCCCATGACTCGAGACGGTAACCGTCATGCCGGGCACAAATCCGGTAGGGCCGAACACAATAGACAAAGCTCATTGGAGCTACGTCGTGATATAGCCCAGTACAGAGGCGCCGCACACCCACTATGCTTCACAGACAAAGTAATGGATCATCAAATCCCCGGGGGTTTCAAACCCGTAAACATCGAATCATATGATGGCACAATAGATCCTGCGGTATGGATCGAGGATTATCTCCTTCATATCCACATGGCCCTCGGCGATGATCTCCACGCCATCAAATACCTCCGACTCAAGCTTAAAGGACCAGCTCGGCATTGGCTTAACAGCTTGCCAGCAGCATCAATCAGTTGTTGGGAGGTCCTGGAAGCCGCATTCCTCGACAATTTTCCAGGGCACTTATGTGCGACCACCAGACGCCGATGACCTAAGCCACGTAATTCAGCAGCCAGATGAATCGGCCAAGCAATTCTGGACACGGTTCCTAACATAGAAAAATCAAATAGTCGAATGTCCGGACGCAGAGGCCCTAGCAGCCTTCAAGCACAATATCCGTGACGAGTGGCTTGCCCGGCACCTTGGACAGGAAAAGCCGAAATCTATGGCAGCACTCATGACACTCATGACCCTCTTTTGCGCGGGAGAAGACAGCTGGCTTGCTCGTAGTAACAATATGACCAAGAACCCTGGTAATTCGGATACCAGGGACAGTAGTGGCAGGTCGCGTCGCAACAAGCAGAAGCGCCGCATTAACAGCGACAATGCTGAGGATACGGCAGTTAATGCCGGATTCAGAGGCTATAAATCCTGTCGGCGGAAAAAGCCATTCAAAAGAAATCCCAGGGGCCCGTCCAGTTTCGACCGAATACTCGACCGCTTGTGCCAGATACATGGCACCCCCGAAAAGCCGGCCAATCACACCAACAGGGATTGTTGGGTGTTCAAGCAGGCATGCAAGCTAAATGCTGAAAATACCGACAAGGGCCTGCATAGCGATGACGACGAAGAGCCCCGGCCGCCGAACAACAGTGGACAGAAGGGTTTTCCCCACAAGTGCGGATGGTGAACATGATATACACAGCCCACATCCCCAAGAGGGAGCGGAAGCGCGCGTTAAGGGACGTATACGCGGTAGAGCCAGTCGCCCCAATGTTCAACCCATGGTCCTCCTGCCCGATCACCTTTGATCGAAGGGACCATCCCACTAGCACCCGTCATGGCGGATTCACTGCATTGGTTCTAGACCCAATTATTGACGGATTTCATCTCACTAGAGTCCTTATGGACGGCGGCAGTAGCCTGAACCTGCTTTACCAGGATACAGTGCGGAAAATGGGCATAGATCCCTCGAGGATTAAGCCCACCAAAACGACCTTTAAAGGCGTAATACCAGGTGTAGAGGCCAACTGTACAGGCTCAGTCACACTTGAAGTGGTCTTCGGATCTCCGGATAATTTCCGAAGCGAGGAGTTAATCTTCGACATAGTCCCATTCCGCAGTGGCTATCACGCACTGCTCGGGTGAACCGCATTCGCCAAGTTCAACGCGGTACCTCACTACGCATACCTTAAGCTCAAGATGCCAGGCCCTCGAGGAGTAATTACGGTCAATGGAAACACCGAACGCACCCTCCGAACGGAGGAGCACACGGCGGCCCTTGCAGCAGAAGTACAAAGCAGCCTCTCCAGGAAGTTCTCCAGTCCGGCCATTAAACGTCTGGACACCGTCAAGCGTGCCCGGAGTAACCTACAACAAGACCAACTGGCACGTTCCGAGCAGGTGTAGCAATGCAGCCCCAACCCCAGCCCTCACAAAAATGCGACGCCAGTGCTTCGCGTACATCACTACGCTCTAGAAATACCATGGGTACAGGGGGAGGGGCACCATCATGGCACGCCCGAAACATGGCTTAAAGCGCACCAGGGGCTACCGATTTTTTAATTTTCTCTTACTTTCAGGACTCCATTCTCCGGAAGGCCTGTTCGGCAGTTCAATTGCCGCACAAACGATGCAAGAACCAGGGAAGCAGACAAGCCATGCCGCATTACGGAACTCCCAGGTGGTCTCTATCACGAGCAGTATACCTGTTTCGCATACCATCCCGCAGCCTGCCCCTGGAACGGACATGTTAAATAGTCCAACCTTTTCTTATCGCATTATTTGTATCATTCTGCTTTGATTGCAGCCCTTTTTAATAAACAATGCATAGCTTTTGTCTATTTTTGCATTACCTTTTTTTACAAATATATGTTCCTTAACGACATGTTGCACCCGTACACTTTGGTACGGCCAAAATACGCCAGGGGCTTTAGTACCCCTCAACATGGTGTGAGAAGTCCGAACACTTTAACAAGTGCGGCACCCCGAACTTATAGCATTATATGCATCGGCTCCGAATCATGTCTTGGGTCAATAGTTGGGTTTGCCCGGCTCCTATGTTTTGGTGCCTTACGTTCCGCTATATCGGCTAAGGTAGCACTAGGAGAACTACTGCGATTGTGCCCCAGTTGAGCTGGGTCGAGCACCTCAGTAGAGAAAGCTAAAACTGACTGTCATGATGAAGTGAGAGCTGGTCGCTGTTCGAGAGGTTTTTCGAGTCCCTAAAGACTTATGCCGCTTAGAGCGAGGAGCCGGCTCTGTCCGGCCAAGGCGTGGATAGCGCCCCGAACTCGGTCTTCCGAATACCAGGGGCTTCGCCGAAATTTAAAATTATAGAATTCTATGGCTAAGTGAGAGTGTTCATGCATTATAGTCCGATTGCCTTGTTCGTTGTGCTGAGCGCCTCCCTCGAAGGACCCAAACATGGGAAAAAGAGCGCTCAGGTTTATCCCCGAACACCCTAGCACTAGCGGCACGGGGGCAGAAGCCGACGACTCGCCATCTCTCAGAATTGATAAACAGTCGCACAGAAGGTAATATTTTAAATTCCAACAGCATTTGCTTAGCGCATATGAACAAGTTTTTAGCGCACAGGACAAAACGAGCGAGTTTTACTCAAAAATTACATCCCTGGAACATTCATCCGCCACAAGGCAGGCACCCTTCAGAACATCCTTATAATAATTCTCGGGCTTGCGATGCTCTTTCCCCGGCGGTGGCCCGTCCTTCACAAGCTTCTCAGCATCCAGCTTGCCCCAGTGCACCTTAGCACGGGCAAGGGCCCTACGGGCACCTTCAATGCAGACGAAGCGCTTGATGACTTCGAGCCTTGGACAGGCCCCCACCAGCCGCCGCACCAGCCCGAAATAGCTCACAGGTAGAGCCTCTCCAGGCCACAGCCGAACTATGAGGCCCTTCATGGCCTGTTCGGCCGCCTTGTGGAGCTCGACCAGTTGCTTCAGCTGGTCGCTCAGGGGCACGGGGTGTCCGGCCTCAGCATACTGAGACCAGAACACCTTCTCTGTCGAGCTGCCCTCCTCGGCTCGATAGAATGCGGCGGCATCGGACACGCTACAGGGAAGATCTGCGAAGGCTCCTGGAGAACTCCGGATTCGAGTAAGTAACAAGTAACTCACGTTTACATGTTTACTTTGCATAAAGAATGCCTTACCCGCCGCTATCTTCTTCACCGCATCCAACTCCTGGAGGGTCTTCTGGGATTCGGCCTTGGCAGACTTGGCATCTTTAATAGCCACCGCGAGCTCGGACGCTCGCGTCTTTGAGTCAAGCTCCAAACTCTCATGTTTTTTCATGAGAGCCTGGAGCTCTTGCCGCACCTTGCCAACCTGGGCCTCGTACTTCTCCCGCTCGGTGTGCTCCGTGGCCGCCCTCTTCTCGGCCTCGACCAGCGCTTGCTTAAGGGTCGCCACCTCAGACATGGCCCCTACAATAGCCACGATAATCCTGTCATTTTTTGCAATTGCACCTTTTTTATATATATTTAAATAAGGTATTTCTTACCTTCCTTCTCCTCGAGCTGCTTCTTGGCACGCCCGAGCTCTTGCTCTGACTGCTCGAGGTTCTGCTTTAGCGTGTCCACTTCCGCAGTCAATACGGCGGACGCCAGCAGAGAAGCCTGCATATGCATATTGACTCCTTTTTGTTAGACTCCTGCAAATTTTATTTGATCCTCTATTTGGCTTTTCTTCCCGAACGCCAAACAGAGCATCAGGGGCTACTGTCTATGCGGTAATATTATTTACACATTCTTTACTTACCTCAAAGCCTGTTAAAAGGCTAGTACAAGCTTCAGTCAGTCCGCTCTTGGCGGACTGAACCTTCTGGACCACCGCACTCATAATGGTGCGGTGCTCCTCGTCGATGGAGGCGCCTTTGAGCACCTCCAACAAATTGTCCGGCGCCTCCGGTTGGATGGGGGTCACCGGCACGGTGGGCTTGCTCCTCTTGGAAGGAGGTCCCTCGCCAGACTCTGGAACCTTTGAAGGTTCCGGAGCAGTGTCCGGCCTAGAGCCAGACTTAGAGCCCTGGGGGGTTTTATCCCCTTTACTCCTGGAGTCCGGGAGGTCGCCTTGCGGCGCCTCCAGGACCACCTCCTCCCGGCTTGGAACCTGTTGAGACAACACTTCGGCGTCGTCCGTAGGGCGGGGGGAGGAAGCCGTCGGAAGCAAATTCACATCCGACGAGTCCAGTGAACCACCCAACGATGCGTCGAGCCGGTCTTTGGGTGGGCTGCATAATCATATTCGACATAAGGGAAAGCTGTGCAATAAAGGAATACTATGAATTACTCTGGTATCCGGATACTTACGATTTTGCCAGGGGCTTGGCCCTGAGCGGCCACTCTTCTCCGCCGTCATTGGCGCCGGTGGAGTAGTCCGGGGGAAGGGTTCTCCCCTTCTTGGACCCTTCGGCCTCCCCAATGAGGGCGGCCTTCCTTTTCTTCTCTCCTCCCGCTGGGGGGGAGAGGTCTCTTCTTCCTCCTCCTCGTCTTCACGGGAGGAATGCGCCTTGGAGTCGTCGGATGATGAACCCGACACCTCCTGGCTCCGGGCACTCTTTCGAGTCCCCATGGCCTTCTTCGTGGCCTTCTTCTTTGGCACCACATGGGGTGCCAGAACCAGCAGCTTCGCCAAGCGGGCATCGGCTGGGTCTTCGGGCAAAGGAGCCAGATAGTCGATCTGTCCGGACTTCGCCTGCCAAACCTGTCAAAGGTAAGGGAGCTTAGATCCCGCATAGAGTTAAACTATGAAAAACTAATACCCTGTAAAAGGTACAAACAACTTACTGTGCTAGCGTGACGCTGCGCGCTGAATCCATGATCCTCAGTAGCGGATGCGGGAGCCTCGGCGCCCTTGAAAAGCACCTTCCAGGAATCTTCGTACGTTGTGTCGAAGAGCCTGCTCGGAGTTTAGTGCTGCGCCGGGTTGAAATCCCACAGATTGAAGGCCCGTTGTTGACACGGGAGGATCAGGCGGATGAGCATAACCTGGACTACGTTGACAAGCTTGAGCTTCTTGTCTACCAGGGTTTGGATGCATGTTTGCAGTCCAGTCACCTCTCCTTTGGTGCCCCACGACAGGCCTATCTCTTTCCAGGACGTGAGCCGCGTTGGGGGTCCGTACCGGAACTCGGGGGCTGCGACCCACTCAGGGTCGCGCGGCTCGGTGATGTAAAACTACCCCGATTGCCACCCCTTCAGGGTCTCCACATAGGAGCCCTCGAGCCATAAGACGTTGGGCATCTTGCCCACCATGGCGCCTCCGCACTCCGCCTGGTTGCCACGCACCACCTTCGGCTTGACGTTGAAAGTCTTGAGCCATAGGCCGAAATGGGGGCGGATGTAGAGGAAAGCCTCGCACATGACGATAAACGCCGAGATGTTGAGGATGAAGTTCGGGGCCAGATCATGGAAATCCAGGCCGTAGTAGAACATGAGTCCCCGGACGAATGGGTGGATAGGAAAGCCTAGTCCGCGGAGGAAGTGGGGAAGGAACACTACCCTCTCATGGGGCCTTGGGTGGGGAGGAGCTGCCCCTCTTCGGGAAGCAGGTGCGCGATGTCGTTAGACAAGTATCCGGCCTTCCTCAGTTTTTTGATGTGCCCCTCCGTGACGGAGGAGACCATCCACTTGCCTCCCGCTCCGGACATGGCTAGAGAAGGTTGAGGTGGGGAGTGCGGACTTGGGCGCTGGAGCTCCAGTGCGCGAGAATGGATAGGCAGAGGAGGAAGAAGGCGTAGGTGAAAAGGTGGATCCTTATCCCCTTATATGGGTGGACGCAACTACGTGTCCCCACCAGCCTGGTAAAACTCGCTTATCTCCAAGCACCGTAATCAATGGCGCGGTTGGGTTACCCACGCCCGTATTGATGAGGATCCCGGAATAAGGGGACACGATCTCTGCTTTAACAAGACATGCCAAGGAAACCACCTCGCATGAGGCGCTGAGGTGGGATAATAAAACGATTCGGATAAAGGCTTGGCCGTGGTGTGTCACACTACGGAATATGTCAGCAGATTAGATTTGTGTAAATATTATTCTCTCTATGGAAATATGTGGAAACTTATTTTGTAGAGCCGGACACTATCTTTGTGTTCCAAATCTTCTATGAAGTACTTGGAGGAGGAACCCGCCTTGCAATGCCGAAGACAATCTGTGCGCCGGACTCGTCGTCATTGAAGCCTGGTTCAGGGGCTACTGAGGGAGTCCTGGATTAGGGGGTGTCCGGATAGCCGAACTATACCTTCGGCCGGACTCCTGGACTGAAGATACAAGATTGAAGACTTTGTCCCGTGTCCGGAAGGGACTTTCCTTGGCGTGGAGGGCAAGCTTGGCGATACGGATATGTAGATCTCCTACCATTGTAACTGACTTTGTGTAACCCTAACCCTCTCCAGTTTCTATATAAACCGGAGGGTTTTAGTCCGTAGGACAACATACAGAACAACAATCATACCATAGGCTAGCTTCTAAGGTTTAGCCTCTCCGATCTCGTGGTAGATCTACTCTTGTACTACCCATATCATCAATATTAATCAAGCAGGACGTAGGGTTTTACCTCCATCAAGAGGGCCCGAACCTGGGTAAAACTTCGTGTCCCTTGCCTCCAGTTACCATCCGGCCTAGACGCACAGTTCGGGACCCCCTACCCGAGATCCGCCGGTTTTGACACCGACAGAGACCATTCACTTGCCTCCCACTCCGGACATGCTTGGAGTGGTTTAAGGAGAAAGACGCGAACTTGGGTGCTGGAGCTCGAGTGTGCGAGAATGGATAAGCAAGGAGGAAGAAGGCGTTGGTGAAAAGGGTGAATCTTTGTCCCTTTATAAGGGCGGAAGAGGAGATGCGCCTCCCCACTTACCTGGTAAAATCGCTTATTCCCCGAACGCCATAATTGATGGCACGGTTAGGTTACCCATACCCATATTGATGAGAATCCCGTGATAAGGGGACACGATCTCTGCTTCGACAAGACGTGTCAAGAAAACCACCTCGCGATATGTGCAGTGCTGGTTGAGAAAAACGGTTCGAATAATGACCGGGCCATGGCATGATGTCATGTTGTTAAACGTGTCAGCAAATTAGATTTGTGGAAATATTATTCTCTCTACGGTGGTATTTGGAACTTGTTTTGCAGAGCCGGACACTATCCTTGTGTTCAAAATCTTCTATGGAGTATTCGGAGGAAGAACCCGCCTTGCAATGCCGAAGACAAATATGCGTGCCGAACTCATCGTCATTGAAGCCTGGTTCAGGGGCTACTGAGGGAGTCCTGGATTAGGGGGTCTCCGGACAGCCGGACTATATCCTTTGGCCGGACTGTTGGACTATGAAGATACAAGATTGAAGACTTTGTCCCGTGTCTGGATGGGACTCTCCTTGGCGTGGAAGGCAAGCTTGGCAATACAGATATGTAGATCTTCTTCCTTGTAACCGACTATGTGTAACCCTAGCTGATACGTCTCTGTCGTATCTATAATTTTTTATTGTTCCATACCAATATTCTACAACTTTCATATACTTTAGGCAACTTTTTATACTATTTTTGGGACTAACATATTGATCCAGTGCCCAGTGCCAGTTCCTGTTTGTTGCATGTTTTTTGTTTCGCGGAATATCCATATCAAACGGAGTCCAAATGGGATAAAAACCGACGGAGATTTTTTTGGAATATATATGATTTTTAGGAAGAAACATCCACGCGAGACGGTGCCTGAGGTGGCCACGAGGCAGGGGGCGCGCCTGCCCCCCCCCCCCTAGGCGCACCCCTGACCCTCGCAAGAAAGCTAATATCCGGATAGAGATCGTGTCAAAATTCCAGCCCAATCGGAGTTGCGGATCTCCGGGAATATAAGAAACGGTGAAAGGGAAGAATCTGAGAACGCAGAAACACACACACACACACAGAGAGAGAGAGAGATCCAATCTCGGAGGGGCTCTCGCCCCTCCCATGCCATGGAGGCCATGGAACAGAGGGGAAACCCTTCTCCCATCTAGGGAGGAGGTCAAGGAAGAAGAAGAAGGAGGGGGCTCTCACCCCCTCGCTTCCGGTGGCACCGGAGTGCCACCGGGGGCCATCATCATCACCGCGATCTACACCAACACCTCTGCCATCTTCACCAACATCTCCATCACCTTCCCCCCTCTATCTACAGTGGTCCACTCTCCCGCAACCCGCTGTACCCTCTACTTGAACATGGTGCTCTATGCTTCATATTATTATCCAATGATGTGTTGCCATCCTATGATGTCTGAGTACATTTTCGTTGTCCTATCGGTAGTTGATGAATTTCTATGATTAATTTAATTTGCTTGTGGTTATGTTGCTGTCCTTTGCTTCCCATCATATGATTGTGCGCATGGATCACACCCTAGGGTTAGTTGTATGTTGATAGGACTATGTATTGGAGGGCAAGAGTGACAGAAGCTTCAACCTAGCATAGAAATTGATGCATGCGGGATTGAAGGGGGACCAATATATCTTAATGCTATGGTTGGGTTTTACCTTAATGAAAATTAGTAGTTGCGGATGCTTGCTAATAGTTCCAATCATAAGTGCATAGAATTCCAAGTCAGGGATGGCATGCTAGCAGTGGCCTCTCCCACATAATACTTGCTATCGGTCTAGTAAAGTAGTCAATTGCTTAGGGGCAATTTCGCAACTCCTACCACCACTTTTCCACACTCGCTATATTTACTTTATTGTTTCTTTATCTAAACAGCCCCTACTTTTTATTTACGTAATCTTTATTATCTTGCAAACCTATCCAACAACACCTACAAAGTACTTCTAGTTTCATACTTGTTCTAGGTAAAGCGAACATCAAGCGTGCGTAGAGTTGTATCGGTGGTCGATAGAACTTGAGGGAATATTTGTTCTACCTTTAGCTCCTCTTTGGGTTCGACACTCTTACTTATCGAAAACTGTTGCGATCCCCTATACTTGTGGGTTATCAAGACCTTTTTCTGGCGCCGTTGTCGGGGAGCAATAGCGTGGGGTGAATATTCTCGTGTGTGCTTGTTTGCTTTATCACTAAGTAATTTTTATTTGCTGTTCTTAGTTGTTTTCTATCTTTAGTTATGGGTAGGAAACGCAAAATACCAAAAAAATAGCTGTACCTACTAAACCAATGGTTGAAGAACCACTCAAAATCTATCACACTGATGAAGCTTATTACTTGGATCATCTTCGATCCCTATGTGCTCGTGCTGAAACCCCAACTAGCTTAGTCGAGGGCAAATCCTTAGATGAGCATGCTTGTTATGTGCGACACCGAATATCTGAAAAAGGGATCAAATTTTTACTGGATCAAATTCATCGTTTGCAATGCTGTGCTTGGAATTTATGTGAAATATATGATTTTACTTGTTGTTCTGAAAACCCTAAGAAACACATTCCCTATCAATGTGAGTTTGGTGATAATGGAATCGTATCTTCGTATGCTAAGGGTGTTTATAATTACTATGATGTTCAACAAATTGAAGAATTTGTTGCTTTTAAGGGTGCTTATGAAATTGCTTCTTTGATTGAAAAGTATGATGCTACTCTTTACAAATCTAGAAATTTTGCCATACTTAAATATTGCTATGATAATTATGCTTCTAATGCCTATGTTGAACCATATATTGAGGACTACTCCGCTGTCCAAGAAGAGACTAATGTTTTGCAGGAGTCTATGGAAGAAGAAATTGATGAAACTGTGAGCTCATTGGATGAAAAAGATGAGGAGGAGAGCGAAGAACAAACGGAGGAAGAGCGGATTAGCTACCCGTGCCCACCTTCTAATGAGAGTAACTCTTCAACTCATACATTGTTTAATTTCCCTTCGTGCTTACCGGAGGATGATTGTTATGATCCCGTTGATTCTTTTGAAATATCCCTTTTTGATGATGCTTGCTATGCTTGTGGACAAGATGCCAATATGAATTATGCTTATGGAGATGAACTTGCTATAGTTCCTTATGTTAAAAATGAAATTGTTGCTATTGCACCCACGCATGATAGTCCTATTATCTTTTTGAATTCTCCCAACTACACTATATCAAAGAAGTTTGCACTTATTAAGGATTATATTGATGGGTTGCCTTTTACTACTACACATGATGATTTTGATGAATATAATATGCATGTGCTTGCTGCTCCTACTTGCAATTATTATGAGAGAGGAACTATATCTCCACCTCTCTATGTTTCCAATATGATAAAATTGCAAGAAATTGTTTATACTATGCATTGGCCTTTACTTTGTGTGCATGAATTGTTATTTTATGACATGCCGATGCATAGGAAGAGAGTTAGACTTCGTAATTACATAATATATGTTACCTTGTGCTCATCACTAAATTACAAATCATTGTTAATTAAAATTGGCTTTGATATACCTTGGGATCCGGGTGGATCCATTACTTGAGCACTATATGCCTAGCTTAATGGCTTTAAAGAAAGCGCTGCCAGGGAGACAACCCGGAAGTTTTAGAGAGTCATTTATTTCTGTTGAGTGCTTTTATATAGTTTAAAAACAACAAAAATAAAGAGGGGGACCCAAAACCTTTTCAAAAAGGAAAGCGAAAGTGAGAAAGACAAGCATTGTTGAAGTGGGAGCTAGCCTTGAACTTTGTTCATGCTGACGGAAACCTTGTGAATCTTGATTACATAAACTTTTCAATAAAAATAATTATCCCTTTTTACAATTCCTTGTATTATAAAAAATAATGTGCCAAGGTTTGCCTTTAGGGTGTTTACATTTGCTTGATGGTTTGTACGGTGCGGGACAGAAACTTTGGCTGTAGTGCGTGATTTTACATTTTTAGCTAGAACGTCAAATGGTTCTGATTCTTTTTGCATTATATTCCTGTACAAATTTTATATTTTTCCTAATTTTGGAAGAATTTTTCAAGTAACAGAAGTATGGTGAATTTTCAGATTATTACAGACTGTTCTGTTTTAGACAGATTCTGTTTTTGATGCGTAGTTTGCTTGTTTTGATGAAACTATTGATTCATATCAGTGGATTAAGCCATGAAAAAGTTATACTACAGTAGAAATAATGCAAAAACAAAATATGAATTGGTTTGCAACAGTACTTAGAGTAGTGATTTGCTTTATTATACAAACGGATCTTACCGAGTTTTCTGTTGAAGTTTTGTGTGGATGAAGTGTTCGATGATCGAGAATGTCTCGATGTGAGAAGAAGGAAGAGAGGCAAGAGCTCAAGCTTGGGGATGCCCGAGGCACCCCAAGTAAATATTCAAGGAGACTCAAGCGTCTAAGCTTGGGGATGCCCCGGAAGGCATCCCCTCTTTCTTCAACAAGTATCGGTATGTTTTTGGATTCGTTTCGTTCATGCGATATGTGTAATCTTAGAGCGACTTTTGCATTTAGTTTTCATTTTTCTTTTATGCACCATGCTGGTATGAGATAGTCCTTGGTTGATTTATAGAATGCTCTTTGCACTTCACTTATATCTTTTGAGTATGGCTTTATAGAATGCTTCATGTGCTTCACTTATATCATTTGAAGTTTGGATTGCCTGTTTCTCCTTACATATACAACCGCCATTTGTAGAATGCTCTTTTTCTTCACTTATATTTGTTAGAGCGTGGGCATATATTTTTTAGAAAGAATTAAACTCTCTTGCTTCACTTATATCTATTTAGAGAGATGACAGGAATTGGTCATTCACATGGTTAGTCATAAAATCCTACATAAAACTTGTAGATCACTGAATATGATGTGTTTGATTCCTTGCAATAGTTTTGCGATATAAAGATGGTGATATTAGAGTCATGCTAGTGGGTGGTTGTGAATTGTAGAAATACTTGTGTTGAGGTTTGTGATTCCCGTAGCATGCACGTATGGTGAACCATTATGTAACGAAGTTGGAGCATGAGGTATTTATTGATTGTCTTCCTTATGAGTGGCGGTCGGGGACGAGCGATGGTCTTTTCCTACCAATCTATCCCCCTAGGAGCATGCGCGTAGTACTTTGTTTCGATGACTTATAGATTTTTGCAATAAGTATGTGAGTTGTTTATGACTAATGTTGAGTTCATGGATTATACGCACTCTCACCCTTCCACCACTGCTAGCCTCTCTAGTATCGCGCAACTTTCGCTGGTACCTTAAACCCACCATATATCTTCCTCAAAACAGCCACCATACCTACCTATCATGGCATTTCCATAGCCATTCCGAGATATTTTGCCATGCAACTTCCATCATCATCATATACATGACTTGAGCATTCATTGTCATATTGCTTTGCATGATCGTAAGATAGCTAGCCTGATGTTTTCATGGCTTGTCCATCTTTTGATGTCATTGCTACGCTAGATCATTGCACATCCCAGTACACCACCGGAGGCATCCATATAGAGTCATACTTTGTTCTAGACATTGAGTTGTAATATTGAGTTGTAAGTAAATAAAAGTGTGATGATCATCATTATTAGAGCATTGCCCCGGTGAGGAAAGGATGATGGAGACTATGATTCCCCCATAAGTCAGGATGAGACTCCGGACTTTACAAAAAAAAATAAAAGAGGCCAAAGAAGCCCAAATAAAAAAAAGAGGCCAAAGAAGCCCACCAAAAAATAAAAAATAAAAACAAAAAATGAGAGAAAAAGAGAGAAGGGGCAGTGCTACTATCCTTTTTCCACACTTGTGCTTCAAAGTAGCACCATGTTCTTCATTTAGAGAGTCTCTTGAGTTATCACATTCATATACTAGTGGGAATTTTCATTATAGAACCTGGCTTGTATATTCTAACGATGGGCTTCCTCAAATGCCCTAGCTCTTCATGAGCAAGCAAGTTGGATGCACACCCACTTAGTTTCAGTTGGAGCTTTCATACACTTATAGCTCTAGTGCATCCGTTGCATGGCAATCCCTACTCACTCACATTGATATCTATTGATGGGCATCTCCATAGCCCGTTGATACGCCTAGTTGATGTGAGATTATCTTCTCCTTTTTGCTTTCTCCACAACCACCATTCTATTCCACCTATAGTGTTATATCCATGGCACATGCTCACGTATTGCGTGAGGGTTGAAAATGCTGAAGCGCGTTAAAAAGTATGAACCAATTGCTCGGCTTGTCATAGGGGTTGTGCATGATGTGAGTATTTTGTGTGAAGAAGATGGAGCATATCCAGACTATATGATTTTGTAGGGATAACTTTCTTTGGCCATGTTATTTTGAAAAGACATGATTGCTTTATTAGTAGGCTTGAAGTATTATTGTTTTTATGTCAAATGATAGACTATTGCTTTGAATCACTCGTATCTTAATATTCATGCCATGATTAGATATGTGATCAAGATTATGCTAGGTAGCATTCCACATCAAAAATTATCTTTTTTTATCGTTTACCTACTTGAGGATGAGCAGGAATTAAGCTTGGGGATGCTGATACGTCTCCGTCATATCTATAATTTTTGATTGTTCCATGCCAATATTATTCAACTTTCATATACTTTTGGCAACTTTTTATACTATTTTTGGGACTAACATATTGATCCAGTGCCCAGTGCCAGTTCCTGTTTGTTGCATGTTTTTTGTTTCGCAGAATATCCATATCAAACGGAGTCCAAACGGAATAAAAGCTGACAGAGATTTTTTTGGAATATATATGATTTTTGGGAAGAAAAATCCACGCGAGACGGTGCCCGAGGTGGCCACGAGGTAGGGGGCGCCTGCCCCCCTGGGCGCGCCCCTGACCCTCGTGGGACACCCGTAAAGCGGTTGATGCCCTTCTTTCGCTGCAAGAAAGCTAATATCCGGGTAGAGATCGTGTCAAAATTTCAGCCCAATCAGAGTTACGGATCTCCGGGAATATAAGAAACGGTGAAAGGGAAGAATCTGGGAACGCAGAAACAGAGAGAGACAGATCCAATCTCGGAGGGGCTCTCGCCCCTCCCGTGCCATGGAGGCCATGGAACAAAGGGGAAACCCTTCTCCCATCTAGGGAGGAGGCCAAGGAAGAATAAGAAGAAGGGGGCTCTCTCCCCCTCGCTTCCGGTGGCACCGGAGTGCCACATGGGGCCATCATCATCACCGTGATCTACACCAACACCTCCGCCATCTTCACCAACATCTCCATCACCTTCCCCCTCTATCTACAGCGGTCCACTCTCCCGCAACCCGATGTACCCTCTACTTGAACATGGTGCTTTATGCTTCATATTATTATCCAATGATCCGTTGCCATCCTATGATGCCTGAGTAGATTTTCGTTGTCCTACCGGTGGTTGATGAATTGCTATGATTGATTTAATTTGCTTGTGGTTATGTTGCTGTCCTTTGGTGCCCATCATATGATTGCGCACATGGATCACACCCTAGGGTTAGTTGTATGTTGATAGGACTATGTATTGGAGGGCAAGAGTGATAGAAGCTTCAACCTAGCATAGAAATTGATGTATACGGGATTGAAAGGGACCAATATATCTTAATTCTATGGTTGGGTTTTACCTTAATGAACATTAGTAGTTGCGGATGCTTGCTAATAGTTCCAATCATAAGTGCATAGAATTCCAAGTCAGGGATGACATGCTAGCAGTGGCCTCTCCCACATAATACTTGCTATCGGTCTAGTAAAGTAGTCAATTGCTTAGGTGCAATTTCGCAACTCCTACCACCACTTTTCCACACTCGCTATATTTACTTTATTGTTTCTTTATCTAAATAGCCCCTACTTTTTATTTACATAATCTTTATTATCTTGCAAACCTATCCAACAACACCTACAAAGTACTTCTAGTTTCATACTTGTTCTAGGTAAAGCGAACATCAAGCGTGCGTAGAGTTGTATCGATGGTCGATAGTACTTGAGGGAATATTTGTTCTACCTTTAGCTCCTCTTTGGGTTCGACACCCTTACTTATCGAAAACTGTTGCGATCCCCTATACTTGTGGGTTATCACTAGCCTCCTCCGGTGTCTATATAAACTGGAGGGTTTAGTCCGTAGGACGACAACAATCATACCATAGGCTAGCTTCTAGGGTTTAGCCTCTACGATCTCGTGGTAGATCAACTCTTGTAAGACTCACATCATCAAGATCAATCAAGCAGGAAGTAGGGTATTACCTCCATCGAGAGGGCCCGAACCTGGGTAAACATCGTGTCCCCCGCCTCCTGTTACCATCCACCTTAGACGCACAGTTCGGGACCCCCTACCCGAGATCCGCCGGTTTTGACACCGACATAGGTGTTGAAGAAAACTTTGTGTGGTTTGTCCTGCTCCTGCCGCGACGTCGTCCTCCTCACCTGAGCTGCTCCAGCGACAAAAGCATCCACCAAACCAGACATCACGACTCCTGGCCGTCTTTCGCAGCCTTAGATCTCCTTCCCTGCCGCCGGCACCCACCGCAACGGCATCACCATCATCGACTCAGCAGATGAACCTGAGGAGTACACGGGTTCACAAGAGAGGTCGCACTCTTTTATTTCTGCTTATGTTATGCATTGCTTAATATTACCTTCTACTTTATCGTCCTGTTCACCTCTTAGACTCCAAGTCAGATCGAAATTAATGTTCAAACTTGAGTTCTAAATTAGTTCTGAGGCACATATCGAGGCAGCAATGAATAGTATCTCTGTCTAATATCTGGTTCACCTAGGGTATGCCTATGTTGCTCATCTTGGGTGGGAAACAAATAGTAAAGCAATCATCATATGTCTTTTTATTAAATTAAAGCAATCATCAGCCTGCTATCATTATTTTTGGATCCATCCACTGGTTGTTACCATCACTCTAGATTTCTGCATGCTCTCCTTACATAATCTCACTATATTTTTTTCGTATGCATGTCAGATATTGTACACAGTCATGCTGAACATGTAGAGAAAAAGAGAAGAGTTTTGCGCGGCAATACAATGTCATGCAGACATCGCTTCATGGTGGGTTCAATGGTGAACCCTCCCCCCCCCTCCAGATTGTAATCTAGAGGAAGATATCTGTTCTGAGGCGGATTCAGACACAGCTGACCACTCCTATTTACCCCCAAGGAGTTTGCTCTAACTTGGAATGATGATGTTAGTCATATCATGCATATGTTGCCTTGCAGTGCCTACTTTCGACATCATATATGTCATCTGCTTAGTTTAGACATGTTCTGTAATGCCACCTATTTAGTTTTTATATCATATATGGGAATTATGTAGTCTCATGTCTTTTAGCCAGCCATAATATATGTGAAATGTGCAATGCCATCCTGTTTAACCAGGCATCATATATTTGAATGATATCTTGCCCATCCTTTTCTTCATTACATTTCCATTTGTTGACAATGTTTGTACATTGAACTACTCTTCATGTGAATCAGCCAATGATGGAAAAATCTGGAGTGAAAACAAGGCCTTCATAGCAGACAGTGCTACCTATCGAAGCAGATCTCTTGTTGGGTCCTGATAGCTTCTCAGAGATGGATTCAGAGACAGATGACCAGTCCTATTCCCCCACCGAGGTGTATGCTCTAACTTGGCATGGTTATACTGCTCATATCATGCATATGGTGTCTTGCATTGCATAGTTTAGACATCATATACACAATATTCAACACCATGTTCTTAGTTCAGACATCATATATGTGAATGCCCTCTTCTTAGCATATAAATCACATATGTGAATTAAATCATGCAATCCTGATTACTTAGATAACATGTATGTGAATTATGTCATGCGATCCTGTTTAGTTAGTCATCATATCTTTGAATTATGTTATGCTATGCTCCAGTTTAGATAGACATCATATATGTGAAATTATGTCATGCTATCCATTTTAGTTAAACAATATACATGTCAACTATTTCATGCCCTCTTTTTTTCACACTACCTATTGCATCTGTCTCTCATACAATGTATGTACATTCAACTATGTTCCCTGTTTTTCAGCCATTTGAATTGGAGCAGGTGATGGCAGTATCTAGTGGAGTAAACACACGGTCTTCAAATAAAACAGTGCTACCTCTTGGTGGAGATAGCACCCCGGTTGTACATGCACGAGAACCAGCCCTACCACACATAACCCAGACTCTCGCAGATTGTACCCCTACTGCGATGGACAGAGAACCAGCTTCACCCAATCTAACCCCAACCCCAGCAGATAGTAACCTAGTTCTTGTTGACACAGCACCATCCCCACCACAGAGCTCCCAAACAAGAGCAGTTAGTAAGGCAACTCCAGTTCCCAAAGTGCCAGTACTGCCACGGCAAACCCCAACTCCACCAGTTAGTACACCTATTCCTGTGGAGGAAGCACAACCAGCCATTCGTAGTTTAGCATCTATCGCATTTGATGTTAATAAATCATATGTGCGTATCTTCCCATCATGGAAATATTATACTGAAGATGAAGGAAAATGACGGTTGCAGGTTTTTGTCCAGGAGTTATGTGTAAGTAATGTTATTCATGGCAATTACTTTGCTTTGTCCCATACATTCTACCTCCATGATTATTACAATAAAACAAATTTTCCCAATTTTCTCTATAGAGAAGGGCCGATTTGGAAACTCGGGATGAGGTAACCTGTGCTAATACCTCTGCTATCTTCAAGAATGCTTGGTGGCAGTATCAGAATTACCTGAAGAAAATGTACTTCATTAGCAAAGAAACTCATCAAATTCCCTTGTGTTCTCCTAAGACACATTTACTGGACGATGACTAGGAACACCTTGTTCTGCACTGGTCCCGAACCAAGAATGTGGTAAGGTCTATGAGCTCATTTTTTTCAAGTACTATATGCTTGCGTCTAACTGTACTCTGTTCATGTAGAACAATTGCTTAAACCTGAAGAACAATTGTTCTCATTTAAGATTCCATTGCTACCGTGCATACTGTTTTGCTCTTGTATCACTATATTTACTCATAAAACTTATTTTTAAATTGAAGGATCCAATCGAAACTCCAATGACACAACATGTATGTTTACGCATGTTTCTTTAACATGTTTTCTCTTATACATAGCTTTGTTGATTTCAATTGTGTATACTCACGCTTTGTACATTACTAGCATCACAACAGAGCCAATAGTGTTGTTGTACATGTAGACACATGGTACCCATCTGAAATCTTGTTGTGCCGTGTAGTTTCCCACGCTTTGTATTCTTCCAGTGTTGCTTTCTCTTAAACTGATATGATTTGAACCGTGTCTCTATTCTGATTTGGCAAGACAATGCAGTGACCATAGGACATAGATATATGTTTGTTTGATGCTTTTATAATGTACTAGTTGGCAATAGAAGACTTGGCAGTTTAATCTTGTCCACATTACAAATGAACTGGTTCACCGAAATGAGTTTCATATACCAGTACATGCTAAACTTGTTATCTGTCTGCCTGTTTCTTCTTTTAGAATCCTGACAGAATATTGGGGAAGAGTGCCTTATTAAGCAATGGTAAAGGAAGTAATGCAGATAAGGTTCAGGATAGTGAGACATCCTTGTTGGTCTCCAACAAAGCTAATAAAATAGCTTAGGAAAACTATCTTGAAGATAGTGAGACAACCCCAAAGTCTTGTCTTGGTTTAGTGTTCGAGTTACTGGACACTACCGCTGGCACAAGCTATTCAAACTCACTGTCTGAATCAGTTTGGTTTCTTGAGTCTCAACTACAAGTTGAAAGACATCGACCAACTGTGCTGCGACAAGAAGCGGAAGGACTGCAGAAGTCCCTGGAGCATTCATATGCATACTTTCTGGTGCAACAGCAAGCGTTGGAGGATTTTAGCACCAAACAGGACAAAGCTAATAAGCTTACTAAGCTTATTGCCAGCATGGTGGATACCCAGGATATCGTTTCTTGAGCTCTTCTGAAGTTGTTTCCGTTATGGACTTGTTTTGCTGCCGCGTTTATTTGCACTGGTAGCCAATTTAGACGGCCAGTGTATGTAATATGCTGCTTCGTTCCCTATATTTGCACTGGTGGCGAACTTTGATGCCTAGTGGATGTAATATGTGTAATAGCCTAGTGTTAGTTGCTTGCTTATTTATTTCCTTATTGTGTTGTTTAGTTGTTTGCTTGTAGTCACTGCAGTTCTTTTTTCGCGTTTTTTAGTCGCCACAATAACCTATTTTTGGCAACTAGGCCACATAACCATGGCAACACACGAACTATTGTAACCATGGGCCTCCTGCGGGTTGTAGGATCCATGGGCCTTCTACGGGCCTGTCGGTGTACAAAAGTAGGGGTCCTTTTGTACCCCTTTACTTGTACATGGGCAGTCGCAGCCACACACACGTGGCCACGCTGGGAGAGGGAGCAAGTCGCAAAGATTACCAGAGCGATGCCAAGCCAGAAACACGAAGAGCAGAAGGGTGAGGTGGACTCCCCCGGCAAGGCCGTTGCCGGGGCGACCACCACAGCCCCGGCAAGAACCTTGCCGGGGCAACTTGCCCAATGCCAGCAGAGCTGCCACCCTTGGGGCTAAGAGTTCCGACGCCCTCAACCACATTGAAACCAAAGCTCGGGAGGCGCCTCCATGGTGGCATGCAGATCTGTGTGAATACCAAGAACATACAAGACTAGATGAGAATCAGAAGACGAAGATCCTCGGCAAGATCCTTGCCAAGGATACCCACGAGACCCCCCGGCAAGACCCTTGCCGGGGGCGCCCATGACGCCGTGGCAAGACCATTGCCGGGGCCCCGACAAGACCCTTGCCGAAGACATCCACGGGGCCACAGCCAGGCCCACACCTGCCAAGACTCCATCGCCATTCCCACACAACTGCCAGCCACCAACTAGGCGAGCACCTGCGTGGCGACGTGCGGCCTCCAGGCCAACTCAGCAAGCACCTGCGTGGTGGCATGCAGATCTTCGTGAAGACTCTGCCACCGCACCAACTCAGCAGCCAGCCAGCCAGCATGGCACTACACGCCTCGTCAGTTCAGACGCGCGTCGAAGCCAGGCGAGGTGGCGACAGCTACGACGAGCTTCCTTGCCGTCCCCGATAAAGCAAGAAGGGCACATTGGCAGTGCATTAAATGCGTTTGTCCTACGGTGCCAGGAGATAGACTCAACTACTGTACAACTTTCCACCTCATGTGTGCCATTGTGGCAGCCCCTTTTGACTATAAAACGAGGCCCGCGGCGTACTGAGAGAGGATTCAGACTTTTTTGACCCTACACGCTTTGTAGCTAGTCCAAGAAAACCAGATAAACATAAACCAGCAGGAGTAGGGTATTACGCATCACTTGCGGCCCGAACCTGGATAATCCCCCCGTGTTGATCCCTCTAACCCGCTCTTTCCACAGCCTCACGCCCGCCAACCATAGCAAAAGAGATTCTTCGTGATCCCGTAGGTGTCGTTTCCCCCGACATCTTTGGCGCGCCAGGTAGGGGTGCAAGCTATGAAAATCCGGCTTGAAGGTTAGCACACCGACTTCATCATCACCATGGCCCCCAAGAGAAAGGGGATCACAGTGATCGGGTCGTCCGGGGCCGGTCCGTCCGCACCAACACGAGCGGGCGGTCGGGTGGCCACGAATGGGGCCAGAGACGTGGCCCGCGAGCATCCATGACATTCTGGCGATCGGAGCCAGGCGAGCGGCGTCGTCCGAATCCGAGACGACGAGCCACACGCCGCTGGGTCCGGGGGCGGGGCCATGCTACCCACGGGTGATGCGGCAGCCTCTACGGCACCCCAGCTAGCACCCGCGCCGCACCCTTCCAGTCCGCGTGCGATGAGCAACACCGCGATGCCGGAGCCTCCGGGCACCGCCGCGGAAAGAGCCATGTGCGCAACTCGCGGGACGAACCAGGCCGGCGTGCGCGCTTGGACGCCGGTGTAGGCAGCGTGCGGCCGCGAAACCATGATAGAGCCCCTTCTGACCCGGTTGGAAGTTGGAGCGCGTCACGGTCTATGCAGATCTCGCTGCCGCCTACGCCAGCAGAAGCGCTGGCGCACGTGCAGCTGCTCCTTGACTTCCCCCTGCTACGGAGAAGCTCGACGAGTGGAGGGCCACCATCTGAAGCCTTGTCAGCTTCGCCAACAAAGACGAGCCGCTCCCAATGGGACCCTCACACCGGCGTCCTGATGAGCCGTGCATGCCAATAGTGGAGGGACCAGAGATGCTGCGACCACGGTGCACTCCCCCCCTTCCCACGGCCTCGACAACAACCACCAGCCCGTCAGCCGACGTCTGTGACAACATTTCCACAGCGTCGTTCGACCCGCGAACCCCGCCACGACCAACGTCAAGTCCTTCGGGGACGGGCCCAGGAAGACGCTCGAACTACCATCGAACGACGACGGAAGACGTGCCATCAGTCAGATCGGCATGTGGGGCCTACTATGGACCAACGAGCGTCGTGGGCCCCGTTGACCTGCCTTACAAGGTGGGTTGTCCAGCCTTTACCCGAGAACTGTGGCAGTTCCAGTGGCCCTCCTACCGCACGTTCAAGGCCGATGTTGGCGAGAAGTACAATGGCAAGACCCACCTGTCGGAGTTCCTCGGCATCTACACCATCACGATGCAAGATGTTGGAGCTCGCAACGACAAGGTGCTTGCCAATTACTTCCCGTTGGCACTCAAACCCAACGTCATGTCATGGTTGATGCACTTGCCAGTGGATTCCATTTCTTCTTGGTCGGATTTGTGTCATCAGTTTGTTGGCACCTTCACTAGAGGCCACCAAGCTCATGGTCAGGCAAGCGATTTGCATATCATCCCCCAGAAAGAAGGTGAAACCTGCGCAAGTACATACAGAGGTTCAACCGGGTGTAGTACAACATCCCAGATGTTCATCCCGCCGCTGTCATCAGCGCATTCCATCAGAATGTGCGCAACCATAATATGCGTGAAGAGTTGGTGATGAACAAGGTCAAGGATGTGGCCGAACTTTATGTTCTGGCCGATAGATGTGCTCGAGTTGAAGAGGGGGGGAAGTACCCCAGTGAAGACGCCGGTGGGGAAACTGACTCCACAGACGAAGACACCGCCTCCCCAACAAAGAAGGGTAGGCACCGCAACAGGAAACGTAAGGGAAAGACTGTGGTTGCCGTTGAGGGATCCGGCGAGCCCGGCGCTGCCAAGAAGGCCAAAGCTGACGACCCCGGCAAGGAGGTTGTCGGGTGTGCCGCTTGGTTAGCCCTAGCTACCGCCGGCAAGCCAGGAGGCTCCGACAAGCAGTACTGCAAGATCCACCGCACCAAGGGCCATGACCTCCAGAACTGCTGATAGGTTGAGCTGCTGGCAGAAAAGCAGACGGTTGAATATGAAAGGCGAGACAAGGAGAAGGGTTAGGATGGTGCCGAGGGGTCCGGCAAGAAGCGTGGCGGCCAAGGGGGTCGCCGCGGCAAAGATAACCAACAAGAGAGGCCCGCTCGGGGCCGCGACAAGAAAGAGGAAGATGATGGTCACGACGAGGACGATGAGTCCGGCAAGCACTAGTTCCAGAAGGCTACAGAGGCCATGTGCATCGATTGTGGCGCCTCGTTGCACACCTCACATCGCCAGATGAAGCAGTGGGCGCGTGAGGTCACTGCGGCA
This sequence comes from Triticum urartu, assembly GCF_056163025.1. Lineage (NCBI taxonomy): Eukaryota > Viridiplantae > Streptophyta > Magnoliopsida > Poales > Poaceae > Triticum > Triticum urartu. The sequence goes on along the minus strand of NC_141877.1, from coordinate 70,763,261 downwards.
GAGTCGTCGTTCGATGCCTAGAAGCCACTGAAGTGGTCCTGCACGCCCATTGTTTTTTACACCGAGGATCACCCTGATTGCACAACTGCGGTCGGGTGTTTGCTGTTGTTGGTTTCACCAACAATACACAACCTCAGGGTGACCAAAGTGCTAGTTGACGGTGGGGCCGGTCTGAATTTGATCTCTCCCGCTGTGATCAAGAAGCTGCAGATTCCTGATGGAGATCTCGAGGAGACGGGGACATTCCAAGGGGTCAACCCGGGAAGAAGTCAGCCGAAAGGTAAAATCATGCCGCTTGTTACGTCCGGGGGTGAGCTGAACTACAGGACGAAGAAGATCATTTTTGATGTTGCCGAGATCCCCTTGCCGTACAACGAGATCCTTGGCCGCCCGGCGCTGGCCAAGTTCATGGCGGCGTCACACTACGCCTACAAAACATTGAAAATGCCGGGGCCGCTGACCATCATCACTGTCCTCTATGACAAGAAAGACGCACTCATCTATGCTGACCAACTCTACCAAGAGGCAGTTGCAGCAACTACCGCCAAGGCACTTGCTCCTGCCGCTGAAGCCTCGGGAAGGAACAAGGTCAGCAAGACCTCTTGCACCCACGCCGGCAAGCGCACCTCTTCGGAGTGATGTGCTCCCGTTGAGGACTTGCCAGTGAGCTCCACCGGCAAGAGCAAGAAGTCCAAGGCTGCACCACCAGAAACCAAGAAGGTGTCCGTCAAGGAGGACGGCATGGGCGGGGCTTTCACTATAAGCTCCACCCTCGAGAGCAAATAGGAAAGTGCGCTCCTCGCCTTCCTGCGGGCGAATGTCGATGTATTTGCATGGAAAGCATCTGACATCCCCGGCGTTCCCAGGGAGGTGATTGAGCACCATCTTGTTGTCTGTGCTCACGCGCGGCCCGTCAAGAAGAAGGTCAGGAAGCAAGCTTTGGAGCGACAAGAGTTCATCATTGAAGAGATCAGGAAGTTGGAGGTGGCAGGCCTGGTAAGAGGAGTACTCCACCCCACGTGGTTGGCCAATCTGGTGGTGGTGCGTAAGGCGAATGGGAAGTGGAGGCTGTGTATTGACTACACAGACATCAATAAGGCCTGTCCAAAGGATCCTTTCCCTCTGCCACGCATCGACCAGATTGTAGACTCCACTGCCGGGTGTGACCTGCTGTCATTCCTCGATGCCTATTCAGGGTACCACCAGATCTTCATGATGAAGGAAGACAAAGAGAAGACCGCGTTCATCACGCCATGCGGTACGTACTGTTTTGTACGAATGCCTTTCGGGTTGAAGAGCGCTGGTTCAACATTTGCCCGAGCAGTCCAAATTGGTTTTGAGCCCCAGCTACATAGAAATATGGAAGCTTATATGGATGACATAGTGGTCAAAACCAAGGATAGGGCATGCTCGTGCGAGATTTAGAAGAAACATTCGCAAAACAGCGCAAGATCAAACTCAAGCTCAACCCAGAGAAGTGTGTGTTCGACGTCCCCTCTGGCAAACTTCTTGGGTTCTTCGCGTCTCAACGCGGAATCGAAGCAAATCCCGACAACATCAAGGCGATCGAGCAGATTGAGGCACCGAAACGGGTCAAAGACGTCCGTAGGCTTGCCGGCTGCATTGCTGCCCTGAGTAGGTTCATCTCCAAATCAGCTGAGCGTTGAAAAAGGCGGGTCCAGTAAAATGGACTCCGGAGGCAGAGGCAGCACTGCAAGATTTCAAGAGGTACCTCTCCTCCACGCCAATACTAGTCGCGCCTAAACCACGAGAGCCGTTGCTGCTGTACTTAGCATCAACGAATCAAGTGGTCAGTGCTGCACTGGTGGCGTAGAGGGAACTTGAGGGAGAAGCAGCAGTTGCAGTAGAGCCGTCGGATGGCGGGCCGGGGTCCCCCTGACGTCGGCAAACCAGAACCCCCGGCAAGGCCCGGTCCCGGTGAGGCAGAGTCTGAGCGGATGGGCAAAGTGGGACAGAAGAAGAAGATGATGCAACACCCAGTGTATTTTGTCAGTCCCCTTTTGCAGGGGGCTAGGTCAAGATATTTTGGAATGCAAAAGCTGCTTTTCGGCCTCCTCATGGCCTTGAGAAAGCTGCGCCACTATTTCCAAGCACACGAGATCACCGTCGTCCCCGCCTCCCCTTGCAACGGATTTTGCACAACCCAGATGCGACAGGGAGGATTGTGGAGTGGGCATTGGAGTTGTCGAGCTTTGGCCTCAGGTTTGAAAGTACTTCAACGATCAAGAGCCGAGCTTTGGCAGAGTTCATAGCAAAATGGACCTCAACGCCCGACGAGGAGATTCAAGAGACCACCCTTCCCGGCAAGGAGACGAGCAGTGAGTGGATTATGTACTTTGACGGAGCTTTCTCATTCCAAGCTGTTGGTGCTGGCATGCTACTCGTCGCACCCACCGGAGAGCACCTCAAGTACATAATCCAGATGCACTTTCCCCGGGGGCATTGGAGCTGTTGAGCTTTAGCCTCAGGTTTGAAAGTACTTCAACGATCAAGAGCCGAGCTTTGGCAGAGTTCATAGAAGAGTGGACCGCAACGCCCGACGAAGAGATTCAAGAGACCACCCTTCCCGGCAAGGAGAGGAGCAGTGAGTGGATTATGTACTTTGACGGAGCTTTCTCACTCCAAGGTGCTGGTGCTGGCATGCTACTCGTCGCACCCACCGGAGAGCACCTCAAGTAAGTAATCCATATGCACTTTCCCCGGGAAAAATCAACAAACACTACGGTGGAGTACGAGGGGTTGCTTGCCGGTCTCAGGATCGCGGCAGACCTCGAAATCAAGAAGCTCATCATCAGGGGTGATTCACAGCTCGTCGTCAAGCAAGTTAACAAGGATTACCAAAGCCGCTGATGGAGGCCAACGTGAATGAGGTGAGGAAGTTGGAAGAATGTTTCGACGGCCTACAAGTAGAGCATGTTCCCTGAGCGGAGAACAGCGTTGCCGATGACCCGTCGAAACGCGTTGCCCTCAAGTTGCCTGTGGAACCAGGTACCTTTGTACTTCAGTTAACTCAGCCATCAGCAGGGCAGAACAAGCGAAGGAAGACAAGCCCCGGTAAGTACCTCCCCACCGAGCTACCAGGAGCCACCGGCTAGGAGGTTGCCGGGTACCCCAAGCTTACCAAGGGGAAACTTCCTCTGATAGGGCCTCAGGCCCTGATCATAGAGGTAGCTGCCCCTGCGGCCGAAGATGTGCCTTTGGTCCTTGTTGTCGAGCCCTAGGCTCCGGCATGGGCGTAGCCCATCATCCGTTTCCTCCAAACAGGAGAGCTCCCCGAGGAACAGGAAGAAGCAGAGAAAGTAGCCCGTTGGTCCAACATGTACCAGTTTGTGGATGACACCCTGTACAGAAGGAGGCCAAACGGTGTGAGGCTAAAGTGCATTCCTCAAGAGGATGGACTAAAGTTCTTGGCGGAGATACATGGAGGTGTATGTGGCTCCCACATAGGGTCAAGGGCCCTTGCCGGCAAGGCATTCCGGCAAGGTTTCTTCTGGCCCACAGCCCTCCAGGATGCAGCTGCGCTAGTAACCAAGTGTGAAGCATGTTAGTTCCACTCAAAGAAGCTTCATCAACTAGCTCAAGCCCTTCAAACAATCCCTCTCTCCTGACCATTCTCGGTCTGGGGGCTCGACATACTGGGACCTTTCCCCCGTGCTGTCAGGGGCTTTGAGTACTTGTACGTTACGGTCGACAAGTTCACAAAGTAGCCCGAAGTGGAAGCAGTGAGGAAGGTGATAGCACAGTCGGCCGTCAAGTTCTTCAAGGGGCTAGTTTGCCGTTTTGGTGTGCCAAACAGGGTCATAACCGACAATGGCACGCAGCTCACAAGCCGCACCTTCATGCAATACATCCAGGACCTCGGTAGCAAGGTATGTTTCGCTTCAGTGGCACACCCACGGAGCAATGGCCAGGCGGAGAGGGCGAATGCTGAAGTACTGCGAGGCCTGAGGACAAAGACTTTTGACAGGCTGCACAAGTGTGGAAGGCACTGGATTGATGAGTTGCCGGCGGTTCTTTGGTTGATCAGAACAACGCCAAATCGAGCCACCGTCCAGGCACACTTTGCCCTGGTATACGGGGCAGAAGCAGTTCTCCCCACGGAACTCACATATGGGTCACCTCGAGTGCTCGCTTATGACGAGCTTGAGCAAGAGCAGTTGCGGCAAGATGATGTGACGCTCGTTGAGGAAGATTGTCTTCGGGCGGCTGTGCGAACTGCATGCTATCAGCAAGCCTTGCGTCGCTACCCTAGCCGCAAGGTTCATGCCCGAAGTCTTGAGGAAGGCGACCTTGTTCTTCGGCGTGTTCAGTCGGCCAAGAATTCCAACAAGTTGACGCCAAAGTGGGAAGGCCCTTATCAGGTAATACGAGTCACCAGGCCTGGCGCAGTCCGCCTGGAGACCGAAGATGGTTTCCCAGTGCGCAACTCCTGGAACATCGAACACCTTTGTAAGTTTTACCTATGAGGCGCGGTTGCCGGGCCTCCTAGCAAACCACCTTTTGTACAAGCCTTGCCGACAAGGCATGTAACCCTTTGTACAGAGCCAGGCGCAGACCCTGAGCATGAATAAATGAAGCGCTGGCGCCCTAAGTTTTAGCATGCATGCTGGGTTAACTCTCCCTCTTTGGTAGGGTTGATAGTGCTCGGCGACAACTAACCCCTAGCATAGAGGTCGGGTGTGTGTCTTTCCGTCTTTTCCAGTCCTTTCTTTGGTTCGCAGGCTGCGCAGGCATTTCTGCCAAGCCATTTAAGGGCAGGGAGGCGGATCGACATCCTCGACCCTGGCGAGCCATTGCCAGGGGGCTGTAGATTCAAGTATTCAACCACGGCAAGCCAAGGTTGCCGGGAGCAGCGGATTCAGATAAGTCTTTTATCCCCTGTTATGCATTTCCGTATGGAACTGGGACGTATGAAGCCTCGTTTATTCCTGGGCCACCATGCTCCCCCTTTCCTGTGCCCAAGAACTATTCTCTAGGCCGGAACTTGGTTGTGGTTGCGGTGACAAGGGAGCAAACCAAGGGCCTAATCCTACTTCGCCATGCCTCCACCAAGAGTGTGAGTATGGTTGTGCTATGGAGTGAGGGGACAGCAAGGCCTGTTGCTGGGCGATAATGTTTATCTTAGGAATAACAAGGATTCCTTCCTTGGCATGGGCCTCGCTCACGCACAAAGAACCCGGCAAGCACCCTTTTTCATTAATACGTTCCAAAAAGGTACAGTTCGTACGAATGTAAGCATGAGCAAGGGGATTACAAGGTTTAAATCTAATGAGTGCCCGTAGGCTTAAAAACTAAAAAAGGATAGGTGCCCTGTGATCCCCGTTCTTGCCCTTTTCCTCCCAGGTGCGGCAAGTGAAGGCAAGAAGGAAGCAACGGGGAACGCGCCGATGGAGAGCTTGATGAGGAAGACCCTCGGCAGGGCACGTGGCCGAGGGAGGAGGGTGGCGCGGTTAGTCGGAGTCGGCGTCCTCCCGCTTGACGCCCTCGTCGTCGCTGTCGCTGTCCTCCTCGTCACTCCCGCTTGAGGAGGAGTCTTCATCATCCGAGGAGCTCTCCACGCAACACCTTAGGCAAGTTCCCAAGTGCCCAAAGACCTTGACGGAGAGCAAGCCGTTCTCCATTAATTTGAAGTGGAGAACGAGCCCCTCCGATAGGTTGTGGGCACGAGGGAAGGTCTTCCATCCACGACGAAGATACATAACGTGAGGGGTGGGGAAGTCGACGTCGACCCGCATGCTGCCATTCCCATAGCCCCTCATATGCAGCCTCAAAGCCTGTGGCGGGTCAAGCTCCATCTCCCAAGTGAATGGAGTGGGGAGACGAAGACGACAACGCACTGGCATGTGCAGCCTGATGACGAACTCGCGGGGCTGGTCTCCGACGTGGCCCTCCATTGGAGGGGGGCCGCTGGCGGAGGCGAGGCTGGTGTGCCGCCCCGTCCTCCTCTTCCCCGAGCGTCGTGGCATCCTCGGCCTCGCCCCCTCCCCCTTCCTCTCACAGCCGTCTCCGTCGCCACGAGCTCTTGAGAAGGAGGGGCACGCTGTCGAGGAGAGACCCTCGTCATCGCCATCGAAGTGCCGGCGCGCCTTCTCGCCATAGCAAAAGCAAGGAAGGAGCCAAGGTGGAAGGAGATGAATGATGAAGGATTGAGGGGTGCCATCCCCCTCCCCTTCTTATAAAGGGGCGGGGCCGGGGCTTGGCCGCCCCACTTAACCAACCCGGTCGCCAGGGGCACAGGGAATCGAGACCGACCCGCTGCTCCAATCGGTGACGACCCAGTTTCCCGCCTCAGCATTTAAGGCCCGTGCCCCCGCGTCCACCGCCTACCATTTTCGATGCATGGGGGACATGTGGCGAGCAAGCCAAAATCGAGAAGACAAGTGAAGCGACTGTTTTCCACCTCGTGATCGTGGGGCACGGGCGCCTTGAAGGCCATGACTCGAGTCCACTTAGTAAATGAGTCGTGCCCCTGCGTTTTCCTCTTTTTATGGGGAAGGCGCGAGCCACCTCTTTACCACGATGTGACGCATGCGTGCAGCAACCGCCCCATGCATGATCCCCACGTCACGCATTCAACGTGGGTCATGGGGAAGCGCGGTGGGCGAGGAAGTTACTGCGGTAAAACTCCGCCGCACGCGTGCCCGTGGACTATTCTGGGCCTGGCCCAATAACACTCTGCGCTTGTATCTGGCCCAGGCCCGGGGGATCCTGTCGGCGTACAAAAGTAGGGGTCCCTTTTGTACCCCTTTACTTGTGCGCGGGTAGTCGCAGCCACACCCTCGTGGCCACGCTGGGCGAGGGAGCAAGTCGCAAAGATTACCAGAGCGACGCCAAGCCAGAAACACGAAGAGCAGAAGGGCAAGGTGGACCTCAAGAGCCCCGGCAAGAACCTTGCCGGGGCAACTTGCCCAACACCAGTAGGGCTGCCACCCTTGGGCCTAAGAGTTCCGTCGCCCTCAACCACATTGGAATAAAGCTAGGAAGGTGCCTCCGTGGTGGCATCTAGATCTGTGTGAAGACCAAGAACATACAAGACTAGATGAGAATCAGAAGACAAGGATCCTTGGCAAGATCATTGCCGAGGATACCCACGAGACCCCCCGGCAATACCCTTGCCGGGGGCGCCCACGACGTCGCGGCAAGACCCTTGTCGGGGCCCCGGCAAGACCCTTGTCGAAGACATCCGCGGGGCCGCAACTAGGCCCACACCTGCCAAGACTCCACCGCCATTCCCACACAACTGTCGGCCCACCAACTAGGCGAGCACCTGCATGGCGACATGCGGCCTCCGGGCCAACTCAGCAAGCACCTGCTTAGTGGAATGCAGATCTTCATGAAGACTCTGCCACCGCACCAACTCAGTAGTCAGCCAGCCAGCGTGGCACTACACGCCTAGTCAGTTCGGACACGCGTCGAAGCCAGGCGAGGTGGCGACAGCTGGGACGAGCTTCCTTGTCGTCCCCGATAAAGCAAGAAGGGCACTGAGGGAGTCCTGGATTAGGGGGTCTCCGGACAGCCGGACTATATCCTTTGGCCGGACTGTTGGACTATGAAGATACGAGATTGAAGACTTCGTCCCGTGTTCGGATGGGACTCTACTTGGTGTGGAAGGCAAGCTAGGCAATACGGATATGCATATCTCCTCCTTTGTAACCGACCTTGTGTAACCCTAGCCTCCTCCGGTGTCTATATAAACCGGAGGGTTTTAGTCTGTAGGACAACATACAATCATACCATAGGCTAGCTTCTAGGGTTTAGCCTCTCTGATCTCGTGGTAGCTCTACTCTTGTACTACTCATATTATCAAGAATAATCAAGCAGGACGTAGGGTTTTACCTCTATCAAGAGGGCCCAAACCTGGGTAAAACATCGTGTCCCCTGCCTCTTGTTACCATCCGCCTTAGACACATAGTTCGGGACCCCCTACCCGAGATCCGCCGGTTTTGACACCGACATTGGTGCTTTCATTGAGAGTTCCTCTGTGTCGTCACCATTAGGCTTGATGGCTCCTTCGATCATCGATAGAGATGCAGTCCAGGGCGAGACCTTTCTTCCTGGACAGATCTTTGTATTCAGCAGCTTCGCACTACGGGCCAACTTTCTTGGCCATCTGGAGCAGGTCGAGAGTTACGCCCCTAGCCACCAGGTTAGGTTTGGAAGCTTAAACTACGCGGCCGATATCTGTGGAGACTTGATCTTCGACGGATTCAAGCCCCTGCCGAGTGTGCCGCACAGTCACAATGAGAATGATTTAGCTCTACCATCGGACAGTGTTCAGGAGACCGCACCGGCAACCGCTCCGACCCTTAATTCGGAGCCAATTGTGCCATCCATGGACGGGTGGACAGACCCCACCGCGGAGGCCGTATTCTCAGCGGCGATCGAGCCGAGTATCGATCTTACCCTTCACGAGAGCCATGGTGCCAAACTGCCGGATTCTTCCCCGGCCACGGACTCCGAACCGCATGCGCCCGTGCCTATCGAATCCGGCTGCGCGTCGATCATGGAGTTTATCTCCGCGGATATCTTTCAGCACTCGCCCTTCAGCGATATACTGAACTCATTAAGGTCTCTCTCCCTGTCAGGGGAGTCCTGGCCGAACTATGTTCGACAGGATTGGGGTGCGGATGATGAAGAAATTCGCTGCCCACCCACCACCCACTTAGTAGCCACTGTCGACGATTTGACTGACATGCTCGACTTCGACTCCAAAGACATCGACGGTATGGACGACGATGCAGGAGACGAACAGGAACCACTGCCCATAGGGCACTGGACGCCCACTTCATCATATGATGTATACATGGTGGACACACCCAAAGAAAACAACGACAAGGAACGGAAGGACGAAGCGAAGGGTTGTTCCCTCGAGAAGCAGTCAAAACGGCGGCGTAAGCGTCGCTCCAAATCCCGCCTCGGAAGAAACAGCGATCATATAGACCCGGCGATAGAGCAGGGTGAACCATCGCCCGGCCACGGCAACACGGAGAATCAAACCGAACAACCCGATTCTGTCGAAGATAACAGTCCGGACGACATCACACCGGACAGGCACCCGGAGCAACAGAATGCCCATCAAAGGCTTGTTGCCACTTGCTATGTCTTGAGCTTGCGTTGGTTTTCCCCGAAGAGGAAGGGATGATGCAGCAGAGTAGCGTAAGTATTTCCCTTAGTTTTTGAGAACCAAGGTATCAATCCAGTAGGAGGCCATGCTCAAGTCCCTCGTACCTGCACAAAACGATAGCTACTCGCAACCAACGCAATTAGGGGTTGTCAAGCCCTTCACGGTCACTTACGAGAGTGAGATCTGATAGATAGAATATTTTTGGTATTTTTGGTATAAAGATGCAAAGTAAAGAGTAAAGGCAAAGTAAATAGCAAAACAATATAAAAGTGATGGAGATTGATATGATGAGAATAGACCCGGGGGCCATAGGTTTCACTAGTGGCTTCTCTCAAGAGCATAAATATTCTACGGTGGGTGAACAAATTACTGTTGAGCAATTGATAGAATTGAGCATAATTATGAGAATATCTAGGCATGATCATGTATATAGGCATCACGTCCGTGACAAGTAGACCGAAACGATTCTGCATCTACTACTATTACTCCACTCATCGACCGCTATCCAGCATGCATCTAGAGTATTAAGTTAAAAACAGAGTAACGCCTTAAGAAAGATGACATGATGTAGAGAGATAAATTCATGGAATATGAAATAAACCCCATCTTGTTATCCTCGATGGCAATGATGCAATACGTGCCTTGCTGCCCCTTCTGTCACTGGGAAAGGACACCGCAAGATCGAACCCAAAGCTAAGCACTTCTCCCATGGCAAGAACTACCAATCTAGTTGGCCAAACCAAACGGATAATTCAAAGAGACTTGCAAAGATAACCAATCATGCATAAAAGAATTCAGAGAAGATTCAAATATTATTCATAGATAGACTTGATCATAAACCCACAATTCATCGGTCTCAACAAACACACCGCAAAAAGAAGATTACATCGAATAGATCTCCATGAGAGAGGGGGAGAACTTTGTATTGAGATTCAAAGAGAGAGAAGAAGCCATCTAGCTACTAACTATGGACCCGAAGGTCTGAGGTAAACTACTCACACTTCATCGGAGGGGCTATGGTGATGTAGAAGCCCTCCGTGATGACGGCCCTCTTCCGGCGGAGCTCCAGAACAGGCCCCAAGATGGGATCTCGTGGATACAAAAAGTTGCGGCGGTGGAATTAGGTGTTTGGCTCCTGTCTAATCGTTTGGGGGTACGTGTGTATATATAGGAGGAAGTACACCGGAGGAGCAATGAGGGGCCCACGAGGCAGGGGGCGCGCCCTAGGGGGGCGCGCCCCCCACCCTCGTGACCGCCTCTTTTGTTCCTTGGAGCAGGGTCCAAGTCTCCTGGATCACGTTCGGTGAGAAAATCACGTTCCCAAAGATTTTATTCCGTTTGGACTCCGTTTGATATTCCGTTTCTTCGAAACACTGAAATAGGCAAAAAAACAACAATTCTGGGCTGGGCCTCCGGTTAATAGGTTAGTCCCAAAAATAATATAAAAGTGGAAAATAAAGCCAAATATAGTCCAAAACAGTAGATAATATAGCATGGAGCAATCAAAAATTATAGATACGTTGGAGACGTATCAGGCATCCCCAAGCTTAATTCCTACTCGTCCTCGAGTAGGTAAATGATAAAAGGAGAATTTTTGATGCGGAGTGCTACTTGGCATAATTTCAATGCAAATCTTCTTAATTGTTGTATGAATATTCAGATTAGAAAGATTCAAGACAAAGGTTTATATTGACATAAGAAATAATAATACTTCAAGCATACTAACATAGTAATTATCTCTTCTCAAAATAACATGGCCAAAGAAAGTTATCCCTACAAAATCATATAGTCTGGCTATGCTCCATCTTCCCCACACAAAGTATTTAAATCATGCACAACCCCGATGACAAGCCAAGCAATTGTTTCATACTCTAACTTTTTCAAAACTTTTTCAATCTTCACGCAATACATGAGCGTGAGCCATGGACATAGCACTATGGGTGGAATAGAATGGTGGTTGTGGAGAAGACAAAAAGGGAGAAGATAGTCTCACATCAACTAGGCGTATCAACGGGCTATGGAGATGCCCATCAATAGATATCAATGTGAGTGAGTAGGGATTGCCATGCAACGGATGCACTAGAGCTATAAGTATATGAAAGCTCAAAAAGAAACTAAGTGGGTGTGCATCCAACTTGCTTGCTCATGAAGACCTAGGGCAATTTGAGGAAGCCCATCATTGGAATATACAAGCCAAGTTCTATAATGAAAGATTCCCACAAGTATATGAAAGTGATAACATGAGAGACTCTCTACTATGAAGATCACGGTGCTACTTTGAAGCACAAGTGTGGTAAAAGGATAGTAACATTGTCCCTTCTCTCTTTTTCTCTCATTTTTTTTATTTTGGCCTTTTCTTTTTTATGGCCTTTCTCCTTCTTTTTTTATTTGGGCTTCTTTGGCCTCTTTTATTTTATTTTTATTTCCGTCCGTAGTCTCATCCCGACTTGTGGGGGAATCATAGTCTCCATCATTCTTTCCTCACTGGGACAATGCTCTAATAATGATGATCATCACACTTTTATTTTTCTTACAACTCAACAATTACAACTCGATACTTAGAACAAGATATGACTCTATATGAATGCCTCCGGCGGTGTACTGGGATATGCGATGAATCAAGAGTGACATGTATGAAAGAATTATGAACGGTGGCTTTGCCACAAATATGATGTCAACTACATGATCATGCTAGCAATATGACAATGATGGAGTGTGTCATAATAAACGGAACGGTGGAAAGTTGCATGGCAATATATCTCGGAATTGCTATGGAAATGCCATAATAGGTAGGTATGGTGGCTGTTTTGAGGAAGGTATACGGTAGGTGTATGATACTGGCGAAAGGTACGCGGTATTAGAGAGGCTAGCAAAGGTGGAAGGGTGAGAGTGCGTATGATCCATGGACTCAACATTAGTCATAAAGAACTCATATACTTATTGCAAAAATCTAGCAATTATCAAAGCAAAGTATTACGCGCATGCTCCTAGGGTGATAGATTGGTAGGAAAAGACCATCGCTCATCCCCGACCGCCACTCATAAGGAAGACAATCAATAAATAAATCATGCTCCGACTTCATCACATAACGGTTCACCATACGTGCATGCTACCGGAATCACAAACTTCAACACAAGTATTCTTTAAATTCACAACTCTCAACTAGCATGACTTTAATATTATCACCTCCATATCTCAAAACAATTATCATGCTTCAATCCTTTCTTAGTATTCAACACACTCAAAAGAAAGTTTCACAAATCTAGAATACCAAGCATATTATTATTAAGCAAATTACCATGCTATTAAGAGACTCAAAATAATTTAAGTGAAGCATGAGAGATCAATAGTTTCTTTAAAACAAATCCACCACCTTGCTCTAAAATATATAAGTGAATCACATAGAGCAAAATTATAACGCTCAAAAGATATAAGTGAAGCACATAGAGCAAAACTATTTAGCTCAAAAGATATAAGTGAAGCACATAGAGTATTCTATCAAATTTTAATTCATGTATGGCTCTCTCAAAAGGTGTGTACAGCAAGGATGATTGTGGTATACTAGAAAACAAAGACACAAATAATACAAGACGCTCCAAGCAAAACACATATCATGTTGGTGAATAAAAATATAGCTCCAAGTAAAGTTACCAATGGAAGTGGACGAAAAGAGGGGATGCCTTCCGGGGCATCCCCAAGCTTTGACTTTTTGGTGTCCTTGGATTATCTTGGGGGTGCCATAGGCATCCCCAATCTTAGGCTCTTGCCACTCCTTGTTCCATAATCCATCAAATTCTTACCCAAAACTTGAAAACTTCACAATACAAAACTCAAAATAGAAAACTCGTGAGCTCCGTTAGCGAAAGAAAACAAAAGACCACTTCAAGGTACTGTAATGAACTCATTCTTTATTTATATTGGTGTTAAACCTACTGTATTCCAACTTCTCTATGGTTTATAAACTATTTTACTAGCCATAGATTCATCAAAATAAGCAAACAACACACGAAAAACAGAATCTCTCAAAAACAGAACAGTCTGTAGTAATCTGTATCTAGAGCAAGATATGGAACGCCAAAAATTCTAAAATAAATTTCTGGACGTGAGGAATTTATATATTAATCATATGCAAAAAGAATTAACTAAATAGCACTCTCCAAATAAAAATGGCAGCAGTTCTCGTGAGCGCTAAAGTTTCTGTTTTTTACAGCAAGTTCAACAAGACTTTCCCCAAGTCTTCCCAACGGTTCTACTTGGCACAAACACTAATTAAACACAAAAAACACAACCAAAACAGAGGCTAGATAATTTATTTATTACTAAACAGGATCAAATAGCAAGGAATAAAAATAAAATTGGGTTGCCTCTCATATGGTAATTTTATTTTCTTTCTTGGAAAGTGTTCCATGCCCTTTTTTAATGGAAATTGAAATCTAATATTCCCTTCCTTCATATCAATAATCGCACCAACCGTTCTAAGGAAAGGTCTACCAAGAATAATAGGGCAATAAGGATTGCAATCTATATCAAGAACAATGAAATCTATGAGCACATAATTCCTATTTGCAACAATAAGAACATCATTAATTCTTCCCATAGGTTTCTTAATAGTGGAATCCGCAAGATGCAAGTTTAGAGAGCAACCATCAAAATTACAAAAATCTAGTAAATCACACAAAGTCTTGGTAATAGTAGAGACACTAGCACCCAAATCACACAAAGTATAAAACTCATGATCTTTAATTTTAATTTTAATAGTTGGTTCCCACTCATCATAGAGTTTTCTAGGGATAGAAACTTTCAACTCAAGTTTTTCTTCATAAGATTGCATCAAGGCATCAACAATATGTTCGGTGAAGTCTTTATTTCGACTATAAGCATGTGGATAATTTAGCACGGATTGCAACAAGGAAATACAATCAATTAAAGATCAACTTTCATAATTAAATTCCTTGAAATCCAATATAGTGGGTTTAGCAACATCTAGATTTTTATTTCTTTCAATCCCACTTTCATCAATTTCATCATTAAGATCTAAATACTCCGAATTTTTAGAACGCCTTCTAGGTAAAGGAAGATCATATTCAGTTTCATCAAGATTCATATTGCAAAATAAAGATTTAATTGGAGACACATCAATAACTTTTAGATCTTCATCTTGATTTTCATAGGAATTGGAAGAACACGCTTTAATAAAGGCCTCTTTGGAAGCACGCATCCTAGCAGTTCTTTCTTTACACTCATCAATTGAAATTCTCATGGCTTTTAGAAACTCATTGATATCATGCTTAGGTGGAATAGATCTAAGTTTCAAAGCATCAACATCAAGAGAAATTCCATCAACGTTCCTAGCCAAATCATCAATCTTAAGCAATTTTTCTTCAATCATAGCATTAAAATTCTTTTGCGAAGAAATAAATTCTTTAATATTAGATTCAAAATCAGAGGGCATCTTATTATAATTTCCATAAGAGTTGTTGTAGGAATTCCCATAATTATTAGAAGGATTACTAGGATATGGCCTAGGATTAAAATTCCCTCTATAAGCGTTGTTACCAAAATTATTCCTACCAACAAAATTCACATCCATAGATTCATTGTTATTCTCAATCAAAGTAGACAAAGGCATATCATTAGGATCAGAAGAAACACTCTTAGTAGCAAATAATTGCATAAGTTCATCCATCTTTCCACTCAACACATTAATTTCTTCTATCGCATGCACTTTTTATTAGATGATCTTTCAGTGTGCCATTGAGAATAATTAACCATAATATTATCTAGGAGTTTAGTAGCATCTCCTAAAGTTATTTCCATAAAAGTACCTCCCGCGGCCGAATCTAAAAGATTTCTAGAAGCAAAATTCAATCCGGCATAAAAATTCTGTATAATCATCCACAAATTCAAACCATGAGTAGGGCAATTACGTATCATTAATTTCATTCTCTCCCAAGCTTGTGCAACATGTTCATGATCAAGTTGTTTAAAGTTCATAATATCGTTTCTAAGGGAGATGATCTTAGCGGGAGGAAAATACTTAGAGATAAAAGCATCTTTGCACTTGTTCCATGAATCAATACTATTCTTAGGCAAATACGAAAACCAAGCTTTAGCACGATCTCTAAGCGAAAAAGGAAATAGCTTCAATTTAACGACATCATTATTGACATCTTTTTTCTTTTGCATATCACATAAATCAACGAAGCTATTCAGATGAGTAGCGGCATCTTCACTAGGAAGGTCGGCGAATTGATCTTTCATAATAAGATTCAACAAAGCAGTATTAATTTCACAAGATTCAGCATCGGTAAGAGGAGCAATCGGAGTGCTAAGGAAATCATTATTATTGGTATTGGTGAAGTCACACAATTTGGTAGTATCTTGAGCCATCGCGACAAACAAGCAATCTAACACACGAGCAAACAAGAGCAAACGGGCAAAAGAGGCAAATAGAGAGGGGAGATAGAGAGAGAGAGAGAGGGCGAATAAAACGGCAAGGGTGAATTGGGGGGAGAAGAAAACGAGAGGCAAATGTCAAATAATGTAATGCGAGAGATAAGGATTGTGATGGGTACTTGGTATGTTGACTTTTGCGCAGATTCCCCGGCAACGGCGCCAGAAATCCTTCTTGCTACGTCTTGAGCTTGCGTTGGTTTTCCTCGAAGAGGAAGGGATGATGCAGCAGAGTAGCGTAAGTATTTCCCTCAGTTTTTGAGAACCAAGGTATCAATCTAGTAGGAGGTCACGCTCAAGTCCCTCGTACCTGCACAAAACGATAGCTACTCGCAACCAACGCGATTAGGGGTTGTCAAGCCCTTCATGGTCACTTACGAGAGTGAGATCTGATAGATAGAATATTTTTGGTATAAATATGTAGAGTAAAAAGTAAAGGCAAAGTAAATAGCAAAACAATATAAAAGTGATGGAGATTGACATGATGAGAATAGACCCGGGGGGCATAGGTTTCACTAGTGGCTTCTCTCAAGAGCATAAATATTCTACGGTGGGTGAACAAATTACTGTTGAGCAATTGATAGAATTGAGCATAATTATGAGAATATCTAGGCATGATCATGTATATAGGCATCACGTCCGTGACAAGTAGACCGAAACGATTCTGCATCTACTACTATTACTCCACTCATCGACCGCTATCCAGCATGCATCTAGAGTATTAAGTTAAAAACAGAGTAACGCCTTAAGCAAGATGACATGATGTAGAGAGATAAATTCATGGAATATGAAATAAACCCCATCTTGTTATCCTCGATGGCAACGATGCAATACGTGCCTTGCTGCCCCTTCTGTCATTGGGAAAGGACACCACAAGATCGAACCCAAAGCTAAGCACTTCTCCCATGGCAAGAACTACCAATCTAGTTGGCCAAACCAAACGGATAATTCAAAGAGACTTGCAAAGATAACCAGTCATGCATAAAAGAATTCAGAGAAGATTCAAATATTATTCATAGATAGACTTGATCATAAACCCACAATTTATCGGTCTCAACAAACACACCGCAAAAAGAAGATTACATCGAATAGATCTCCACGAGAGAGGGGAGAACTTTGTATTGAGATTCAAAGAGAGAGAAGAAGCCATCTAGCTATTAACTATGGACCTGAAGTTCTGAGGTAAACTACTCACACTTCATCGGAGGGGCTATGGTGATGTAGAAGCCCTCCGTGATGACGGCCCTCTTCCGGCGGAGCTCCGGAACAGGCCCAAGATGGGATCTTGTGGATACAGAAAGTTGCGGCGGTGGAATTAGGTTTTTGGCTCATGTCTGATCGTTTGGGGGTACGTGTGTATATATAGGAGGAAGAAGTACACCGGAGGAGCAACAAGGGGCCCACGAGGCAGGGGGCGCACCCTAGGGGGGGCGCCCCCCACCCTCGTGACCGCCTCTTTTGTTCCTTGGAGCAGGGTCCAAGTCTCCTGGATCACGTTCGGTGAGAAAATCACGTTCCCGAAGATTTTATTCCGTTTGGACTCCGTTTGATATTCCGTTTCTTCGAAACACTAAAATAGGCAAAAAAACAGCAATTCTGGGCTGGGTCTCCCGTTAATATGTTAGTCCCAAAAATAATATAAAAGTGGAAAATAAAGCCCAATATAGTCCAAAACAGTAGATAATATAGCATGGAGCAATCAAAAACTATAGATACGTTGGAGACGTATCACCACTGCGAGGAGTCTGAAAAAGCAGAAGCAAAGGCTCAGGGCTGCATAAGACACACTCAGAATCAGATGGAGTGAAGTACTCAACACTGCAGCGAAGTACGACGGTAATCGCCACACCAAGAGCTACCCGAAGCGAAAGTTGCTACCTGAATTCGATGAGGAGGCATTAGATCCCCCGCAATCAAAAACAAAACAGCCATCCGGTCGGATAAACGACCTCGTGGACAATATAGAGCGGCAAACGACGCCGCACATAAGCCAGTACGCGATCCATGCGAGGGCTCGCATCAAAAGGACGGGGCAACCAGATCCATATACGGGCCAAGCAAGCGTGCTCCAGCATGCAATGCAACACAACAAACATCCGAACACCACGGTACACCCAAATACAGGGGTGCCGCACAACCCCTATGTTTCACCGATGAGGTGCTGGACCACGAATTCCCAGAGGGATTCAAACCCGTAAACATAGAGGCGTACGACGGAACGACAGACCCTAGGGTCTGGATTGAGGACTACATCCTCCATATCCATATGGCTCGAGGAGACGATCTCCACGCCATCAAGTACTTACCCCTCAAGCTCAAAGGGCCAGCTCGGCACTGGCTTAAAAGCCTCCCTGAAAACTCCATTGGAAGCTGGGAAGAGCTCGAGGACGCTTTTCGGGCGAATTTTCAAGGGACTTATGTCCGACCACCGGATGCAGACGATTTGAGTCATATAACTCAACAGCCCGGAGAGTCAGCCCGAAAGCTTTGGAACAGGTTTCTCACTAAAAATAACCAAATAGTCGACTGTCCGGACGCTGAAGCCTTAGTAGCTTTCAAGCACAGCGTTCGAGACGAATGGCTTGCCAGACACCTCGGCCAAGAAAAGCCGAGAACAATGGCAACATTAACAAGCCTCCAAAGGCAACAGAGACGAACTGTCCAGCCTAAACCAGATTCTGGATAAAATATGTCAGATCCACAGCACCCCCGATAAGCCTGCAAATCATACCCATAGAGAATGTTGGGTTTTCAAGCAGCCCGGCAAGCTCAACGCCCAACATAATGGGCAGGATACACCAAGCGAAGACGAGGACGAGCCTCGCAAGCAAAACACTGGGGAACAGAAGAAATTCCCACCAGAAGTCAAAACAGTAAACGTGTTACACGTGATGAAGGGGAGAAACAAAGCGGCTGAGGGAGTCCTGGATTAGGGGGTCTTCGGACAGCCGGACTATATCCTTTGGCCGGACTGTTAGACTATGAAGATACAAGATTGAAGACTTCGTCTTGTGTCCGGATGGGACTCTACTTGGCGTGGAAGGCAAGCTAGGCAATACGGATATGTGTACCTCCTCCTTTGTAACCGACCTTGTGTAACCCTAACCTCTCCGGTGTCTATATAAACCGGAGGGTTTTAGTCCGTAGGACAACATACAATCATACCATAGGCTAGCTTCTAGGGTTTAGCCTCTCTGATCTTGTGGTAGATCTACTCTTGTACTACCCATATCATCAATATTAATCAAGCAGGACGTAGGGTTTTACCTCCATCAAGAGGGACCAAACCTAGGTAAAACATCGTGTCCCCTGCCTCTTGTTACCATCCACCTTAGACGCACAGTTCGGGACCCCCTACCCGAGATCTGCCGGTTTTGACACCGACATTGGTGCTTTCATTGAGAGTTCCTCTGTGTCGTCGCCGTTAGGCTTGATGGCTCCTACTATCATCGCTGGCGATGCAGTCCAGGGTGAGACTGTTCTCCCCGGACAGATCTTCGTGTTTGGCGGCTTTGCACTGCGGGCCAATTCACCTGGCCATCTGGAGCAGATTGAAAGTTACGCCCCTGGCCACCAGGTCAGGTTTGGAAGCTTAAACTACACGGCCGACATCCGTGGAGACTTGATCTTCGATGGATTCGATCCTCCTTGTGCGTCACGCGGTCACGATGAGCACGATTTAGCTCTACCATCGGACAGTGTTCGGGAGATCGCACAGGCTGCCGCTCCGACCCTCAATTCGGAGCCAGTTGCGTCGTCCATGGATGGGTGGATGGACACCGCCACGGAGGCCTTACCCTCAGCGGCAATCGAGCCAAACATCGACCTTACCTTGCACGAGGGCCGTGTTGTTAAACTGTCGGATCCTTCTCCGGCCACGGACTCCGAACCGCCTGCGCCTGTTCCTATCAAATCCGATTGGGCGCCGATCATGGAGTTTACCTCCGCGGATATTTTTCAGCACTCGCCCTTTGGCGACATACTGAACTCATTAAGGACTGGGATGCGGACGACGAAGAAATTCGCGGCCCACCCACCACCCACTTAGTAGCCACTGTCGATGACTTAACTGACATGCTCGACTTTGACTCCGAAGACATCGACGGTATGGACGACGATGCGGGAGACGAAGAGGAACCACTGCCCACAGGGCACTTGACAGCCACCTCATCATACGATATATACATGGTGGATACACCCAAAGAAGGCAATGGCGACGAGATAGCGGAGGATGACCCCTCCAAGAAGCAACCCAAGCGCCGACGTCAGCGGCGCCGCTCTAAGTCCCGCCATAGCAAAAGTGGTGATACCGGCACAGGAGGTAATAACACTCCGGATAGTGCCGAAGACAACAACAGCCCCCTCCAGCAAGATTTAGAGCAGGAGGACGGAGGAGCTAGCCCTCCTGAGAGAGCGGCAGACGGAGAGGCGGAGGATGATAATTACATGCCCCCCTCCGAAGACGAGGCAAGCCTCGGCGATGACGAATTCATCGTGCCAGAGGATCCCGTCGAACAAGAGCGCTTCAAGCGCCGGCTTATGGCCATGGCAAATAGCCTTAAGAAAAAGCAGCAGCAGCTTCAAGCTGATCAAGATCTGCTAGCTGACAGATGGACTGAAGTCCTCGCGGCCGAGGAATATAAAATCGAGCGCCCCTCCAAGAGTTACCCAAAATGCAGGCTGCTACCTCGACTGGAGGAAGAAGCGTATGATGCAGCTGATCGGCCACCTCGTGGCCGTGATAGAGAGGCATTCCAGCCAAAAGCTCAGCCCGCACCCCGATGCCATTCAAATAAAAAGGCATGGGGAAACACGCCAGACCTGCGAGACGTATTGGAGGACAAAGCAAAACATGCAAGATCGATCTACGGATCACGAGGGGCGAGACGATAAACGTCACGCCGGATACAGTAAAAGTAAATCCGGCCGGGCCGAACACAGCGGGCCAGACCCATTTGAGCTGCGTCGCGATATAGCCCAATACAGAGGTGCCGCACACCCCTTATGCTTCACAGACGAAGTAATGGATCATCAAATCCCAGAAGGTTTCAAACCCATAAATATTGAATCATACGACGACACAACAGATCCTGCGGTATGGATCGAGGATTTCCTCCTCCACATCCACATGGCCCGCGGTGATGACTTACACGCCATCAAATACCTCCCACTAAAGCTCAAAGGACCAGCGCGGCATTGGCTTAACAGCTTGCCAGCAGAGTCCATCAGCTGTTGGGAAGATCTGGAGGCCGCATTCCTCGACAACTTTCAGGGCACTTATGTGCGACCACCAGATGCCGATGACTTGAGCCACATAATTCAGCAGCCAGAAGAATAGGCCAGGCAATTCTGGACTCGGTTCCTAACAAAGAAAAATCAAATCGTCGACTGTCCGGATGCAGAAGCCCTAGCAGCTTTCAAACACAACAACCGCGACGAGTGGCTAGCCCGGCACCTTGGTCAGGAAAAGCCGAAATCTATGGCAGCCCTCACGACACTCATGACCCGCTTTTGTGCGGGAGAAGACAGCTGGCTGGCTCGCAGTAACAATATGTCAAAGAACCATGGTACCTCGGATACCAAGGACGGCAATAGCAGGTCCCTTCGCAACAAACATAAGCGCCGCATTAACAGCAATAATACTGAGGATACGTCAGTCAATGCCGGATTCAAAGGCTCTAAACCCGGTCAGCGGAAAAAGCCATTTAAACAAAGTACGTCGGGCCCGTCCATTTTGGACCGCATACTCGATCGCTCGTGTCTAATACACGGCACCCTAGACAAGCCAGCCAATCACACCAACGGGGATTGTTGGATGTTCAAGCAGGCCGGCAAGTTAATTGCCGAAAACAAGGATAAGGCGTCACATAGCGATGACGAGGAGGAGCCCCGGCAGGCACACACCGGAGGACAGAAGAGGTTTCCCCCACAAGTGTGGACGGTGAACATGATATACGCAACCCACATCCCCAAGAGGGAGCGGAAGCGTGCGCTCAGGGACGTATATGCGTTGGAGCCAGTCGCCCCAAAGTTCAACCCATGGTCCTCCTATCCGATCACTTTCGATCGCAGGGACCACCCCACTAGTATCCGTCATGGCGGATTCGCTGCATTGGTTCTTGACCCAATCATTGACGGATTTCACCTCACTCGAGTCCTTATGGATGGCGGCAGCAGCCTGAACCTGCTTTATCAGGACACAGTGCGCAAAATGGGTATCGACCCCTCAAGGATCAAACCCACAAAAACGACCTTCAAAGGCGTTATTCCAGGCGTAGAGGCCCATTGCATAGGCTCAATTACACTGGAAGTGGTCTTCGGATCCCCGGATAACTTCCGAAGCAAAGAGTTAATCTTCGATATAGTCCCGTTCCGCAGTGGTTATCATGCACTGCTCGGGCGAACCGCATTTGCGAGATTCAATGCGGTATCGCATTATGCATACCTCAAGCTCAAGATGCCAGGACCTCATGGGGTTATTACAGTCAATGGAAACACAGAGCGCTCTCTCCGAACGGAGGAGCACACTGCGGCCCTCGCAGCAGAAGCGCAAAGCAGCCTCTCAAGGCAATCCGCCAGTTCGGCGTTTCAAGACCCGGACACCTTCAAACGCGCTCGGAGCAATCGGCAACTAGACCGTCTGGCCCGATCTAAGCTCGCGTAGCAATGCGGCCCCCACCCTAGTCCCAGCCAGGCGGCGAAACTCGTGCCACGCGTACATAATTACGCATTAAAAATACCATGGGCACAGGAGGGGAGGGGGCACAACTACGGCACGCCCCAAGACGCGGCTTAAACCGCACTAGGGGCTTCCCGCTTGGTTATATTTTCTCCTTTTCAGGACATTAATCTCTGGAAACCCTGTCCGGCAGCACTATTGCCGAACACATGATGCAGCAACCAAGGAGGCAGAAAGCTACGTCACACCATGGAATTCCCAGGTGGATTACGGTAACGAGCGAGATATTTGATTTAATACTATTCCTCAGCTTGCCCTTGGAAGGGACATAGTCCTATTCTTTGCTTATCGCACTATCTGTATCATTCTGCTTTAATGCACCTTTTTGAATAAACAATGCATAACATTACGACTATTATTGCATTCATGTTTTATATATATGTGTTCATTAATGACGCCTTGCAACCGTACACTTTGGTACGGCCAATACACCAGGGGCTTACGTACCCCACAATATGGTGTGAAAAGTCCGAACACTTCCACAAGTGCAGCACCCCGAACTTATAGCATTATATGCATCAGCTCCGAATCATGTCTTTGGTCAAATGTTGGGTTTACCCGGCTCCTATGTTTTGGTACCTTACGTTCCGCTCTATCGGCTAAGGTAGCGCTAGGAGAACTACTGCGACTGTGCCCCGGTTCTGCTGGGTTAAGCATCTCAGTAGAGAAAGCTAAAACTGACTGTCATGATAAGGCGAGAGACTGGTCGCTGTTCGGCGAGGTTTCGAGTCCCTAAAGACTTATGCCGCTTAGAGCGAGGGGCCGGCCCTGTCCAGCTTAAAGGCGTGTATCGCGCCCCGAATTCAGCCTTCCAAATACCAGGGGCTTCGCCGAAATTTAAAATTATAGAATTCTATGGCTAAATGAGAGTGATAAAGCATTATTAGTCTCGTTGCCTTGTTCGTTGTGCTGAGCACCTCCCTTGAAGGACCCAGAAATGGGAACAAGAGTGCTCAGGTTTATCCCGAACACCCCAGCACTCGCGGCATGGGGGCAGAAGCCGAGGACTAGCCATCTCTCAGATTGGATAAACAGCTAAACAGAAGGTAATATTTTAAATTCAAACAAGCGTTGCATAGCGCATATGAAACAAGTTTTCATAAATACAGGATCACACGAGGAAGTTTTACTCAAATATTACATCTTTGGTGCACTCGTCCGCTATGAGACGGGCACCCGGCAGAACACCCTCGTAGTACATCTCGGGGTGGCGATGGTCCTTGCCCTCCGGCGGCCCTTCCTTGATCAGCTTCACAGCGTCTAGCTTGACCCACTACAATTTCACACGGGCAAAAGCCCGGCGTGCACCTTCAATGCAGATGGATCGCTTGACGACCTCCAGCCGCGAGCAGGCATCCACAAGCCGCCTCACCAGGCCGAAGAAGCTGTTCGGAAGGGCGTCGCCAGGCCACAGCCGGACTATAAAGCCCTTCATGGCCTGTTCGGCCGCCTTATGTAGCTCGACCAGCTCCTTCAGCTGGTCGCTCATTGGCACCGGGTGTTCGGCCCCAGTATACTGAGACCAGAACAGCTTCTCCGTTGAGCTTCCATCCTCGGCCTTGTAAAATTGTGCGGCATCGGACACGCTGCGGGGTAAATCTGCGAATGCTCCTACAGAGCTCCGGATTCGGGTAAGTAATCGGTAATTTACTTTTACATGCTTGCTTTGCATATAGAATGCCTTACCCGCCGCTATCTTCTTCATTGCGTCGATCTCCTGGAGGGCCTTTTGGGCTTCGGCCTTGGCACTTTTTGCGCTCTCGAGGGCCGCGGCAAGCTCAGACTCTCGCGTCTTCGAGTCAAGCTCCAACGCCTCGTGCTTCGTCACGAGAGCCTGGAGCTCTTGCTGCACCTCGCCCACCCAATCCTCTTGCTTTTCTCGCTCGATGTGCTCCTTGGCCGCCTTATCTTTGGCCTTGGACAGGGCTTGCTTTAGGGTCGCCACTTCGGTCGCGGCCCCTGACAAATTCATGATGATCCTGTCATTTTGCAATCGCATTCTTTTCATACATATCCACAGACTAGGTACTACTTACCTTTGTTCTCCTCGAGCTGCCTCTTGGTAAGGCCGAGCTCGTCCTGGGACCCTTTAAGGTCCTGCTTCAGTACGGCGACCTCCGCAGTCAGTGCGGCGGACGCCAGCAGCGAAGCCTGCATATGCATATTGACATACTCATATTAGACTCATGCGATATTCTTTGATCCTCTATTCGGCTTTTCTTTGTGAACACCGAACAGAGCATCAGGGGCTACTGTCTATGCGGTAATATGTTTCCTATATTTTAAACACTTACCTCAAAGCCTGTTAGAAGGCTGGCATAGGCTTCAGTCAATCCGCTCTTAGCGGACTGAACCTTCTGGATCACCGCACTCATAATAGTGCGGTGCTCCTCGTCGATGGAAGCGCTGCGAAGAGCTTCCAGTAGATTGCCCGGCGCCTCTGGATGGACAGAGGTCACCGGTGCAGGTGTCTCGCCCCTCTTAGAAGGAGGCCGCCTGCCCAAGTCCGGAACCACTGGAGGTTCCGGCGCGGTGTTCGGCTGAGGGCCGGACTCGGAGCCCTTAGGGGCCTTGTCCCCTCTGCTCCCGGAGTCCGGGAGGCCGCCTTGAGGTGCCTCCGGGACTGTCTCCCCTCGACCTGGTGCCTCTTGAGACAGCACCTCGGCGTCGTCCGCAGGATGGGGGGAGGTGGCAGTCGGAACTGGATTGCTATCCATATCCGACGAGCCCAGGGAGCCGTCCGATGATACATCGATACGGGCTCAGAGCGGCCTGCATTATCACATTCGGCGTTAGGTAAAGTAGTGCGAAAAAGGGGTGCTATGAGTGACTCCGGTATCCGAATATTTACGAATTCCCCAGGGGCTTGACCCTGGGCAGCCACTCGTCTTTGCCGTCAGCGGCGGTGGTAGAGCTGTCCGGAAGGAGAGTCCTTCCCTTCTTGGACCCTTCAGCCTCCCCAGTTGGGGCGGCCGTCCTTTTCTTGTCTCCCCCGTCTGGAGGGGGAGCATCTTCTTCTGCCTCCTCGTCTTCAGGGGAGGATTGCGCCATGGAGTCCTCGGACGGTGAGTCCAATGACGCCTAGCGCCGGGAACTCTTTCGGGTTCCCTTGGCCTTCTTGGTCTTCTCCGGCACTGTATAAGGACCGGGGTCAGCATCTTCGTCAGAAGAGCGTTTGCTGGGCCTTCGGGCAAAGGAGCTGGACAGTTGATCTGTCCGGCTGTCTCCTGCCAGTCCTGTCAAAGGTACTGGAGTTTAGATCCCGCATGGAGTCAAGCTATGAAAAACAAGTATCCTATAAGAGGTAAAGCAGCCTACCGCACTGGCTTGGCGCTTCGCGCTGAATCCGCGATCCTTAGTAGTGGGAGGGGGGACCTCGGCGCTCTTGAACAGCACCCTCCAGGCATCTTCGTGAGTTGTGTCGAAGAGCCTGTTCAGAGTTCGGTGCTGCGCCGGGTCGAACTCCCACAAGTTGAAGGCCCGTTGTTGGCACGAGAGGATCCGGCGGATGAGCATGATCTGGACTACATTGACGAGTTTGAGCTTCTTGTTGACCATCTTTTGAATACATGTTTGGAGTCCGGTCAGCTCTCCCGAACTACCCCGGGATAGGCCCTTCTCTTGCCAGGAGGTGAGCCGTGTGGGGAAGCCAGATCGGAACTCGGGGGCCGCTACCCATGTAGGGTCACGCGGCTCGGTGATGTAGAACCACCCCGATTGCCACCCCTTTATTGTCTCCACAAAGGAGCCCTCGAGCCATGTGACGTTGGGCATCTTGCCCACCATGGCGCCTCCGCACTCCACCTGACGGCTGCTCACTACCTTCGGCTTGACATTGAAAGTCTTCAGCCATAAGCTGAAGTGGGGTTTGATGCGGAGGAAGGCCTCGCACACGACGATAAACGCCGAGATGTTGAGGATGAAGTTCGGGGCCAAATCATGGAAATCCAGGCCATAGTAGAACATGAGCCCCCGGACAAATGGGTGGAGAGGAAATCCCAGTCCGTGGAGGAAATGGGTAAGGAACACCACCCTCTCATGGGGCCTGGGGGTGGGGATGAGCTGCTCCTCCTCTAGGAGCCGGTGCGCGATGTCGTCAGGCAAGTATCCGGCTCTCCTCAGCTTCTTGACGTGTCCCTCCGTGACGGAGGAGACCATCCACCTGCCTCCCGCTCTGGACATGGTTGGAGAAGGTCGAGGTGGGGAATGCGAACTTGGGCGCTGGGTCTCAAGTGTGCGAAGGTGGATGAGCAAAGGAGGAAGAAGGCGTGGATGAAAAGGTAAATCCTTATCCCTTTATATGGGTGGACGAAACTATGCGTCCCCACTAGCCTGGTAAAACTCGCTTGTCCCCCAAGCACCGCAATCGATGGTGCGGTTGGGTTACCCACACCCGTATTGATGAGAATCCCGTGATAAGGGGACACGATCTCTGCTTTGACAAGACGTGTCAAAAAACTGCCTCGCGTTATGTGCGAGGCTAGTTAAAGGAAATGGTTCGAATAATCACCGGGCCGTGACATAATGTCGTGTTGCCAAAACAAGTCAGCAAATTATATTTGTGGAAATACTATTCTCTCTATGGTGGTATGTGGAACTTATTTTGCAGGGTCGGACACTATCCTTGTATTCAAATTCTTCCGTGGTGTATTCGGAGGAGGAACCCGCCTTGCAATGCCGAAGACAACACTGAGCGCCGGACTCAACGTCATTGAATGCCTGGTTCAGGGGCTACTGAGGGAGTCCTAGATTAGGGGGTCTCCGGATAGCCGGACTATATCCTTTGGCCGGACTGTTAGACTATGAAGATACAAGATTGAAGACTTCGTCTCGTGTCCGGATGGGACTCTACTTGGCGTGGAAGGCAAGCTAGGCAATACGGATATGTGTATCTCCTCCTTTGTAACCGACCTTGTGTAACCCTAACCTCTCCGGTGTCTATATAAACCGGAGGGTTTTAGTCCGTAGGACAACATACAATCATACCATAGGGTAGCTTCTAGGGTTTAGCCTCTCTGATCTCGTGGTAGATCTACTCTTGTACTACCCATATCAATCAAGCAGGACGTAGGGTTTTACCTCCATCAAGAGGGCCTGAACCTGGGTAAAACATCATGTCCCCTGCCTCCTGTTACCATCCGCCTTAGACGCACAGTTCGGGACCCCCTACCCGAGATCCGCCGGTTTTGACACCGACAGCGGCACTCCTAGAGACACATGCCCCAGGGCCTATCACCGCTGAGTTCTGCCACTGGTCGTCCAAACCGATCACCTTTGACCATCGGGATTACTGGGCAAGTATCCGGCATGCAGGATGGGCTGCCTTGGTGTTAGACCTGATAATTGACGGATACCACTTCACACGAGTCCTGATGGACGGCGGCAGTAGTCTAAACCTGATATATCAGGACACAGTCCGCAAAATGGGGATAGACCCAACAAAAATTAGCCATAGCAATACTACCTTTAAAGGAGTAACGCCAGGCCCAGAAGCCCATTGCACGGGCTCCCTGCTATTAGAGGTTATATTCGGCTCTCCCGATAACTTCCGCAGCGAAAAGTTAACCTTCCACATCGCTTCGTTCCAAAGTGGCTATCAAGCACTACTCAGATGCGAAGCTTTCGCTCGCTTAAACGCAATACCACACTATGCTTCCCTCATGCTTAAGATGCCCGGTCCACGTGGCATCATCACAGTAAATGGAAATATTGAACGATCCTTGCGCGCGGAAGACCGTGCGGCTGCCTTGGCGGCCGCACACTAAACGGCCTCACCAACTAGACCATCTGACAGGTCATTAAGACCACGGACACGGTTAGACGAGTCCGGTGCAGCTATATATAATTGATACAGGTTTGATGCTATACCCCTATAACAATACAAGGGGCTCAACGCGCGTAAACAAGCGACAATTAGGCTCAACTTTACTCATTTTGAACTGTATATGGTTTATTTAGTATAACCTACCTTTTGCGCGACAACTTTTCAACTAAGTTCCTCTATTTTACAGATGACCATCGTGCTACACCCGTCCAGGATACGGCACAATGGAGACACAGGTTCAGACGTGCAGCAGAGACATGTTCCAAGGATTCTTTTTAGATTAAGACCCTGCGTAAACCTTTTTTACTGTCTCTTGTTGATACACATCCCCCGGATTCTTAGTACAATTGAGAAGGCTGCTGACGTATTGGCATGTGGCCACGTCAGAATATTGCATGTACCTGGACACCAAGGGCTTATTACAAAGGGCACTACTTAAGCCCGGTTTACACCATAAAACCGAATACCTTAGGGAGTGTTCGGCGTCGCGAGTTTGGCCTTATATGCATTAGCTCCGAATCATGTCTTTGGTCAAATCTTGGGTTTGCCCGGCTCCTGTGTTTTGCTGCCTTACGTTCTGCTCTATCGGCTAAGGCGGCACTAGGAGAACTACTGCGATTGTGCCCTGGTTCATCCGGACGAGCACCTCAGTAGAGAAAGCCGAAAACTGACTGTCATGATATAGCGTGAGACTAGTCAACCACTCGATGACCTATCGGAATCTTCGGGATTCCTCCGCCTTAATGAAGGGCCGTTTCTCGGCCAGGCATGTACGCACCCCGAATTCGGATGAGTGCAGAGCCACCAGGGGCTATATAGTAGCCCCACTGTCAAACTCCTCTGGCTAAGTGAAAGTCTTAAAGCATTATAGTCTGATTGCCTAGTTCGCTACGCTATCACCTCCTTAATGGACCAAGACGTTGGATCAAGTGTGAACATGTGTCTTCTACGAACACCCCCGCATTATGTGCGTGGGGGCTGAAGCCGACGACTGTCATCTTTCAGGTTATATACATATATACATAAACGGCCGCACAGGAGGCATCATAGTACTTTCGGGCAAAAGTATAAACGCAGCCTTGATAAACTCAATAAAACATTGTTTTTTACAATGGGAATACATGTCACTCAAACATAATATTCTTCGAGCACTGGGCCTCTATCGAACGAGCG
Organism: Triticum urartu; assembly: GCF_056163025.1. NCBI lineage: Eukaryota > Viridiplantae > Streptophyta > Magnoliopsida > Poales > Poaceae > Triticum > Triticum urartu. The sequence goes on along the minus strand of NC_141877.1, from coordinate 70,733,927 downwards.
CCTTCAAGAACTTCTTCAAAATAGTGCTCGGCCGCCACTCGGCCTATGGCCGAACCCCGCGCCGCAACAGTGGTGGCATCCATCTCCGCCCAGTACGTTTTGACACGGGCAAGGGCCATCCGCGAGCCTTCTATGCACGCCGACCTCTTCATTGCATTAATGTGCGGCACCGCACCAAGGAACTGATGCACCAAACTAAAATAGTTGTTCGGCTTTGGCCTTTCCGGCCACAGATGATCCACAACAGACCTCATGGCGAGTCCGGACAATCTATTCAGCTCGGCCCATTCGGCAAGCCCATCAGTCAATGGAAGCGAACACTCTGGAACGTTAAATTGTGACCAGAATAGCTTGTCCACTTCACGATCTGTTTGATCTTAGAAGTATTCGGCCGCATCGACAGCACTCGCCGAAAAGTCCAGATATGCGTCCGCCGAACTCCACAGCCGGTCCAGAGGGGCATACTGAGGATCTCCAAACTTCCTCCACAGCATAAAGGGCTTCCCAGCCGCGATATCCCCGGCTTGACGCAGCTCCTCCTTCTTCGCTCTCATTGCAGAGCGGGTGTCTTTGGTCGCCATCGTGGCCTTTTCCAGGTCCGTCGCCTTCGCTCGGTTTTCTTCTTCAAGAAGCTGGCAATGGTCGGCAGTATCTTTTAACTTTACAGCCATCTTGGCCATTTTGTCTTTGCTCTCGCAATGTGCGATCTGTTCGGCCCTTAACTCTTCGGCCGCCTTTAAAGTGGCTGCATTACTACTCCTTGCTTGCTCCTTGGCTCAGGCAAGCTCCGCCCGAAGGGTCTCCACAGTGGCAGCTCCATCTGCAGTCACAACATATTAAAGATACTGGCATCATGATGCTCTTACTATGTGACACTCACCAAAAAAATCACCTACCCTGTGCCTCGTCAAGCCGCTTGTTAACAAGCACGATGTTGGCATCTGCCACATCCAGTTGCCGCTTTAGTTCGGCGAACCCAACAGTCCGGCTATCCACCGAAGCTTCAACCACCTGCGCATACATGTGGTTTGGTTATTACCTGGGACTATGATCCCCTGTTTGCCGCTGTTTTCGGCGACAATCAGAGTCTCAGGGGCTACTATCTACACAGGGCACGCCTAAAAATGTGCGGTACTGTCAAAAATGTACATCATTTCACGTACCTCAAAACCCATCAGTAGACTCATAAAGGCTTCATGCAACCCGTTTTCGGCGGACGAAATCCTTTCAATCACCGTACCCATCAACGTACGATGCTCTTCTGAGATAGTCGCTCGCTCTAGCAGATCCCTCAGTACGTCCGACCGCATACTAGACGGTGCCGGACTCTTTTGATTGCTCTCTTCAAGTGCCGGATACTGGGGACTTCGAGTGGCCATAGGATTACCTTCTGGCCTTGCCAGATCAGGAGAAACCCTCCGCAACGACACCTCGGGGTCACCCGCCTTGTGAGGCGATGTGGCAGGGGGAGGCGTTTCGCTCTCCATCATCTCTGGAAGAAGATCCCCTGAAGACAAGCTCTGCTGAGAAGGGCTAAGATCCGAACTGCAAGATAAATGCTTCGGTTATTCTCCTCAGAAGTAAGGTAGGATATCTTCACTATTAAGTACTTTTTGATTACTTACAGCTCGTTAGAGGGCTGATCCCTGCGCGGACATTGTGCGGCAAGAATACCCTCCGAGGCAGGACCCTCTGGCGGAGATTTCTTCTCCCGTTTGGAAACCTTAGTTTCCGGATCTTCAGAGGTAGCCCTCTTCCTTCCCCGGGGAGAGAGAATGTCAGATTCTTCCCCTTGGTTATCCTCCCTCACGGAGGCGCTCATTCCCTCGATTGGAATGGGTAGCGATGGAGGCCCGCTTTCGCCCTCTTTATTCCCCCCTTCATCTTCCTTTGAGGGCACTAGACAAGGTGCTGGCTCGAGCATCTTTTCCAGCACCGGATTTTCCAAGCCTTTAGGAAGGGGGGCCGAACACCGGATCATCTTCGCCTTTGTTATCCACTCCTGGTCAAAGAGCGATTCTTCAGAATGATATCATGATAAATAAAAGGACAGTGTGTTCGGCCATGGGATTACTTACTTGGGCAGCGGGGCGGTTGCAACTCAGGCCCACGTCCTCGGTAGTGTTCGGACACTCTATTTGGGGTCCGAAGAATGATTTTTACATCTCCTCATGCGTCATGCTGAGGAAATTCTGAATAGTGTGCGGTCCTTCCGGGTTGAATTCCCACATGCGGAGGGGCCGGCGTTTGCAAGGCTGGACTCGGCGAACCAGCATAACTTGCATTACCATAACCAGACTGAAATCTCCCTCGAAGAGATCTCGGATGTGGCTCTGCAGTATTGGCACGTCCTTGGCTGGACCCCAGCTCAGCCCCCTGCTCATCCATGACATCAGTTGTGGTGGACGGCTCGAGCGAAAGGTGGGGGCAGCTACCCACTTGGCACTTCGGGGAGCTGTGACGTAGAACCACTCCCGTTGCCACAATCCAGACACCTCTGGAAAAGAACCCTTTGGCCATGGAGCGTCAGCAATTCTGCTTATTAGAGCACCTCCGCACGCTGCGTACTGCCCCTCGACCATCTTCGGCTTCACATCGAAGGTCTTGAGCCACATGCCGAAGTGAGGGGTAATGCAGAGGAAGGACTCAAGACGACAATAAATGACGTGATGTGAAGAAGGGAATCCGGGGGCAGATCGTGAAAATCCAGCCCGTAATAGAACATAAGACCCCTAACAAAGGGTTCCAAAGCGAGGCCTAGTCCTCGGAGGAAGTGGGACACGAACACAATGCTCTCGTTGGGTTCGGGAGTAGGGACGACCTGCCCTCGGGCGGGCAGCCTATGCGAAATTTCGGCGGTTAGATATCTGGCCTCCCTCAACTTCTTGATGTCCTCCTCCGTGACGGAGGAAGGCATCCACCGGCCTTGAAGGCTGGATCCGGACATGATTGAAGATTCGAAGCACCTGACCTGGGCTTTGGGTGTTAGAACTCGAGGCGGGGGAAGGATTCAATTGAGCACAGGAGGGAAAAAAGAAAAAGCCTTGTCCCTTTATAAAGGGGACGAATATCAGGCGTCCTCCTCGTGGCCGTTTGAGACTTACCTAAGATCTAGGAGTCATACCAATAGGCACGGTTGGGTTACCCACGTTTGTATTGATGAGAATCCCGTGATAAGGGGAACACAATCTCTGCTTTGACAAGATGTGTCAAGAAACCGCCTCGCGTTATGTGCGGGGCTGGTTAAAGAGAAATGGTTCAAATAATTACCGGGCCGTGGCGTGGTGTCATGCTGCCAAAACGTGTCAGCAGATTGGATTTGTGGAAATATTGCTCTCTCTACGGTGGTATGTGGAACTTATTTTGCAGGGTCGGACACTATCCTTGTATTCAAACTCTTTCGTGGTGTATTCGGAGGAGGAACCCGCCTTGCAATGCCGAAGACAACACTGCGCGCCAGACTCATCGTCATTGAAGCCTGGTTCAGGGGCTAATGAGGGAGTCCTGGATTAGGGGGTCTCCGGACAGCCGGACTATATCCTTTGGCCGGACTGTTGGACTATGAAGATACGAGATTGAAGACTTCGTCCCGTGTCCGGATGGGACTCTACTTGGTGTGGAAGGCAAGCTAGGCAATACGGATATGCATATCTCTCCTTTGTAACCGACCTTGTGTAACCCTAGCCTCCTCCGGTGTCTATATAAACTGGAGGGTTTTAGTCCGTAGGACAACATACAATCATACCATAGGCTAGCTTCTAGGGTTTAGCCTCTCTGATCTCATGGTAGATCTACTCTTGTACTACTCGCATTATCAAGAATAATCAAGCAGGACGTAGGGTTTTACCTCCATCAAGAGGGCCCGAACCTGGGTAAAACATCGTGTCCCCTGCCTCCTGTTACCATCTGCCTTAGACGCACAGTTCGAGACCCCCTACCCGAGATCCACCGGTTTTGACACCGACAGGCACGTCGGCAGCGCATTAAATGTGTTTGTCATATCGTGCCAGGAGATAGACTCAACTACTGTACAACTTTCCACCTCCTGTGTGCCACTGTGGCAGCCCCTTTTGACTATAAAAGGAGGCTCGCAGTGTACTGAGAGAGGATTCATACTTTTTGACCCTACACGCTTTGTAGCTAGTCCAAGAACACCATATAAACATAAACCAGCAGGAGTAGGGTATTACGCATCACTTGCGGCCCGAACCTAGATAATCCCCCCGTGTTGATCCCTCAAACCCGCTCTTTCCATAGTCCCGCACCCGCCAACCATAGCAAAAGGGATTCTTCGTGATCCCGTAGGTGTCGTTTCCCCCAACAGGGCCGTAGGATCCATGGGCTTTCTACGGGTTGTATGATCCATGGGCCTTCTACGGGCCGTAGGATCCATTGGCCTTCTACGGGCCGTAGGATCGTACTATTCGTGGACCATAACGGGTCGTTAATAGGTTGTATTTGATAACTCTATGAAAATAGCCCAACTGGTTAATGGGCCACAAACAGGCCAAATGTAACCACGGGCTGAATTTGGCCCACAAACGGAACAGGCCAGTAACAGACCGTAACTAACCGAATTCTAGAAATGATCCCAAGAATAAATGGGCCCTTAGAAGGCCGAAAGTTAACACGGGCTGGAAATGGCCAACGGAATAATGGGCCGTTAATGGATATAAAGCGATACACTATTCATTTTGGGCCAGTTTCATCTCGGACCTTTAATGGGCCCAGAGTTACAAAGGGCCTCATATGGGCCGAAAGACGTCATGGGCCATACATGGGCCGGAAGTTACAACGGAATGGTATCATATTGGATGGCCTAGATGACGCTACTAGGCCAAATTCTGGTAGGCCATGAGTTAGCAGGTTGTAAATGGGCTATATGCGAACAAGCCCTTAACAGGCTTTCCATGGGTCGGCCCGCTACCTTTTGACCAAGTCAAACGAGCCGGCTTTTTCACTAGAATGGGCCTCTGTTGGGCCATGCCACGTGTCGATGAATCATATGCGCTTTCAGTACAATGAGTGGATGACATCTGTCCCAGCGGTGAGCCGACATGTGGTTACTCTGGCCATTGAGAATTTTACACGTGGAAAATCCCCATTGGTCTGGGCTGTTAACGGGTTATCGGATCCAAACCGGAACCCGATAGCTTAACGGCGACTCGTTACGGTGGATGCCATGTGTCGGTCACCCATGACGAAAGCACTTTTGTGACGCGCGATTTATCATCATGGAAGTGGACACTTCTGTGATGATAATTTTGGTAATGTCATGGAACACTTCTACGACAGCACATGTATGACTATCTTGATTCTGTCAAAAAATATTCATGGATGTACATGAATGACAGAAAACGTGACCTACTGTGACAAACACGTATCATCACGGAAGTGTATTTTTTTGTAGTGATGTTCGCAACACAAGTTCAAACGATCACCATCACCAGCAACACAAACTACTAACACTTCTAACAATTCCATAATAAGACAGGGTAACTGATGATCTAGAGAGCCCAGGTGAAGTCACCGATGCAGTTGTGCTTGGTGCAGCACACCGTGCACATGATCGAGCTGTCGGGGACAATCCTATGGCGTTGGCAGAAGTACTGCCAGCTGATGGTGCCAAAACCGGCGGATCTCGGGTAGGGGGTCCCGAACTGTGCGTCTAGGATCGATGGTAACAGGAGACGGGGGACACAATGTTTACCCAGGTCCGGGCCCTCTCTATGGAGGTAATACCCTACTTCCTGCTTGATTGATCTTGATGAATATGAGTATTATAGGAGTTGATCTACCACGAGATCATAATGGCTAAAACCCTAAAAGTCTAGCCTGACTATGATTATGAGGGTCTCTCTACGGACCTAGCCCTCCGGTTTATATAGACACAGGAGGGATCTAGGGTTACACAAGGTCGGTTACAGAGAAAGGAATCTTCATATTTGATCGCCAAGGAGAGTCCCATCCGGACACAGGCAGAGTCATCGGTCTTTGTATCTTCACGGCCCATTAGTCCGGCCCATATCCAATAGGTCGGACGCCCGAGGACCCCTTAGTCCAGGACTCCCTCATTAGCCCCTGAACCAGGCTTCAATGACGAGGTGTCCGGCGCGCAGATTGTCTTCGGCATTGCAAGGCGGGTTCCCCTTTCCGAATACTCCAAAATAATCTTCGGATGAAACAAAACGTGTCCGGATCTGCAACACAAGTACTCCACACACAACCGAGGAGAGCATAATATTTCACGAGTCCAACCTGCTGACAACTTTTGCAATGTGACATCACATTTGCCCTGTCAGGACCCCGATTCCAAGTCACATCGATCTAGCCGGTAACACCTCATATCACTTTGCGGTCTCACGCACGGTATTCTCACGGGTGTCGCCTTACCATGGCCCGGGACCGTTTGTGCCTTTTGGCTCACGTATATGATAGTGTCGCCAGCATCCATATGACAGAGAACCCGGGCCGACATGGCTAGTCATGAACCCAAAGCAGCACCAACCTATGGGGACAGGCATACATGAATCACATCGAGCATGTCGGTCAACAGCGTGTGAATCCGGGATGTAGCACTGGGCTAACAGGACTCCGGGAACCCGGGCTGTAGCAGGCTAGGCAGGACTCCGGATGTCACGGCGTGACATTTCCCCGAAGGAACAGACACAGGAATGAAGTGAAACACATGCCGGCTAGTCAAGTGTCCTGAGCAGTAGTGCTGGGCTAACAGGACTCCGGTGAACCGGGCTGTAGCGGACTACTATGGCTCATGGAAGCACAAGACTACATTTCCCCATAAGAGAGGCTGCCAAGGATAAACAACTAGATTGACGGATCCCACACATACCAAGCATTTCAATCATACACACAATATGCTCGATACGTGTAAATACAACATGGCATCACAACATAACTCTACGACTCAAAGTATTAATCATTAGGCTCCGAGGAGCGAGATATTACAAACATGGGTCTCATGACCCCATAAACATAGCATACAAATCAAGCACATGCGGAAGCTTAACATGTCTGAGTACAGACATCTAAAAACGGAAAAAGCTAAGAAGCCTGACTATCTACCAGATCCTGCCGAGGGCACAAGATCGTAGCTGAGGTATCAGGCTAAACGTCGAAGTCCACGTGGAACTACTAGCGAGACTGAAATCTCTCTGCAAAACATAAATTAAGCAAACATGAGTACAAAGGTACTCAGCAAGACTTACATCAGAACTAGCTACATATGCATCGGTATCAACAAGGGGGGGTGGAGTTTAACTGCAGCAAGCCAGCTTTGACTTAGTGCCTAACCTGAACTACGACTGCAAGCAACTCTTTTGAGGTGGCGCACATGAGTCCACATATTCACCATATCAATACACCACTATGGATCCGCTCCCGTCTCCCTACGAGAAGGCCATCCATAGCACTCACACTTATCTTGCGAGTTTTAGAGTATCCACTTTCACTTGTCTATGAACTATGCAAGGGGTCCAAGTTTCCATATCTGAGGAATCCGGCTATTCGAATAGATAATGATAACCCTGCAGGGGTGTACTTCTTCACACACGCTCCCACCACTTAGCGTCGTTTACACGACATGTACTTGGCAACCTTCAAGCGGAAGCCCAACGAGGGTGTCGGCCACGGCCTACCTAAACACTCAAGTCTCTAGTCCAGGTTTATCGCCTATCCAGGTTCCATCCGCAGGGAGTCCGGCCGAGGTTTCCACATACGGCCCCGAACGATGTGTACAGGGTTCCGAGACACCAAACGGGCGCCCGGCATGCCCGGCCACGGTGTATCTACCGCAACATAGCCCACCCCTAAGGTCAGCGCTACACACGGCCGCCAACACATAACCTACAAACACCAGAAACTAGTTGCGACTCCTGGATAGAGTACTAGGGTGATTAAGAAGCCAAGAGGGTCAATTAAGGATCCCAATGAGTGGTAGTAGATGTTCATGGATCACAGACACAAAACTCAGTTCCTGAGGACGGTTTCAATGAGACAACCCACCATGTACTCCTACATGGCCTCTCACCGCTACCTTTACCAAATCGTGTTCACACACTTAGCTCACACACAGTAGGACATGTTCACACACCTCCGATTCGTTCCCGACGAATCAGATCTGACACAACTCTATGCAATAGCAGGCATGAGAAACAAGCATGAATGAGTAGGCACATCAGGGCTCAAACAACTCCTACTCATGGTAGTGGGTTTCATCTATTTACTGTGGCAATGACAAGTCATGCAGAGGATAAGGGGTTCAACTACCGCAACAAGTAACAAATGAAACGTTGTTGTCCTAATGTAGTAAAAGAGAGCAGGAGCGAGAGAGTGGGCTTGTATCGGAATGAACAAGGGGGTTGTGCTTGCCTGGCACTTATGAAGATAACATTGAGTCTTCATCAGTGTCAACGATCATAGCGTCGGAGCAGCGTCTACTGAGAGGGGACATTTACCGGCAAACAAGGCAGAACACAATCAATGCGATGCAACAATATGATGCATGATCATGACATGGCAATATGCTGTTGATTGAGCTAATGCAACTAGCAACAAGTTAAATGGAGTTGGTTCGAACACAAGGTTCAAATTCAAATTCAAACTATGAATTCAAATAGTGCATTATCATGTTTTGGACTAGACAGTGAGGTTAAGTTATTCAAACATGCATGAAAATGCCATATTCAGATTCCTTGGGTTTTTCTGATCATTTTTCATATATAATTTATTTCATTTGGAGTTACGGTTGAATTTCTATGAATTTTAGAAGTTTATACTAATTTCTGGAATTTTCTGAATTATTTTTAATCCAGAAAATGATTAACTGCTTCAGCAATGCGTAAGCATGACGTCAGCGGGTCAACAGGGTCGCCTAGAGTCAAACCTAACAGCTGGGACCCACTAGTCAGTCTCACAGTTAACTATTTGGGTTAACTAGACTAACTAAACAACACTGGGCCCACTGGTCAGTGACTAACTAAACTAACTTAATTAAGTTTAGCTCTAACTAACTGGTTAGCCGGGCGAGGCCCGCATGTCAGTGACTCAAGGTTCAAACAGAGGTCAACCCCAGGTCAAACTCGGCGCTAACTGGGCTTTGACCCACTGCGGGGCCCGCTGTCAGTGACTGGGTGCGATCCAGCTGGCGGGGATTAGCACTGATGACCCCGCCATGTCGGCTGTCACCGGAGTTGGCCGGCGGCGACCAAACCCGCGGCGGCAACGCGCCGGACTTGCGCTAAAGGCGACGGGGGTGGTGGCTAAGGGCATCGGGGCGTAGCCCGGACTCGCCCGCATCCAGGGAGGTAGGTGGGTGGCCGTGGGGGCGCCGGAGCTCGCCGGAACGGAGCTCGCGGTGGCGGCCGGAGTTCGGACCTCGACGGAAATGAAGCTATGGTGGATGGGAGGACGAACGGATGCTTGTTCTGGGATCCTGGGACCACACTGAGCATAGACACGCGCTCAAACGCGGGCGGCAGCAACTGTGGCCGCGGCGGTTACGTGGCCGGCGGAGCAAAGCTCTCGGCCGCGACGGCGAAGCTAGCTAGAGGGAGAAATTGACACAGGGGTAGAGGGGAACGGCGAAGGGGCTCACTGCAAAGTCGAAGAGAAGCTCGGCGGCTCGGGGGAGGCTCTAGAGTCGACGGGCCGGCGGTCGCGATCTCCGGCGACCCGAGGAGGATGAAGGGGTCGGGGACGGTGCTTCGAAGCATCCGGCGTCGCGTGGCTCGGCGGAGAGGACCAGGGCGATGAGGAGGATCTTCTGGACTGCTCAAGGGGGCGAGGGGGAGGCGATGGCCGCGGTGGTGCTAGTCGGCGGCGGCGGGCGCGTTCGGTGAGGTGGGGAACAGCGAGGGAGGGGGCAGGGGGAAGAGACGAGCGGTTGGCGCGATCCAGACGACAGCAGCGAGGTGTTTCACGGCGTTGTGCTGGCCTCAGGCGGCCAGGTAGGTGGCGTGGCGCGCGGGGAGCGAGCGCGCGTCGGGCACGCGCCCTGTCCACTAGCGCCAGGAGGACAAAGACAGGAGAGCGCCTGGTGGGTTGGGCCGCCAGGTAGGCTGAGGTAAGTCTCTTTCTCTCTTTCTAATTCTATTTCTGTTTTCTATTTATGTTATTTTGTTTTGATTTAGTTTATAACCCAAATCATTTTAATAAATCCTGAAAATAATTGTGGGCATTAAATGAATTATTACAGAGGCCCTTGACTATTTTCAGAATTATTGGAGCATTTAAAAATATTAATAGTATTTAAATGCCCCAATTCAAATACAATATGGGTTATTCAAAAATCCAGAATGGCCTAGAAATATGTGCATCATTTTTGGCAGAGGTTTTCACCTTTATCAAAAATAATGAACTTTTCTAAAGGGCATTCTGGGTTCATTGAAAATATTTTTATTTTGATCCTAATTGCATTTCATTTAGTGCTAGGGCTTGTCATCCCCATTTCAAATTTCAAACAAATATAGACATGATGCATGGATGCTTATGATACTAATTGCAATCAAATTCTAGGGCTGTGACAACTCGCCCCCACTAAACAAGAATCTCGTCCCGAGATTCAAGACGTGAGGTAAGAAGACAGAGGGGATACAAAGCTAACACGACCTTCACGATCCAGATGTCTTTCTCGAGGATGTTGAGTCATTGCATCACCTTGATCTCGACGTCTTGCTTTGAGAACTACATCCAACATGACAATGAGTAGAAAGGGAGAATTTAAGAAGAATCGACCTCCCTGAGGTTCGAGCAACTTAGGATCATCTTAATGATCACAAGATCAACTCATGGAATGAGACATAGTAACATCTCTTGAGCTGAGACACGAAGCATACACCTAGAGGGATGGAGTGAAACGGATGGCGAAGGTTCACTAGGTAGGCAACAATTCCATACTCGAATAAGATGGAGCATGAATTTCAAAGTAGCAAGGAGATATTTGCCATGATTTCGTAACGTGATACCTCGGGGAAGGTGACTCGTAGAATTATTCCCTTAAGTGGCAAAAAGAATTACTTTTGATTCGGAGATCATTGAAACTCTTTATACCAGCCTAAGGCAATCACAATCAATCATTTTTAAGGAGTTCAAAAGAATGACATACTTGGACTAGAAAGGATGATGTGGACTCCCTTGTTGAAGACAACGCAATGGATGATTTTGCTTATCATCGGAAATGGATGGGACCCATGGTAAGTCCACTTTTGAAGATGATCCTGAACAACAACTACTAAGGTGCAAGCTGGGAAGAAAATGCAAATGTTGGGAATGATTCTGGTAACTGGGGAAGAACTCAACAGTCGAGAGTGAGTCCACTGTTTGAAAAGGTTATAACATAACCGAGGAAACTGGAAGCAAATCCCAGTTAACGCCAACGGTAAAACCTAGTGCTTGCGCATGCTCTCAAGAACTTGAGCATCTCCATATTCATCAAGGTTTTACCAATATCCGTGTCAAGGATCCTGGCAACACAACATACCACCATGATGAATGGTGATGGATGATGCAGATGCAAAGGAAGATAACACTTTCTCAGATTTCACCTTAGCAAGGCCAAGGGAACAGAATCTAGACGATCGACCGAGAGACATTTAGCACTCCGCTTCTAATGTTCTCCTTGATGTGCTAGCGTAATCCATTTATAGATATGGTTTGATATCTAGAACATCAAGTAAAAGGTCGGACTTCGGAAGCTCAAGAATCCATAAGGAATAACTACGGAGGCAGATCCTGCGAGATCCTTATGGGGAGGTGACCAACTTCTTCAACCAGGATACTACAATAATAGGCCTTCCGGCTAGGTGTGTTGCCCATGACATCCACATTACCGGTTACAGAGAGACCAACAATATAGTTCTTGGAGTACGTTCCAACCATCATATCTGCCCGAGATTCAGATCTGGTTGGGGTTAGGATATTCCAGACCCATCCAGTCTAGAAAGAAAATGAGAGTTTGCAACACAATTTGACGAGATGACGTTGCGAGATTCTCGGGGAATGGACTGCGATAGCAAGCTCCAAAACATGAGCCAGTTCTGCTACAAACTTGTGAACACGCTATCCAAGACAAGCATGACCACGTAGTAGTCTTATAGTAAAACACTATCGAGTTCAGGTGGGGAACCATCATCAAGGATTTCGAAGTCTTTACGCAAGTCCATGGATTAGATCCCAAGCATAGACTCCTTTTCCTTGAACAAGTCAATCAGTGGCTTGGTGTGCTAGGAACACATATGGAGTGGAGGTAATTAATCTACCAAACCATAGAATACTTCGCACGTATGCATGACTGATTTGAGATGATTCCAAGGGAAAACAAAACAATCTTTCTCAAACTCACGGCGGTAACTTGCACCAAATGCACATGAATTCGAGGAAGTCACTTCTTCCATCCAAACATAAGCTTCATGAACGGAACACGAAGGCATTGCTTACAAAGTTTTCAACACTAGGTTGATGTTCAACATGAATCATGGGGGAGACAAAATGCTGCTGGTGGGCTCAACAACAAATCATCGGAATTTCCATATCACTGGACTTCCACCATCATGTGAACACAATGATAGTATTGGTCAGACCAAAAGATGTAATGGTGTATGCTCGAGGGATCAGCCATGGGTAAGATAACATTACGATTATCGTTGGTTCTGATTTGATTTGACGCTAGCCCATACTCAAATCAAGGATTGGTTAAGACAATAGCAACGACAGTTGATCACGAGGATCAATCAATGAAGATGTCCTCTTTATTCAACACACACACAAAAAGATATCCCTTAACATGATCTAAGTCAGACAAGCTTTTATCTTCCAACTCTCCAAGTTATTATTTAGCTTAACCAACTAGCTCAGGGGTATCCAACACAGATTCTTGGAGAATAAGTGGTTTGGAGGAAAAACCAGCATGATCACGAACTCAACATAGCGGTCAGGTGACAACCTGGTAATACTTCCAAGAAGATATTCGGAACATCATGGACCAGTGATATGTTACTAAGCTCGAGAACAATCTTGCTTTTCGGAGCAAGACTGTAACGCCCTCGATGCGGCTATATCTCCCACGTGTCGAAGCACGACTTAGAGGCATAACCGCATTGAAAGCAATGTCGCAAGTGAGGTAATCTTCACACAACCCATGTAATATATAAGGGAAAGAGATACATAGTTGGCTTACAATCTCCACTTCACACAATTACATGAATAAACATTACATCATCCAAATACACTCATGGTCCGACTACGGAACCAAAATAAAAGAAGAACCCCAAATGCGACAAAGGCCCCCGATCGACCCCAACTGGGCTCCACTACTGAACAACTAGAACGAAACAACACAAAGGACAAGATCTTCATCGAGCTCCTCCTGAGCTTGGTTGCGTCATCTGCACGGTCTCATCGGCACCTGAAAGCTGGTTTTGGAAGTATCTGTGAGCCACGGGGACTCAGCAATCTCGCACCCTCGCGATCAAGACTATTTAAGCTTATAGGAAGGGTAAAAGGTATGAGGTGGAGCTGCAGCAAGCGACTAGCATATATGGTGGCTAAAACATACGCAAATGAGAGCGAGAAGAGAAGGCAAAGCACGGTCGATAAAAGTATGATCAAGAAGTGATCCTAGACTACCTACATCAAGCATAACTCCAACACCGTGTTCACTTCCCGGACTCCGCCGGAAAGAGACCATCACGGTTACACACGCGGTTGATTCATTTTAATTAAGGTCGACTTCAGGTTTTCTACAACCGGACGTTAACAAATTCCCATCTGCCCATAACCGCGGGCACGGCTTTCGAAAGTTCAAATCCCTGCAGGGGAGTCCCAACTTAGCCCATGACAAGCTCTCACGGTCAACGAAGGAATAGACCTCCTCCCGAGACATTCCGACCAGACTCGGTATCCCGGTACAACAAGACATTTCGACAGGGTAAAACTAAACCAGCAACACCGCCCGAATGTGCCGACAAATCCTGATAGGAGCTGCACATATCTCTTTCACAGGGCACACTCAGATGAGACTAGCTATGAGTAAAACCAACCCTCAAGTTTCCCTGAGGTGGCCCCGCAGGCAGCTCAGTTCGGACCAACACTCAGAGGAGCACTGGCCCGGGGGGTTAGAATAAAGATGACTTGAGTCTGCAGAACCCAAGGGAAGGTGGTAGGTTGTTAGTGCAAATGGTAAAACCAATGCTGGGCATTGCTGGAAGAGCTTTACTTAAGGCGAACTGTCAAGGGGTTCCCATTATAGCCCAACCGCGTAAGGAACGCAAAATCCGGGAACATAACACCGATATGACGGAAACTAGGGCGGCAAGAGTGGAACAAAACACCAGGCATAAGGCCGAGCCTTCCACCCTTTACCAAGTATATAGATGCATTAATTAAATAAGATATATAGTGATATCCCAACAAGTAAACATGTCCCAACAAGGAACGACATCTCCATGTTCCAACAAGGAATGAACTTCAATCTTCACCTGCAACTAACAACGCTATAAGAGGGGCTGAGCAAAGCGGAAACATAGCCAAACAACGGTTTGCTAGGATAAGGTGGGTTAGAGGCTTGGTTCAACAATATAGGAGGCATGATAAGCAAGTGGTAGGTATCGCAGCATAGGCATAGCAAAAGAGCGAGCAAACTAGCAAGCAAAGATAGAAGTGATTTCGAGGGTATGGTCATCTTGCCTGGAATCCCGCAAGGAAGAAGAACAAGTCCATGAAGAAGACAAATGGGCATAGACGAACGGGTCCTCACAAATGCGACGTTATCGTAACCAACCCGAAGAAGCAAAAACCGGAAAGAAGCACACAACATAGTAAACAACCAACACATGAACATGATATGATATGCGAGATGCGGTATGCGATGCATATGCATGATTGGACAAGGAATGCAAGAACCTGGCCTCAACTTGGAAAACCAAGTGTGCCACTGGAAAGATGAGATGAAATCGCTTGAAAACGATATAAAGAACGCCGGAATCGGAGTTACGGTTTGGAAAAGGCAAGCAATTCAAATATGATACCGGTCTGCAATTTACAGCAAGTAGGCATCTAAATGCAATGAAATGAACATGCTACAGCACTCAAACAAGACAACAAAATACATAGCAGGGAAGCATTCAAGATGCTTAACAAAAGTCTAGCACTGAGCTACGGCCAATTCATCCATTAACAGGTTCAAACAAGCATGGCAAAAACGCAAATGGTAAACAGATCTCAGACTTAGTGAAATTAACACTTGTCTGAAATTTCAGATCATATAGCCCTCTTCGGAGCAACAAAACAACATGCTACAGGACCTGATTATGACAAAGAAGAACATGGCATGGAGGTACTCAACAAGCTTAACAAAAGTCTCTTAGTGACCTTGAGCCAAAAGGGATCCGAAAATATACTAACAAGCACACAAACATAGCTAAAACATAATTAGTTTTCAGACTTGGTGAAAACTGACACATGCTGAAATATAACTCACGAAGGCATGTTAACGAGCTCGATGCACTCGCTATGATGCAAGTCATGGCAAGGCAATCATACATCCTTTAATAAGGCACAAAAAGCAAGCTAGACATGGCAAGAACAATGGCATAGCATGCACGGATCGACTACACCATCACCGGCAAAATTGCAAACGAGTTGACAATCTGCCCAGACTCACAACGAAGCAAAACTAGAGCTCGATTGACTCAAGCTAGGGTGCTCCATAATTGCAAACAAAGACATGGATGGATAGAGCACTACAACATTAACAAAACTCCTTTACTGATCATCCTCAAAAGAGGCACGGATCACTAGGAAACAGCATGGACATATGGCATCATGAACTAAACAATCCCAGGATTTAGTGAAATTACCAAGTGCCTGAAAACAGATTTACCGGGTGCCTCACTTTGCAAGCTTGCACAAGTCACCACACACATCACAAAAATACATGGGTTACACCTCTGGAAAGATGACAAAACCCTTAACAAAATATATGTAGAGCACCATGGCATATCATGCACACAATAATCATGGCAAAAATGACAAATGTCTAAGATGAAGTAGCAGATCTGACAATTAACTCACGAAGCCCTCTTCTAACAGCATTTCGGGCATCAAGATGAACTCAAATGAAAATGATGCAATGGAATGAAATGATGTACTCCTTGAGACGAACATTTTTATATGCTATATGCATGACTCGGAGCTACGGATGCGGAGTTATAGCAGGTCAAAGATCGCATAAAAAATTAGGGTTAGAGAGACAAAAGTCAACCGAGGGGATCCCCAGATCCAGATCTGGCGCGTGCACTGTAGCAGCACTGTAGCACCCGAGGTCGAGGTCACCGGAAATGGAGGTGGCGGCGCGGGGATGACGGCGGCGAGGCGCTCCCGGGCCGGATCTCGCCGGATCCGGCCGGCGGGGAGCCGGAGAGGCGGCGGG
Source organism: Triticum urartu (assembly GCF_056163025.1). NCBI lineage: Eukaryota > Viridiplantae > Streptophyta > Magnoliopsida > Poales > Poaceae > Triticum > Triticum urartu. The sequence goes on along the minus strand of NC_141877.1, from coordinate 70,717,483 downwards.
GCGACGGGCTCGGGCGCCGGCGAGGCCCTGCGGTGGCCGGAGCGGGGCGAGGAGGCGAGCGAGTCCGCGGGCGGCGGCGGGAGGCGACCGGCGCGGCGACGGCGAAGAGCGCCGGCGAACGGCGGCGCGAGGCATGGGGCGGCGAGGTGCTCCCTGACCCGGCTCGGGATCGAGCAGGAAGGGGCGGCGCGACGAGATGGGCCCGCGCGGGCCCCGGATGGGCTCCGCGGGCCGCGGCGGCGGGGAGGAGAGAGAAGGGCGGCGCGCTGACGTGTCGCGCCCGGATTCGTCCGGCGTGGCGGCTGGACGTGTCCGGCGGCGGGGTGGACATGTCCGGCGACGAGCGGGGGAATTTTTAGGGTTTCGACTACGCGAGATTTTCGGAGGGAGACACATATTTATAGATAGAGGGAGCTAGGAGAGTCCAAATGAGGTGCGGTTTTCGGCCACGCGATCGTGATCGAATGACCGAGATGATGGAGGAGGTTTAGGTGGGTTTTGGGCCAAATTGGAGGGGTGTTGGGCTGCAACACACACGAGGCCTTTTCGGTCCCTCGGTTAACCGTTGGAGCATCAAACGAAGTCCAAATGATACGAAACTTGACAGGCGGTCTACCGGTAGTAAACCAAGGCCGCTTGGCAAGTCTCGGTCTAATCCGGAGATGTTTAATCCCCACACACAAAAGAAAGGTGGAAATGACCACCGAAGGAGAACGAAGCGCCGGAATGCAAAACGGACAATGGGGAAAAAGCTCGGATGCATGAGATGAACACGTATGCAAATGAAATGCACATGATGACATGATATGCAATGCATGACACGCAAGCAATGACAAGGCAACAACAACGAATAACTGCACGACACCTGGCACATCGGTCTCGGGGCGTTACAAAGACGATATGAATAAATAAGCAAGGGATTGAATAATCCTAACTCATTGATTGAAGAGTGCACCAGAAATAAGGACAAGGTAGCACGATCAATCCTAGAATAGTGTTTCAATAACCAACACGCTAAGAATGATATTAGTGTCCATTAACTACCGAGCAACACGGTTGCTAGGAGTATTGATTTCACACATCATGGTTCACTTGCCGGCATTCTGGTTGTGACAACACGGGACCGAGGAATGAAAAATGATGGCAAGAAGTATCACTGCATCAAGAATTCATGAGAGATGGTGCAATTCTCATGACAATCCTGACATAAAAGGGGTAATACTCCAGGGTAGAACAGAGCAAAGGCTGGATGGGCATTTGATCTGCAGAACACAACTACTTTGACCCAATCCTGGATATGGATGAGGTACTGGAGTTTGTTTCTCCTAGTCATTCTAGAATAGAATGGCTTGACGGACCACAAGAATAATAGGCATCGATGAACACGAATGCACAACTATTCCTGACTATCAAGTGATAGACTAGGGTCGGGATACAGCTGAGGAGGGTCAACTCAAGGAACATATAACTTTTTGAGTTGTGGATGCATAGATTAGTATGTCGAATCAAGTTCAACATGTTTCTTCCGGATAACCCATGCAGAGAGGTAGGACTGGCAGAGTCACAATTATGAATGGAGAACTCCTCAAGAGCACCCTGGTTGTGATCTTTGGTTCAAGAGAACTCCTGCCATGATGGTTCATGGTATTTGGAAGAACGATACACCACGGACCTCGAAGACTACCACAAAGATTATTAATATCCTAGAGGTACGAGCAACACTATCAACACGAGGTAAATAGAGTGGATCATGGGTCAAGAACCCAGGATAGAATACCTACTACTAAATGGCATCACGGAATGCTTTAGAGTGGTGGCCAGAATCATCACACCAGAACACAAAACATGGCTAGATTACTAGGTGACTCCCTAAAACACCTAGGGTCATAGTATAGCTCCAACATATATGTCGAGGTAATAGAGTACCTCAACTCACCGATTAGTGTGGTTAAACTGGCCCAAAGGAACGTCGGTAACGGGAGAAAGGAATTTGCAAATGCATCAGACTAGTTAGAAACCTGGGATGACTCGGACAGCATAACGGCTGTAAATGCTCAAAAATATTTGATACATCCTGCAAAATGGTGGCATAACCACTTAACAACACAATATCAAGGTTCCGAGATCAACTGTCATCATACGGAAGTAGTAGGAACGGAACTGACGCTTGAAACTATCAATTCTATAAGTCTATGGATTAGTAACACGTCATCCTGATAGATAGATGAGAAGGCCTAGTTCTTAATCCCCGTAGAAAAGAAGAGGTTGACTCAGATCAGAAGGCATAGGGTAAAGGAGTAAAAGGAGCCTTACGTTCCCTTCCACAATCAATTCTCTTACATAACTAAAGCATTTCTAGACTCGACTTCGACCAGTTTGGCTTGGTAATCCTACAGGCAGTCAGGCTCTGATACCAAAGCTGTTAGGACCCCGATTCCAAGTCACATCGATCTAGCCGGTAACACCTCATATCACTTTGCGGCCTCACGCACGGTATTCTCACGGGTGTCCCCTTACCATGGCCCGGGACTGTTTGCGCCTTTTGGCTCACGTGTATGATAGTGTCGCTAGCATCCATATGACAGAGAACCCGGGCCGACATGGCTAGTCGTGAACCCAAAGCGGCACCAACCTATGGGGACAGGCATACATGAATCACATCGAGCATGTCGGTCAACAGCGTGTGAATCCGGGATGTAGCACTGGGCTAACAGGACTCCGGGAACCCGGGCTGTAGCAGGCTAGGCAGGACTCCGGATGTCACGGCGTGACATTTCCCCGAAGGAACAGACACAGGAATGAAGTGAAACACATGCCGGCCAGTCAAGTGTCCTGAGCAGTAGTGCTGGGCTAACAGGACTCCGGTGAACCGGGCTGTAGCGGACTACTATGGCTCATGGAAGCACAAGACTACATTTCCCCATAAGAGAGGCTGCCAAGGATAAACAACTAGATTGACGGATCCCACACATACCAAGCATTTCAATCATACACACAATATGCTCGATATGTGTAAATACAACATGGCATCACAACATAACTCTACGACTCAAAGTATTAATCATTAGGCTCCGAGGAGCGAGATATTACAAACATGGGTCTCATGACCCCATAAACATAGCATACAAATCAAGCACATGCGGAAGCTTAACATGTCTAAGTACAGACATCTACAAACGGAAAAAGCTAAGAAGCCTGACTATCTACCAGATCCTGCTGAGGGCACAAGATCGTAGCTGAGGTATCAGGCTAAACGTCGAAGTCCACGCAGAACAACTAGCGAGACTGAAATCTCTTTGCAAAACATAAATTAAGCAAACGTGAGTACAAAGGTACTCAGCAAGACTTACATCAGAACTAGCTACATATGCATCGGTATCAACAAGGGGGGGTGGTGGAGTTTAACTGCAGCAAGCCAGCTTTGACTTAGTGCCTAACCTGAACTACGACTGCAAGCAACTCTTTTGAGGTGGCGCACACGAGTCCACATATTCACCATATCAATACACCACTATGGATCCGCTCCCGTCTCCCTACGAGAAGGCCATCCATAGCACTCACACTTATCTTGCGAGTTTTAGAGTATCCACTTTCACTTGTCTATGAACTATGCAAGGGGTCCAAGTTTCCATATCCGAGGAATCCGGCTATTCGAATAGATAATGATAACCCTGCAGGGGTGTACTTCTTCACACACGCTCCCACCACTTACCGTCGTTTACACGACATGTACTTGGCAACCTTCAAGCGGAAGCCCAACGAGGGTGTCGGCCACGGCCTACCTAAACACTCAAGTCTCTAGTCCAGGTTTATCGCCTATCCAGGTTCCATCCGCAGGGAGTCCGGCCGAGGTTTCCACATACGGCCCCGAACGATGTGTACAGGGTTCCGAGACACCAAACGGGCGCCCGGCATGCCCGGCCACGGTGTATCTACCGCAACATAGCCCACCCCTAAGGTCAGCGCTACGCACGGCCGCCAACACATAACCTACAAACACCAGAAACTAGTTGCAACTCCTGGACAGAGTACTAGGGTGATTAAGAAGCCGAGAGGGTCAATTAAGGATCCCAATGAGTGGTAGTAGCTGTTCATGGATCACAGACACAGAACTCAGTTCCTGAGGACGGTTTCAGTGAGACAACCCACCATGTACTCCTACATGGCCTCTCACCGCTACCTTTACCAAATCGTGTTCACACACTTAGCTCACACACAGTAGGACATGTTCACACACCTCCGATTCGTTCCCGACGAATCAGATCTGACACAACTCTATGCAATAGCAGGCATGAGAAACAAGCATGAATGAGTAGGCACATCAGGGCTCAAACAACTCCTACTCATGGTAGTGGGTTTCATCTATTTACTGTGGCAATGACAAGTCATGCAGAGGATAAGGGGTTCAACTACCGCAACAAGTAACAGATGAAACGTTGTTGTCCTAATGTAGTAAAAGAGAGCAGGAGCGAGAGAGTGGGCTTGTATCGGAATGAACAAGGGGGTTGTGCTTGCCTGGCACTTCTGAAGATAACATTGAGTCTTCATCAGTGTCAACGATCACAGCGTCGGAGCAGCGTCTACCGAGAGGGGACATTTACCGGCAAACAAGGAAGAACATAATCAATGCGATGCAACAATAAGATGCATTATCATGACATGGCAATATGCTGTTGATTGAGCTAATGCAACTAGCAACAAGTTAAATGGAGTTGGTTTGAACACTAGGTTCAAATCAAATTCAAACTATGAATTCAAATAGTGCATTATCATGTTTTGGACTAGACAGTGAGGTTAAGTTGTTCAAACATGCATGAAAATGCCATATTCAGATTCCTTGGATTTTTCTGATCATTTTTCATATATAATTTATTTCATTTGGAGTTACGGTTGAATTTCTATGAATTTTAGAAGTTTATACTAATTTCTGGAATTTTCTGAATTATTTTTAATCCAGAAAATGATTAACTGCGTCAGCAATGCGTAAGCATGACGTTAGCGGGTCAACAGGGTCGCCCAGAGTCAAACATGATGGCTGGGACCCACTAGTGAGTCTCACAGTTAACCATTTGGGTTAACTAGACTAACTAAACAACACTAGGCCCACTGGTCAGTGACTAACTAAACTAACTTAATTAAGTTTAGCTCTAACTAACTGGTTAGCCGGGCGAGGCACGCATGTCAGTGACTCAAGGTTCAAACAGAGGTCAACCCCGGGTCAAACCCGGCGCTAACTGGGCTTTGACCCACTGCGGGGCCTGCTGTCAGTGACTAGGTGCGGTCCAGCTGGCGGGGATTAGCACTGATGACCCCGCCACGTCGGCTGTCGCCGGAGTTGGCCGGCGGCGACCAAACCCGCGGCGGCAACGCGCCGGACTTGCGCTAAAGGCGACGGGGGCGGTGGCTAAGGGCATCGGGGCGTAGCCCGGACTCGCCCGCATCCAGGGAGGTAGGTGGGTGGCCGTGGGGGCGCCGGAGCTCGCCGGAACGGAGCTCGCGGCGGCGGCCGGAGTTCGGACCTCGACAGAAATGAAGCTACGGTGGATGGGAGGATGAACGGATGCTTGTTTTGGGATCCTGGGACCACACTGAGCATAGACACGTGCTCAAACGCGGGCGGCAGCAACTGTGGCCGCGGCGGTTACGTGGTCGGCGGAGCAAAGCTCTCGGCCGCGATGGTGAAGCTAGCTAGAGGGAGAAATTGACACGGGGGTAGAGGGGAACAGCGAAGGGGCTCACTTCAAAATCGAAGAGAAGCTCGGCGGCTCGGGGGAGGCTCTGGAGTCGACAGGCCGGCGGTTGCGATCTTCGGTGACCCGAGGAGGATGAAGGGGTCGGGGACGGTGCTTCGAAGCATCCGGCACCGCGTGGCTCGGCGGAGAGGACTAAGGCGACGAGGCGGATCTTCTGGACTGCTCAAGGGGACGAGGGGGAGGCGATGGCCGCGGTGGTGCTAGTCGGTGGCGGCGGGCGCGTTCAATGAGGTGGGGAACGGCGAGGGAGGGGGCAGGGGGGAAGAGACGAGCGGTTGGCGCGATCCAGACGATAGCGGCGAGGTGGTTTGCGGCGTTGTGCTGGCCTCGGGCGGCCAAGCAGGTAGGTGGCGTGGCGCGCGGGGAGCGAGCGCGCGTCGGGCATGCACCCTGTCCACTGGCGCCAGGAGGACGACGACAGGAGAGCGCCTGGTGGGCTGGGCCGCCAGCTGGGCCGCCAAGTAGGCTGAGGTAAGTCTCCTTCTCTCTTTCTAATTCTGTTTCTGTTTTCTATTTATGTTATTTTGTTTTGATTTAGTTTACAACCCAAATCATTTTAATAAATCCTGAAAATAATTGTGGGCATTAAATGAATTATTACAGAGGCCCTTAACTATTTTCAGAATTATTGGAGCATTTAAAAATATTAATAGTATTTAAATGCCCCAATTCAAATACAATATGGGTTATTCAAAAATCCAGAATGGCCTAGAAATATGTGCATCATTTTTGGCAGAGGTTTTCACCTTTATCAAAAATAATGAACTTTTCTAAAGGGCATTCTGGGTTCATTGAAAATATTTTTATTTTGATCCTAATTGCATTTCATTTAGTGCTAGGGCTTGTCATCCCCATTTCAAATTTCAAACAAATATAGACATGATGCATGGATGCTTATGATACTAATTGCAATCAAATTCTAGGGCTGTGACATGCTCGGTCGTTATTCCGAATTGTTTCCTGATCCATGTTTCGAGGCATGGTTTTTATTGGCACGTTCTGTCGAAGCAGAGATCATGTCCCCTTATTGCGGGATCCTCATTAATACAAACGTGGGTAACACAACCGTTGTACTGGAAAGATTCCTTAGGAATAGGCAGGTTTCCAGGCTTAGGAGGAGGCGTTCAATACCCGTTGCCTTTATAAAGGAACCAAAGGCCGTGCTTTTACGCCAAATCTCTCCTCAACCTTTCCAACCTCGAGTCCTAGCACCCAAGGTTCGACTTCATTGCTTCAAGCTTCCCCATCATGTCCGGACCCAGCCCTCAAGGCCGATGGGTGGCTTCCTCCGTCACAAAGGAGGACATTGCAAAGCTTCGGGCGGCCAGATACCTGACCGCGGAGATCCCCCACAGGCTTCCTGCTCAAGGACAGGTTATTCTGATCCCCAGATCTGGTGAGAGGGTCGTATTCATCTCCCACTTCCTCCGAGGGCTAGGGTTCGCTCTCCACCCCTTCGTCCGAGGGCTAATGTTTTATTACGAACTAGATTTTCACGATCTAGCTCCGGACTCTTTCCTTCATGTCTCTACGTTTATTATCACGTGTGAGGCCTTCCTCCGAATCCCCCCACACTTCGGCTTCTAGCTCAAGACCTTTAGTGTGAAGCCGAAGGTAGTCGACGGGGAATAGGCGGAGTGCGGCGGTGCTATAATAAGCTAGCTTACCAACACTCCCTGCCCAAAAGGCTCTTTCACCGAAACTTCCAACCAATGGCAGCAAGAGTGGTTTTACATTATGGAACCCACCAAGTGGGCAGCTACACCTGCATTCCGTTCCGGCCCTCCGTTACCGCTTGCATCATGGGTCAATAAGGGGCTGGACTAGGGATCAGTTGATGAAGTGCGGACTCTACAGAGCCGCATCCGAACCCTCCTCGAGAGGGACATTGATCTTGTCGACGTGATTCAAGTAATGCTAATCCGTCGGATCCTGCCATGCCAGCGTAGGCCTCTCCGCATGTGGGAGTTTAATCCGGAAGGGCCACGAACCCTCCAACACTTCTTTGGCGCTATGCACAAAGGGATGTGGAAGATGTTTTTTGGGAAATGAAAACATTGGCCGGACACCACTAAAGAGTCTTCACTTGAGTGCAACCGCCCGGATACCCCGGTAAGCACTTGTCTTCCGAACACTTTGTAGTTAAGTATATCGTAATACGTTACTGAGCAAACTATCTTCTTTCAGGGACGGATAAAGAAAGCGGAACTAATTAGGTGTTCGGCCCCCCTTCCCGAAGCCTCAACGTATCCTGCATTAACAAGGATGCTGGCCCCGGCACCATACCAGATGTCTGTGAAGGAGGACAAGACGAAGAGCGGGGGGACCAAAGATGGCCTCCATCCTTAAGATATATTGGATGCCGTGTCCGGGGAGATGAAAATCCCATCGCCCAAAGACAAAATTAAAGGAGAAGCCAACATTCATTCTCCCTATGGTAAGAAAAGGGCCACCTCCGAAGATTGGGAGGAAAAGGCTCCCAAGCGAGGCAAGATGCCCCTATCGGGCGGCTCGGGCTTGAAGGACGACAATATCACGTAGTCCTCCAGTGAGGCCAAGCCTAAATCGTAAGCGAGCAAGGGTGTTTTATACACACCCCGTTCCTCTCCTATGACTAGGGTAGCATCTAAAATGTATGTTTTTTTTGCAGCTCAGCGCACAATCCTTCTCATCAATCATCTTCCTCGGGAGATCTTCTCCCAGAGATGATGGAAAGCGAGACGCCTCCACCAGTCTCCTCGCCCAATAAGGCGGATGACTTTGAGGTGTCGTGCCGGAGGGTCTCTCCTGATCCGCAAGTGATACGAGGGGTGACGAAAACACGAACCGAAGATGATACTTTGGTAGCCCAGGGTCCAGGGACCAACAATAAAGGCCCTGGACTATCCAGCTTTCAACCGGAGACAACTCTAGGGGCGAATGAACGGATCCCTTCGAAGGGGGGGCGTGTTGCTACGGCTGCTTCCGGAGATCCAGTAACGCCAGATATATTGACGAACATGCTGCGACAGGCGTCCGTCTCCGAAGACCATCGTAGCTTGATGGGTAGGGTGGTTGAAAAGGTCCTGTCCGTGAAAAGCGGATTGAATGAGGCCTTCACGAGCCTGCTAAGTGGTTTCGAGGTTTGTGATGTAATGCTTTCAATTGTGTTTTATTCACAAAATACTTCTGTGTATAGATAGTAGCCCCTGAGACTCTGATAGGCTTCCCAAGGGAGGCAATCAGAGAATCAAAAATATTTATCCAAGAAATAATCTGACTATTTGGAACACAGGCTGTTACCTCCCCTACAACTGTCCAATCCGCAGAGGTTGCGGATCTGCAGCGGAAGATTGATGAGGCAGATGATGACATCACGCTGATCAACAGGCGTCTTGACGAGGCGCAAGGTATGTTTTTGGGTCAGCCAGTATATTTATGCATGATAACATGGGCATGAAGCTGGAATTGTATACTGAGACATGTATAACTACAGATGGTGCTGCTGCGGTGGAGGCCCTTCAGGCTGAGCTTGTCCTTGCCAAGGAGCAAACCCGGATGAGTAATTTGGCTGCCCATAAGGCGGCTGAAGAGTTAAAAACCGAACAAGCTGCTCGGCGCCAGTGTGAGGAAAGAATTACTACCATGGCACGCAAGCTGGAGGAGGCCGCCATCCAGTGCGAATTCCTCGAGAAGGATAACAAGGCCAAAGCAGACGATCTCGACAAGGCCTTACAAGAGGCGAGAGAAGCACGATTTGAGTCTAGAGCAGCTCGGAAAGAGATCTGGCAAGCGGGGGAGATAGCGACTGGTAAGCCTTTCTTATTACACACGAAGTTTGGCGATCTGAAGTATTCCCCGCTTAGCCAAATGTGGAGTTCTCCGGACACCTTTTTGGACCTGCCAAAGAGTGCCTCCGATGCGGCGCAATTTTACCAAGTGCAGGAAGGGTGTGCCACGGAAAAGCTTTTTTGGTCACCGTTCGACGCGCCAAAGCGTCAGTTGTTACTAAATGAACAGATGGCCCAGTGGGCCGAGCTCCACAGGATATCTGGTTCCGCCATGAAGGACATCATAGTCCGGCTGTGGCCTACTGAGCCTATTCCGAATAGTTACTTCGGTTTGGTGCAGCGGCTTGTGGATGCGGTGCCGCGTATCGACGACTTTAAGCCTTCAACGTGCATTGAAGGTGCATGGATGGCCTTTGCCCGTGTCAAAACATACTGGGCCAAGATGAAGGCCACTAACGTTGCAGCGAGGAGTCCCCTCAAGGGTAAGGACCATCACGCACCCGAACACCATTTCGAGGACATTTTAGAGGGTGCCCGCTTGATAGAGGGTCAGTGCTCAAAAGATATGATATTTGAATGAAATGTACTGAATTGTAAAAGACAATATGATGATAATATTATGATTTTTGCTTGAAAGCTTTTGGTTCCTCCTGTGCAGCCGTTTTCGCATAATCTGATAGTTTTCCAGTCGTCGGCTTCAGCCCCCACGTGGAAAATACGGGGGTGTTCGGGAAAGCACATGGTCACTCTTAACCCAACGTCTTGGTCCATGAAGGAGGTGTCAATGCGGTGAACGAGGCAATCGGAATATAGGGCATTAACACTTTCACTTAGCCATAGGAGTTTTATGGTGGGTCTACGATATAAACCTTGGTATGTATGATGTTATCCCAATGTGGTGCGTTTACATGTATGACCTAAAGAAAGGTCCTTCGTGTAATACGGAGGGAATCGCAAAAGATTCCGATGAGTCGTCGAGTGGTTGACCAGCTCTCGCCACATCATGACAGTCAGTTTTCGGCTTTCTCTACTGAGGTGCTCATCTAGGCAAACCAGGGCACAATCGCAGTAGTTCTCCCTTTACTACCTTAGTCAATAGAGCGGAACGTAAGGTAGCAAGCACAGGAGCCGGGCAACCCAACTATTGACCCAAGACATGATTCGGAGCTGATGCATATAAGGCCAAACTTGCGAGCCAAAGTATGCTATAAAGCTATTCGGACTTATTGGCAATTTAGTTTGTTCCCATATCGAGCCCCTGGTAGGGCATGTGAAATAACACAAGGAGCAAAATATAGTTTTTTTAGAGAAAAGTGAATACGGATATAGATTATATTCACTAGAACTTGAGTGACATGCCAATCATTGTTTTATATATAATAACGCCACAACCCTGGCTATTTGACATGCCAAGGGTCGACGACTGAGGTAGAAGGCACTTTACAGGCTCGCAAAATAGAGAGTACGGTCTAAAAAAAGTTGTTTTGGACCTCCTGTCTTACGTCTGCGCCGCCTTTCCTCGATGAAGGGGCTCCTTAAAGGGAGTAACTTTTGGATGAATGTACAAACCGGAACTCCGATGGAGTCGGTGAGATGACCAGCCTACTAGTCACCTATGATAAAGGATAATGAAAAAAGAAAAAGTGGTCAGAAAAGAATTGAAAAGAAGGAGGTTGTAGAAGTACTTGTAGGCTCGTCCGTATTGTGCCTCTCCCGATGCCCATGGTATTTTAAGTGCATAGTTGTGTATGCGCGGTATGCATTTCGCAGGTGTATGAGGCAGATGGAGGAGGCCAAACTGCTAGTCCAGCTCCATAATTGGTCGGTCCTGCTGAATGGAGACCGGCGGCTTAATGGCCAACAAGGTATGCGGTTTAATAAGGCCGACTTGTACTCTGGCTGGAGGGAACGTAATATGATCCTCGGTCCAGAGGGAGTACGTCTCATGCTCCTCTGTAGGGGCGTGTCTCATGTATACCATGTTCACTGTTTTTACCTCAGGGGAAGATTGCTTCTGACCCCCGGTATTTGGTTGGTGAATCTCTTCGTCATCGCTATCGCTGGGCAGTCTTTTCCCCTTGTGTTCGGCGTTGATCTTGTCGGCCTACTTGAAGACCCAACAACTTCTGTTGGTGTGATTAGTTGGTTTATCGGGGTTGCCATGAATCTGGCAGGGTCGATCCAATATCTTGTCTAAGGTGGATGGTTCGTCTCTGTTTGCATCGAATGGCTTTTTCCGTTGACCGGGTTTGGGGCCGCTGAATCCGGCGTTGACCGCTGTGTCGCATGTTCTTTCATTATCATTGCGACATTTGTGTTTGCTGCGTCGAGGTTTGCCATTGTCGTTTCGGACTTCAGAAGTGCCCGGATTGTCGGCGTTGTTGCTTCTACGAGCGAGCCAGCTGTCTTCTCCCACGCAAAAGCGGGTCATCAGAGCGGTAAGGGCTGACATGGATTTTGGTTTTTCTTGACCGATGTGGCGGGCGAGCCACTCGTCCCGTACACTGTGTTTGAAGGCTGCTAGGGCTTCCACGTCCGGACAGTCGATGATTTGGTTCTTTTTAACTAAGAACATAGTCCAGAGCTTCCTGGCTGATTCTCCGGGTTGTTGAACTATATGGCTTAAGTCATCGGCGTCTGGTGGCCGAACATATGTGCCTTGGAAGTTGTCGCGGAAGGCGTCTTCCAAATCCTCCCAGCTGCCAATAGAATTTTCGGGAAGACTGTTTAACCAGTGCCGAGCTGGACCTTTGAGTTTTAACGGGGGGTATTTGATGGCATGAAGGTCATCGCCGTGAGCCATGTGGATATGGAGAGGGAAATCCTCAATCCATACCACAGGATCAGTTGTTCCATCATATGATTCGATATTTATGGGTTTACACCCTTCTGGGAATCCGTGCTCCATTACTTCTTCTGTGAAGCAAAGAGGATGTACGGCGCCTCTATGTCGGGCCACATTGCAACGTAGCTCCGATGGAGTCAGTATGCGATTTTCGGCCCGAGAGTGACTAGGCTTGTTACGTCCGACTAGATAGTCGTCGTCGCGTATCGAGGCACGTCCTCGTGATCCGTAGATCGATCTAGTATATCTTGTTTTGTTGTCCAGGTCTTGTCGAAGGGCATATGTATGACCTCGAGCTGTTTTGCCTCTGCCTTTATGATGAGGCGGGGCTGGCTGGTGTTTGGCTTGAGTTGTCGCTTTATCCTGACCACGTGGTGGTCGGTCAACCGTATTGCGCGATGATGGTATGTGCTCCGACGCCTCATCGTCAAACTAAGGCAGTAATTTGCGCTTTGGGTAGCTTTTGGTTGGGCGCTTGAGGTCGTATTCTTCGGCTGCTAGGACATCGGTCCATTTATCATTGAGCAGATCTTGGTCAGCTTGAATCTGTTGCTGCTTCTTTTTCAGGCTCCTTGCAGTGGCTATTAGCTGGCGCTTGAAGTGCTCCTGCTCAAGAGGCTCCTCAGGCACGATGAAATCCTCAGTGCCGAGGCTCGCCTCATCCTCGGAGAGTAGAAGATAATTACTGTCCTCCGAGTCTTCGTGCATGGCCTGTTTACCAGGGCTAACCTGCCCATCTTCCCATTCATCATGTTCAGTAGCTCCGTCAACGGGGTCTTTGTCGTCTTCAGCACCTTCCGGAGTGTTAATTTCCCCTGTGCCAGTATCGCCATCTATTCCATGACGCGACTTAGAGCAGCGCCGCTGACGCCGGCGTTTTGGTTGTATCACAGGAGGTTCGTCCTCAACTAGATCTTCTTTCTCATCGTCGTTAGTTCTTTTAGGTGTATCCACCATGTACACATCGTAGGAAGAGGTGGCCGTCCAGCGTTCGGTAAACGGCGGGTCTTGGCCCGGCTCCTCATCAGCATCGTCGTCCATACCGTCGATGTCTTCCGAGCCGTAGTCGAGCGTGTCGGTTAAGTCTTCGATAGTTTGTATGAAGTGGGCAGTGGGTGGGAAGCAAAATTCTCCGTTATCGGTCTCCAGTTCGAACTGGATACAGTTCAGCTGTGAGCCCCCTCTAAGGATAGTTCTCTTAACGAGTTTAGCACGTCGCCCAAGGGCGAGTGTCAGAAGATGTCCTCGGAGCTGAATTCGACGATCGATGACCGATCAAGCTCGACGTACGTGGATGCACAAGGTTCGGAACCTGTAGCCTGAGACGAGTTCGCAGCTCCGGTGACATAGATGTCACTTGAAGTTAGGTTTTTGTGCGGCTCCAACGTCGCTGGGTTTGCGGCTGCCACGGCGGGGTCGAGCTTCCCGTCTTCGGATGGCGCGATCTGCTCCGGATCTATGGCTGGAGCAGCTACAGGTACTATCTCCTGCGTATGAACCGATGACAGATTTACGTCGTGTTCATCATGGTGGCAGGGAGCGGCTGCCATGGTCTCGAATCCATCGAAGATCAAGTCTCCACGGATATCTGTGACATAGTTCAAGCTTCCAAATCTAACCTAATGGCCAGGGACGTAGCTTTCGATCTGCTCTAGATGGCTAAGCGAGTTGGCCTGCGATGCGAAGCCGCCGAACATGAAGATCTGTCCTGGGAGGAAAACTTCCCCTTGGACAGCGTCATTGTAAATGATTGAAGGAGCCATCAAACCTCTTGACGACGGCATAGTGGAACTCTCAATGAAAGCACCAATGTCGGTGTCAAAACCGGCGGATCTCAAGTAGGGGGTCCCGAACTGTGCGTCTAGGATCGATGGTAACAGGAGATGGGGGACATAATGTTTACCCAGGTTCGGGTCCTCTCTATGGAGGTAATACCTTACTTCCTGCTTGATTGATCTTGGTGAATATGAGTATTACAAGAGTTGATCTACCACGAGATCGTAATGGCTAAAACCCTAAAAGTCTAGCCTGACTATGATTATGAGGGTCTCTCTACGGACCTAGCCCTCTGGTTTATATAGACACGGGAGGGATCTAGGGTTACACAAGGTCGGTTACAAAGAAAGGAATCTTCATATTTGGTCGCCAAGCTTGCCTTCCACGCCAAGGAGAGTCCCATCCGGACACGGGCAGAGTCTTCGGTCTTTGTATCTTCATGGCCCATATCCAATAGGTCGGGCGCCCGAGGACCCCTTAGTCCAGGACTCCCTCACTAGCCCCGGCCAAGCACCATCTCCCCTTGGAAGTTCTGGACCTGAACCTAGATCTCACACCACTTGTTGGCTAACAGCCTGACGACGCGTAGGGGCTTGATCACTAGCCACTGCTTCATCACCTCCCTGTACTTGGGCGGGATGATGAGCATGGCGAGATCCTCCTCGTCCTTGATCTGGCAGTAGAAACGCAGTGGCTCCCAGGACCCCTCCTCATGGCCGGTCCTCGGAGATCATCCCCTTGAATGCGGCTGTCTCATGGAGGCGGCCCTGCCAGGCAGGTCCACCCTCTTAAGCCAGCGGTTTGTGGGGATGAAGTCCACGGCACCCTTGGCGCTGACCACGACCTGAGCTCCTCGACCAGCCCTGTCCCACTCCGTCTTCATCACCTTGTCAGGTAAGATGACATGGGTTAGTAACATGGCATTGGGTTGAGACATTGATCAGTGGCACTTGCCGAAGAGCAAGTGTCATTGATGAGTGGCACTTGCTTATGGGCAACAATGACTGGTCAGTGCAGTTTCCAAAACATGACTAGTGGCACTTGCTCATGGGCAGCAGCCACTGATCAGTGAACATCATGGCCATTGCAAGTTGTGACCACTTTCACATTTGGCATCATACTACATTAGTACTAGTACCTAAGCGAGGAAACACAATGGTCCTACAACATGTATGAGCATGCAAATTTGTCCTACCTATCATGAACGCCATGCACGTAATGAAATCATGCAACAAACCATGCCTAAACCAGCACCAATCTAGCTCTTCCACATCACACACAAACCCTACCTATGAACAACATGAACATGTAAGCACCTATCACGCAAGAGCCAATCTACCCTGCCTATGAACTACAATGTAACTACCTATGAACAAGAACCAATATACCCTTCATACGAACAGCATGAACATGAAGCATGAACACTACGAGCACTATGAACGGCAAGAACAACATGAACAGTAGCAGCCTAATGAATCCAATCCAATCCGATCAACTCCTTGTGATGCCTAATGCAGAAAACTCTAATCTACAGAGGGGAAATTAGTAACTTACCGGAGCGGTTGGAGTTCGAGCGTACGCCGGCCAGGGAGAAAACCCCGGTGGGAAGAGGATGGCGGGCGAAGAGGAAGAGGAGCCGGCAATGCCGACGGCCGTCGGCATTGCCCTGGTGCTCGTGGCCACACGTGAGGTCGAGGAAGCAGGTGCCATCGTTCATGGCCCGGAAGCGCTGCCCGGAGAAAACCCTGGAATGGGGGTGAAAAAAAACCATCCACAGGGGTTCCGTGTAGTGGCGCGGTCACCGTCCCCTCTGGCGCTGCCATCGAAGCCAGGGCCATGAGGTCCGGATATGGCGGCGGAGCCAGAGCGACTGACACCGCATTGGCCGGACGAGGGGCCTGCAGCAGACGGGCGACGACGCACGGAGGGCCGCCATAAGGTCGACGCCGGAGTTCGCCAGGCCGGCAATCCTCCTCTCGTGGATGCGGTTGCCGCTGGCCTTGATGTGGTGAAGGGATGGCGCGGCGGCGGGCGAGCCATTGGAGGGGAGGAGAGCAACACGCGACGAGGAGAGTGAAGGAGAGTGGTGTGAATGGAGCGTGGGCGATGACACGAGAGGAGAGGGGAGTTATTGAGACGTCCCGTCTGTCTTCCACGCTCCCCGAGGCGTGCAGCCAAGAGCCACGTGTGGGCACGCTAAGGCTGGCTGCCGAGAAACTACCAATTCGGTAGTAGCTCGTAGGCCTGACTCGAAACTGCTTTAAGTTTCATACAACCCGAGATTTAGATGCAATCCATGCAACCAAACATGTTGTTTTCATCCCGGGTCTGGTTCGGCCTTATGCAAGGTACTCCCTTCGTTTCTTTTAGTCTGCATATAAAGCTTTGTTAAAGTTAAGCTTGTAAAGTTTGACTAACTTTATATTAAAAAATATCATCATTCATAATATGAAACCAATATTATCAAATGCACCATGAAATGTATTTTCATATAATATAATTTTATTACTATTGATGTTCATTTTTTTTTACATAAATTTAGCCAAACTTTGTATAGTTTGACTTAACCAAATCTTAGACGCGGAGTAAAAAGAAATCGGAGGGGTATGTCCCCTCGCAGCGCTGATGTCACCAAGCTCCGTCGTCGTGCGCTCTACGATTAGCTTTACACAAACCCCCACTGGGTACCAGATCCCTCAACCACCACGCCCTTGTCTCAGGTCCTAATCCGGCAATCCCCCCTCTCTCTTTCTCCAGCGCGGCCGACTGGCTCTCAGATACCGGCGGCGCTCAGGGTACTTCTCCTCGCCGGCTGGTTCTTGGGGCACAGGCGGCGCTCAGGGTACTTCTCCTCGCCGGCTGGTTCTTGGGGCACAGGCGGCGCTCAGGGTACTTCTCCTCGCCGGCTGGTTCTTGGGGCACAGGCGGCGCTAAGGGCGCGGGAGCATCCATCCACATCAGGTGATTCTCGCTTTTGCTCTGGATCCCGCTTCATTTCTTGCTTGCTTCCACGGCCATTTCTCCTTTTTGCGGGGACGCTTCCGCGGCCTTTGGGTGGGCACCAATCTCTTGCTCTAACTCATCCATGCTCCAATCCCACCCAATGTGGCATAAAATCTACCACCTCCGTGCCGTAGCTTAATCCTGCTCTGTCTCTCTCCACCCCGACCTCATTCTTAGACATTAATTTGTTTTTTTAAGCTGATGATTACCTAAATCTAAACGAACGACCACAACATTTGTCTCCCTGGATCCTGCGTGCCCTGGGCCGAGTCCCCCCGGCTTCTCAACACCAGATTTGATCGCTCCAGCTTCGACGAGGCCAAGAGGTTTCACTCCTTGGTGCTGCTTGCCACGTTTTGCGCATGTGCTAAGAAATGTTTATCTAGTGTAGCATATGTGTGCATTATATGTTGGATAGGAAATTGGGGAGTATGTATTTTGTTCGAGATTGATCGGTTCCTTCTTCCATTTTCCATCTTAGAATAAGTCAATGCTATTGATTATTATTCAAACAATATACCCTACATGTGCATGAGCGGTACCAGATGCGATAGATAGGAACTTTATTACTTTATTAGTCTATCATTGGTCTATTTTTGACAACTAGCCATAAAAAACTACCATTGGTAAGTCGTATGTACCATTTCACTATGTGAGAGTATTTTTTTTGTTTGACAATCAAGGACTAGCCTGGAGATGCTCTTACATTGGTAAGGTATAAATGCGTGAAGTTTAGTGAAATTCACGTTGTGTTTCTCAGCATGGATCTGATAGTACAATGCATAGTATGCACTTTCATGGAGATAAAAATGCATCATTATTTATATGGATCAGACAGTGTTAGTGGGGTGCACCACTGAATTGCATCATTATTTGTTGGTGGGGTGCGCCACTGAATTGCATTAATCTGGTACTTTTCCTCTGTGACTTTTGATAATTATTACTCCCTCTGTAAACTAATATAAGATGTTACCAAATATATTTCATGGTCAAGCGGTGCCGATAAACGGGTATATGTTTGGTTAACCATTTACGGGTTTGTGATCTGAGGCTATTTGGTAGATTTACACTGATTAGTTTATTTTACGATGAGATTTGTACCTATTAGTTGTTCCTTATCGGAATGAAAAACTGTTCTGATGCCGCTCTTTCTTTTTGCAGGAATTCAGCCCCAAATTAGCCAGTTCTCTTTGTTGATATCCACGATTTGGCTTCTGATTTACAAACATGGCTTGTTGCCTTATGTGTAGAAAGGACATCAAACAGACTATTGAAGGTGAAGAAGGTGAGCATTTCATGTCTTTGCTCAGTTTTATAACCACTTTTACTGCAAAAACGTTCCATTCTGATTCACTTGCATTTGCTTTCTGGCAGTTCCAGGAGGAAATAAGGTGAAAGCTTTTTCTTACAGTGAGCTGAGAAAAGCCACACATGATTTTAGTGGAGCCAACAAGCTTGGCGAAGGCGGTTTTGGTTCTGTGTTCAGGGTAATTTCCCTAAGTCAATGGCCACATAAGCAAAATCCTTTGCATCAAGCTCTCTTAGCTAACATTCATTTTATTTGATTAGGGAAGGCTTAAAGACGCCACAATTGTTGCGGTAAAGGTGCTTTCTGCCCATTCAAAGCAAGGCATCCGAGAGTTCTTTACTGAACTTACAGCAATTTCTGATATTGTGCATGAAAACCTGATCACCTTAGTCGGTTGCTGCGCTGAGGGACCCCATAGGATCCTTGTATACAACTATCTTGAAAACAATAGCCTTGCACATACACTGCTAGGTGACATACTGTTCTGCCTTATGTGTCCTTCGCTGCTCATTTAATGCTTTAATAACCATCTCACTTAAGTATTGCAGGTAAGGGTTATAGCAGCATTCGATTCAACTGGAGAGTCCGTGTTAAAATTGCTGTAGGTGTTGCCCATGGGCTTGCATTTCTTCACGAAGAAATCCATCCTCCCATAATCCACCGGGACATAAAGGCAAGCAATATTCTGCTTGACAAGGATCTTACACCCAAAATTTCTGATTTTGGGTTGGCAAGGCTCCTCCCTCCAAATGCAACTCATGTGAGCACCCGCGTTGCAGGTACAATGTAAGTATAACCTTGTTTGGGGTTTGGTTGGGAATTGGAATATATTTCATTCTGATCTCTCTCTCTCTCTCTCTGCCTTTTTTTTCTCCTGTCAGAGGATACCTGGCTCCTGAATATGCAGTTAGAGGGCAAGTGACAAAGAAGTCAGATATTTATAGTTTTGGTGTTTTGCTATTGGAAATTGTTAGTGGCAGGTGTAACCACAATAATAGATTGCCTTATGAAGACCAATTTCTGCTCGAGAGGGTAAGCTCTATCGCAATACTATGTTCACCAAACCTATGCTTCATTTTGAGACTGAGTTGTGATTCTTCTTCCATGGCGCGGTTATCATTTAGGTGTTAGCTAAAACATACCTCATAGGATACTACTTGCAGTGTTGATTGTTCTTAACATCCCAGTAATTCTGTTTATGATTTGGCACCCAAACTGTATCAACTTTTTGAGACCACAATTATCAAACCGCCATGTGTAAGAATATCTCAAGAGCCATATTGTTACTAGATTTGATTCTAGTTTTTTTTAACATTTGGAGGAACTTTTTTTTTGGCTGTTTCTGACCGTAAGGATCTGCTGGTTCTCTTGCAGACATGGACATGTTATGAACAAGGACAGCTCGAGAAGATGATAGATGCAGATCTAGAAGATGACCTAGACTCCGACGAGGCATGCCGATTCTTGAAAGTTGGTCTTCTGTGCACTCAAGACGCGATGAAACTCCGTCCCAACATGACCAACGTCATCCGGATGCTGACCGGAGAAAAAGATGTCTCCATGGAGAGGATCACCAAGCCTGCTGTGATCGGTGACATGGGAGACATCAAGGTCAACAACCAGCAGAGACCAGGCGACTCGCAATCTGAACCATCCACAATCATATCATCAGAAGCAACAGCAGAGTCATCGCCGTGAGCAGTACAGAATATATCATGCAAATCCTGTTGTTGTACATTATCATTCTGGGTAGGCACAAGTGCGTGTTCGGTTGACTGATGCCACCGTGGTGTTACTATGCAGTAAAGTTATTGCATAATTAAACAAGTTTCCTTTATAAGTTATTACCTGACGCATTTATCTGACAGACGTTCACTGGGGGCGAATTGCCAGAGAACGCCTCACTTGCCATGCCGAAATAACTAAATTTGACGCGTTGTTGAGCGAAATGCCCTGTGCGAAAGGGGAAATTGCCATGTAAAGGAAAGAATTATCAGCGATTTTATAGAGAAATTATCATCCGCGTGATCTGGATCCAATGTCTTTGTGGGCGTTTGCGGGGACTGTCTTCCC
This sequence comes from Triticum urartu, assembly GCF_056163025.1. NCBI lineage: Eukaryota > Viridiplantae > Streptophyta > Magnoliopsida > Poales > Poaceae > Triticum > Triticum urartu. Next base: position 70,696,954 of record NC_141877.1, on the reverse strand, counting down.
GGCAAACGTTTGTCCATTAACATGTCGGAGGGGAGAGGAAAAAGGTGTTTGGGCTGGATGGATTCTTCTCGATGTAAGTTGATCGTCATGTGTTTCCAGCCACTTTACTAATAACCCTAATAATCTATATCTATACTACTATTAAACAAGCAAACTAATACTTTCTTAAAACCATACGGCTGATGTACACACTACTATTAAACAAGCAAACTAATACTTTCTTAAAACCATACGGCTGATGTACACACTACTATTAAACAAGCAAACTAATTCTTTCTTAAAACCATACGGCTGATGTACACAGTTTAATTAGCACCCTTCGATTGCTCATTAAACTTAATCTAACAGCCAGGCTTAATCTAATCTATTCTCTGATATGCATTTAGTAATTTACGTTGGCTGAACATGCTTCACCGCAGACGAATATACGAAGCCCCGCCCCGCCCCGCCCCGCAGGCCCGCACCTACGCAATCGCTACAATCACGTAAGGGGAGAAAAGAAGAAGGATCCCCTCGCTTGCTAACTACCCCGCGTGGCCGCAACCAACACCCGGACGATGGCCGTACACCGCAGCCGCCGCCTGACCCTCCTCCGCCACCGGAGTCGCCGCAGAACCGACCAGTACGCCGCACCTCTGCCACGACGACTCGCGACGCCGGCGGCACCTCCCATCCCTTCCTATAATCTTCCCTAACACTACCCAGCGGACGACCAGAGGAGGTGGAGCTGACGTCTCCATCCTTCATGTACACCGACGATGAGCTGCGACGGTGCCCTCTCGCCATGCACGCCCTTGATCTGGACCGCGACGCCGAGCCCGTGGCCCTCCTCCCCAGGTCACATCCTCCCACATGCCACCATGCTCGTCCTCCTCTGCACCCAAGATTTGTCCATAAGCTCCACGTGCATTAGCAGGTTCGAGCGGGCATTTGGATCGTGCAAGTCACAGGAGTTTGCCGGCAACACCCAGTCTTTGATCTGGTTTGTTGTTCATCTCAGTGATTTTTTCTCTGGAAAATAATCTGGCACATTAAAAACTGCATTTTGTAATGGTTCATGCAAACTGAATTTTATCCGTCCTGCATTCATGAAATTTTATGAATAGGACAATCGTGTTTGCTTTCAGACGTTCTGGTGTATCAAATCCTCTGCACTGCATACATTGGGATTGAAACGATGCCATGAGAGTTGGCATTCACGCTTCTGGTATGAGATCAGCTCAATCATCTCCAATTAGTTTTCTCTTGTTATCCAGGTCTTAGAACAAGACCGCAGTCAGTCTTTGAACAAGGGGTGTATGGGAATACATGGTTTGGACCCCTCTGCAGATTGAAACATTTTCCTGATACATAGTTTACATTTTTCACAACTTAAACACAGGTAGGTTCCAGTTGCGATTCCAATGTGCAATTCCGATATAATATTTTCTCATGTTGCTTCATCATCCTCTTTTGTTTGGCTCTTAAACTTGGAACATTTATTCCCACCGGCTCTATATACTGCTATACTGAACCTACCTATTTTGTAAATTCTGATCAAATTTGTAAGGGATAAGTATATTTTTCGTCCCTCAACTTTTTTGGAAGTTTAGAAATGGTCCCTCAATTTCAATACCAGCAATTCTTAGTCCCTCAACTTTCAAAACCGGATAAGTTTAGTCCTTCATACCGCTTAGGGTGGTTTGGTGCTGATGTAGACATGGTTTTAACTAAAACTAGACATATCGCGTAAGTTTGACCGACTTGACCGCCACATCAATATCCACAAACTCACGGTGGCCACTATCATCGAGCCACTGCTCCTGTAGGAACTCGCAGCAACGGGTGCTAGCCAGAGGGCGTTGTGCTGCAGCAGCAACAACTCCTTGGCAGCTCGTCAGGAGGCGCCGGCTGGGCGCATGCTCTACGATATTGCGTATGGGTATGTACGTACGAAATCTGGCTTGGGTTCTACCGTAGAGCTGCTGGATCGATTCACAGGAGACTAGCTAGCTACGTACTCCGTACAAGATGGATTTTCGCCGGATTGGAAAACGAACACAAGCAACACACGTAAGCCAGAAGCACCTTGACTCAAGTCCGGAGAGGAGCTCGTGCCTCAGCCGCGTACGACCGGAGCTCGAGAAGCACCTGGCCATGTCCTTGAGCAGCCTCGATCGACAGTGTGGAGCATGAAGACAGACTGCCGGAGTTGAACCTGGGCGTGGATTCATCCAGCATCAGCCGGTAGAGCCATGCACGAGGTCGCCCATGGACATCCTCCGCGCCCCTCAGGAAGCACCGGTGGCGCTCGAGTGACGACGGCCGCAACCTGCAATGCTTCTTCTTTTCACCTGCTTCGCAAAGCCGCTCATCAGAGGCACCACAACGCTGAGCGGGGTGCTGGGCATGGCCTCGGTATCGAAGAACGGCACGGCGTAGACCTGCTGTGCGGCCCTCGATGCCACTGTCCGAAAATGTGGCAAGCGCACCATAGGTGTTTGATAAAATGCCAACCAAAACCATGCCACGTCATCAACAAAACCACTCAAAGCGGTATGAGGGACTAAATATATCCGGTATGAAAAATTGAGGGACTAAGATTTGCTGGTTTTAAAGTTGAAGGACCATTTCTATACTATGAAGAAAATTGAGGGATGAAAAATGTACTTTTCCCAAATTGTAATGCATGGCCTGTCAGCTTATATTGTCTATCTTGTTAATTTGTAAGTCCAGTTAAACTAATTCTGCCAGTTGTATTTGATTAAATAATAGCATGAGCTTACAATTCGCAAGTGTGTGATTTGATTTCACTTATTTATTTGACAAGTCTGATTGTATTTGGTAATCTATTTTTTAATTTTCAGTTTCTTTTAGTGCAGCGTCCTATTGTTTAGTATGTCCAGGCAATCTGTATGAGGACCAAAGGATTATCCAAAATCACCGTAAAGAGGAAATAGTGTAGAGAGTAAGATCCGCCCATAGATGGATCATTGATGTGATAATAACATATTCGAATTCTGAATTTGAGAATAATCTCGATGCAGTACATGTCAGAAGTTTAATTCTTATGGAGATATAAGAAATATTGATCCCACAGAAAATTTTGTGTTTTTAGCTTTGGAGTTTATGGTCTGAAGCAACAACAACAGTTGTGTTTTCTGGGCATCTGGAAAATCGATGTTGGCCGCGGCACGCCTAAAACTGCTACAGTAGCGCTGTAAAACTATTTTAGCGCTCGATATTTTTACGCGTCTGTTGAAGATGCTCTTATTGCGATCTAGGGCAGATAAATTTGAAGGCTGTAACTTGCCATAATTGCTATGTTTAATTCTATTATGTGTTGGGTTTATTAGCAAGCTTTGGTCTGTTTTGATACAATTTCATTCTGGTTGCCATCTGCGAGTTACTGTTCCATCACAGTAATATAGTTCGAAGCAATTGTTATTCAAATTGAGACTTTCTGGGTAGGTTGTCAGAAGTATTTAAATTATGATTTCAGTTTGGGATACAACCGGCAGTCTGAAATCAGTACTTGTGCTCAGACAATCTAGAGGGGTTATAAAATTTCTTTGCAAAGCTTGTACAGAAGCTTAAGAATATGCCTGCTCCTTTTTCTTTTGAGGGAAAGAGTATGCCTGCTACTTTGGGATATTGTGGTGTTAAATGATCACTTCATAAATGATACTATGAGATGGTGTTTGGTCAACCAAAGACGACGAATATTGGAATAAAAAGATGAAGAATATTGGTCAACCAAAGGCAAATTCACTTGATGTTGCATTTTTTTCTTAGTTCTTGAAGATTGGTTAGAGAAGAAGACCTGGGCCCAGTTTGGATGCTAATGTTGCTTTTTAGATCAGTCAATGGTTCAGTACAAAGTTGGGTCATCTATTTTGGAACGGAGGGAGTACATCCTTACAATGCGAAGGGAAGCAAGAGCAGATAGCAGTAGTAGTTATAACTGAAGTGATAATGGGCACCTATCTATTTTCTGAACAACACTTGGTTTTCTCATAGTAATAGTCCTTTACTGAATTTAGTTGATACATAAATGGTTCTTTATTGAACAATACTTGTGTGCGTGTGTGTGTGTGTACAACGGTGATGAACCTTTAAAATGGTCCATTGTCCAATAAGGGGGTTCTAATTTTTGCCTGGATTGTACTGGAACAATATAATTTGCAAATTTCAAATGGTTGTATATTTGACCCATACTTTGATGGGCCAAGGTTGTATATTTTGACCCATACTTTGATGGGCCAAGGACCGCCTGGACATGTTGTTGAGCTAAATCCTATTCCACCCCGTTTTTGTAGCTGGGCCGGCCCGTTCTACTGATTTCTGTTTGTAAAACAAAAACTCGCGCGCCAGGTTTCGAACGGCCGCCTGGACATGTTGTTGAGCTAAATCCTATTCCACCTGTTTTTGTAGCTGGGCCGGCCCGTTCTACTGATTTCTGTTTGTAAAACAAAAACTCGCGCGCCAGGTTTCGAACGGCGGACCTCCTGGTTAATACACGCTACGCTAGCCACTCTGCTACGTCCACCTTACATGATCAATAGGAACTTCTTCCTTCTTTTCATCTTACGTTGTTTCTTTTTTCTATTTCGTTTTTCTTTGCTCCCTTTTCCTTTTTATTTTATCATTGTTCTTTTTTATTGGGAATGGTTTTGTTTGCTTTTTTATTCTTTTTTTCTTAATGCTAATTAAAAAAACTTTTTCAAACCATTGATCTTTTTTCGAAATTGATGAACTTTTATCAAATTGAATGAATTTTTTCAAAACCGAATGAACTTTTTTTCAAATTCAATGAACTTTTTCAAATTTGATAAACTTTTTTCTTCAAAATCGATGAACTTTTACCAAATCCGATGAAATTTTTTCAAATTTGATTTTTTTCTTCATATTTGATGAACTTTTTCCATATTCGATGAACTTTTTTCGAATTCGATGAACTTTTTTTTGAATTCAACGAGCTTTTTTCAAATTTGATGAACTTTTTTGAAATTCGATGAACTTTTTTGAAATTTGATGAACTTTTAAAATTTGATGAACTTTTTTTTCATATTCGATGAACTTTTTTTACAATTTTGATGAACTTTTTTGAAATTTTATGAACTATTTTTTAGATTCAGTGTTTTTTAAAAAATTCGATGAACTTTTTGGCAAATTCGACGAACTTTTTTCAAAATCGATGAACTTTTTTCTAAGCACAAGAGTACGTATTGTAGCCAACTGTTTTTTTAAATCTAGCCAACTGGTTTTTTTCCTTAAGAAAATGAGTACGTACTGTAGCAATTTAGCCATAGGAAAAAACAATCGAGGGGAGCTAGGGATCGAGGGAACAGCGGGGGGCAGCGATCGAGTGAGCCACCGGTGCAGCGAGCGGGCAATCGGGAGGAGCCAGCTAGCGAGCAAGCGTTACTGGGCCAGGCCCAGTCAAGCTACGCAGCGGGCGCTGCGTGCGCCAACGGGCGCTGAAGGCGCCAGGGAGGAGCTCTCTGTTGTTGACATACTGTAAGAATTATAGGAGATTGTAAACATTTGGGCACCATGTGTTGACAAATTGTGCATTGAGATAAAATATTATATAATTGATGCAAAGGTGTGTCCTATATCTGGTCATGTTTCATATGATGTGTGTTGGTCCAAACGTGCGTTGCACGTGCACACTTACTAGTATATAACAACAACAAAGGAGTAATAGCGGCCTAGCGCTAATCGATCATATCTTCGTAGGTTTTTATCGGTTGAACCACTGGTTCACTTGTTCATTTGCTGGTTTTTAAGCCATAAAAATATGTAAAAAGAAGTCAAATATACTAAGTTTCTAGTCTTTTACACGTACTAGCAAAAGAGGCCGTGCGTTGTAACGGGAGGAAGAAATAACAAATGCCCCTAACCAATAATAGTGACTCAAGACCTCAGTAGGTCCATGTTATTTGTTCGATCACGACATCCCATATGTGTTGCCTCTTATCCTCCTCCCATTCTCACCGACGGTAGCATCAGTGCTCACACAATCACAGCGTGTTTGAATGTGGTCAATCCTAAGACGTCTCTCTCTCGGCATAAGATGAGAAGATGAGAAATCAGCTTTCCTTTTTTCTGTGCGAGGTTTTGCCGACGCGTCCATGCGTTGTGACAGATGATTTCTTTCATACTCAATCTAATTTTACTAAAGAATTCATTTTCAATCCGGATCTACACCGATACGAAAGAGAGGCGGATCGTGCACTGTTGATTAAGCCAGCACCCAAAATAACATTTTTTAAATGGTTAATAGATCAAATAACATCATATTCATATTCTACAAAAAAATAATATATAATATGTTAAAATGGGGGTTACGATTTAAAAGATATGACTATTTAAAAAAACGCATGATATGTAATGCAGGTTAATTAAACCAAATGGCAGGGTGTTTTCCACAAACAACAAACAGTTTTTCTGGAGTCACTTAAACCCAGACTGCGGGTTGATTTGAGGAAACTGCAGAGGGTTTTCCGCAAACAGTGAAACATTATCTCTGGAATCACTTAAACCAGGACTACAGGTTGATTTTAAGAAAGAGCAGGGGTTTTCTGCAAAAAGACGCGACGGTGGACGAGCAGAAGTGTTGCAACGAGAGAGATAATTGATGTGTCCTAATAGAGGCAAAGGTGTCCCATCTTTCGATGAGATGGTGGCTATTGTTTTGGAGGAAGTCGACTTTGACGATCCGACTACGAACGTGCGAGGACATCGCGCCTTAGCAATCACTAAACCAACTCCGAGAGGTTATTGACCACGCTGGAGCACGATCAACCTGACCACGAAGGTCTGTTTTCTGCAGGCAAACGAAGAACAAGCAAGAAACTAAGATTGCAATCTGGATATTGCGAATATAAGAGGAAAACTTTATTGATCAAGGTGGGGTTCTGTGACGCCTTTGTGTAAGTGCATCTAGTGCCACCCCTAGTTGGTTTTGGAGTATTGACGACAAACCTAGTTGAGGGACTAATGTGTTTGTGAGAATTGCAGGATAACACAGGTAGAAGTCTCTCATTGATTTGGTTTTCCTACCAGAGATGACCCCTAAAAATGTACGAAGACATTGAAGTAAATGGTGGTATATGAAGATATTCACATTGAAGACTATGACAAGAGAAGACACCACGTGAAGCCTATGGAACTCGAAGACTTAGATCTTTCGTAGTTCTCTTTCATTTATGTTGAGTCATAGGAACCACCGTACTGTTAAGTGGGGTCCAAGAGAACCAGTCAGAACGACTGAAGTGATGCCTAATTAAAAACCTATGTCTTCGAGTGAAGACTATGAGAGCTAATCTTGTCCAGAGTCGGACAAGTCAGCTTTGCTTGTAGCCCAAGTAAAGTTGCCGCGTGAGTTTGAAATCTGACCGTTGGAACACATGTCAGTTCCTTAGTGACCCAGGGTCATTTCGGACAAATCAGGTCAGATTGCCAAGTGGCTATAAATAGTCCACCCCCTACAACCATAAACGGTTGGCTGCTCAGATTCAGTGCACGGCTTTTGTCGTTTGAAAGCAACCCACCTCGAAGCCTTTGAGAGAGAGAATACCTAGCGAGGATAAAGCCCTAACCACCCAGAGCCAGAGAGAATTGGGCATCACTTAAGTCTTCTTGTCTGAGTGATCTGAAGACTTATTACACTTGAGGACTGTGCATCCTCCAGCCGGTTAGGCGTCGCGTTCTGAGTATCCAAGAGACATTGTGGATTGCCGGTGAACAAAGTCTGTGAAGGTTTGGGAGTCTACCTTGAAGACTTACCAGAGTGATTGGGCGAGGTCTGTGTGACCTTAGCTCAAGGAGAATACGGTGAGGACTGGGTGTCCTGAGCTGCGTGTTCAGGATTGGGTGTCCGGGACTGTGTGTCCTAAGGTTTAAATACCTAGCCGCTCCAACCAGACGTACAGTTGTCACAGCAACTGGAACTGGTCCAACAAATCATTGTCTTCAACGAGTCACTGGTTTCATCTTCACTTCCTTTTTACTTACTATTACTCATTGTGAAGTCATTGCATGTTTGCTCTATCTTTTGTCTTCACAACGTGAATGTATGATCTGTTTGGCTTCACAATATCTTCCTACCTGATCCTCATTACACTGCAGCTGTTTGTCACTGTGCTCTCACTCTATTGAATACTTGACCATGGCTTGCCTAGTGTAATCTACCTTCCGCTGCATAGTGATAGGCATATCTTTACTGTTTGTCTTCATAACTTCCACGTATTGAAGACTTTCATAAAAATCACCTATTCACCCCCCTCTAGTCGATATAACGCACTTTCAATTGGTATCAGAGCAAGGTGCTCCCTTGTTCTGTGTGATTCGGTTTAACCACCCGGAGTTTTAGCTATGTCGACTGCAGGGATAATTAAAGTCTCCGCTGCGTGCCCCGTCTTTGATGGAACCGAATATCCCTACTGGAAGAATAAGATGCGCATGCATCTTGAAGCCATTGACGTCGACTTATGGTATGTCGTCGAGAACGGCGTTCCCAAGGCTGGAGAAGGTGCCACTGCTACTGATGTGAAGAAATTCACTCAACTGGACTCTACTTCCAAGAATATCATCTGTGGTCATCTGACCAAAGGACAGTATGGCTGTGTGAGTGCTTTGAAGACATCCAAGCTGGTCTGGGACTGGCTCTCCAAGGTCAATGAAGGCATCTCAACCCAGAGAGATCAGAGAATCAGTGTCCTTCGTAACCTCTTCAACCGCTTCAAGCGAAATGACAATGAGAATGTCCAGCACACATTTGACCGACTCACTGACATCACAAATGAGCTTCAAGCCCTCGGCGCCACTGAGATCACCAAACATGAAGTCATCAAGACGCTGCTGAGATCACTTGATAGTTCGTTTGACATCCTAGCCCTGATGATTCAAGAACATCCTGATATCAAGACACTCGATCCGTCTGACATACTCGAGAGGCTCAACACACATGAGTTTCAGCTTTCTGAGAAAAGAGATATCTACAGTCCAAACTATGGGCGAACTCGTGCCTTGAAGGCAAAAGCTGTTTCCTCATCTGAAGAAGAATCTGACAGCAGTTCTGATGATCCTGAAGACATTGGAAGGGAACTTGCAATGCTTGTGAAGAAGTTCCAAGAATTCACCAAGAAGAAAGGCTTCAGAAAGTCTTCACGATCAAGCTCAAGGAATGATGAAGCTTCTGCTCATGACTACAAGAAGAAAACATGCCACAAGTGCAACAAAACCAGACACTTCATCTCTGAGTGTCCACAGTGGGACAATGAGAACAGAAAGAAGAAGAAGAAGAGCAAGGAATATGACTCTGACGACAAGAAGAAGAAGAAATACTCAAAGTCTTCCAAGTCTTCCTCAAAGTCTTCATCACACAAGAAGAGCTCATCTGGCAAGGCACGTGCGTTTGTTGGCAAGGAAATGGATTCAGAGGAGGAGTCCGCTTCTGAGGAGGCAGAGGTGGAGTCTGAGGAGGAGTCTGATTCTGGCATTGCAAGTCTGGCTACAGCATACGTCGCCAAGTCCATCTTCAACACTGAAGACAATGACTTCATCACCGACACCGATGCAAATGACAAGGACTACTCCACTCCTACCTACTGCTTCATGGAACGCGGTGCCAAGGTAAACACACGCACTACTCACTATCAAACATCTAGTGACGATGACTCTGATTGTGGTTCAAAACCCAGCTACAAAACACTTGCTAAAATTGCAACTGAACAACAGAAAACTATGGAACATATTCAAAAACTGTTAGACAGAAGCGATGATCTGTTGGGTGCTGAAATGACTCGGTCTGAATCCTTAATTGAAGACATAAAAAATCTTCATGTTAAGTATCAGGAACTTGAAAGTCGTCATGATACTCTCTCAACAACTCATGAAAAGCTTTCCTATGATTATCTTCAAAGGAAGAAAGATCTTGAGAAATTGAGAGCGGCTCATGAAGATCTTCAAAAGGAAAACGAGTCACTTCGCGCCAAACAGATCAGTTCCGCTCAGGAAGGATTTGAACCACCATGTCTTAAATGCATTGAGCGTGATAATGCTACTTCTGTTGCTGAATGTTCCACTGCTACTACTGTTGCAATATCTTCAACTGTTGATGTGGTAACTAACCCCTCTGCTGAGGATACCACCGCTATTGCTGATGAGAATGCTAGGTTGAAGACATTGCTTGAAACAGGGATGTACAGAAGTCTTAAAGGGCATCAGACATTATGTGATGTCCTCAAGAAGCAGATTATGAACCGAAACCCTAGGAAAGAGGGTGTTGGGTTCGTTAAGAAAATGAATGCAGATGGCTCTTACTGGAAACCTGAGCAGTACCCCAAAACCAAGTGGGTTGCTGCAAAGGAACCTTCAGCAAATCCATCCAATCTATGTGGCTTCACTTGTGCTAACCCCATTATCATTAATGAATCCTTTGATGCAAACTATGTACTAGTTAAGAATCAGAATGGTGAAGTGTTTGCCAGGTACATTGGTACTAACTGCAGGAATGGACCGCCTATGAAGAAGATCTGGGTTCCGAAAAGGTGTCTGGAAAATCTTCCTGTGAATGTCTTCATGACACCTCACATGAAGAAGACAAACCTCAGACCAAAGGCTTCAAACGGTCCAAAGGCTTCATACAGACAGAGGACTCACCTGAGTCGCACTAACGCAAATGTTTTGCAGGGAAACCATACTTAGGCATATGAATATGAGAGCGGTTCATCAAACCGCCATGTTCATATGACCAAGAACTATTCTGCCTATTCTTATGAGTACTATTGTCCGCCTGCCAGACTGTTTGCTAGGGCTCCAAAGCCAAAATTCTCAGATGCTGCACTTAGACTTATTGCTTCTAAGCCACCCTTGAAGATGTGGGTGGCTAAGAAAGCTTAACTCTCTTTTGCAAGGAAAGGTCTCCAGCAGAAAACCAAAATCTTCTGACGCTGTTGCTGGGGACCTTAAACATCTTGTAGGGCGCAAGATCAAATGCCCGAATGGCATCACTATGTACTTCGTTCCTGAATCGCATGCTACTCTCCCTACTAGTCCTAATATGGATCTAAGTTTTCATAACCCACTGGTTCGTCAAATGTTTCTGCTTCACAATTCTCTTCGTGAAGCCTATCCCCCTAACTGCACTGTAGGGTACGACACCAGCGTCTTCAGAATGGATTATTGACAGTGGGTGTACAAATCACATGACCGTCAAAAGAAGCCTTCTTATGGACTCAACCTTACGTCCATCCGACAAGAGCCACATCACATTCGCTGACACTGGTAAAAGTAAGGTATTGGGTCTAGGTAGAGTTGCAATCTCAAGGGATCAACACATGGATAAAGTCATGCTTGTTGAATCCCTTGGCTTCAACTTAATGTCTGTCTCAATGCTTTGCGATTTGAACATGATCGTAATATTTGGAAAATATCGTTGCCTGGTACTAATGGAATCTGACAAGTCTCTAGTGTTTGAAGGGTATCGGAAAGATGATTTGTATGTGGTAGATTTCTCAGCAGGGCCACAGCTTGCAGTATGTCTTCTGGAAAAAGCTTCAGAATGCTGGCTTTGGCATCGGAGGCTTGGGCATGCTGGCATGAGGAACCTCCACACCCTTGCAAAGAAGAAGCATGTCATAGGCATCGAGGGCGTCAAGTTCAAGAAAGATCACTTATGCGGTGCCTGTGAAGCAGGGAAGATGACGAGGGCAAAACATCCCTCGAAGACAATCATGACCACTACTCGACCCTTCGAACTGCTTCACATGGATCTTTTTGGTCCCACTCACTACTCAACTTTTAACACTACTGCTTGCCTCTATGGCTTTGTCATTGTTGATGATTACTCTAGATATACTTGGGTGCACATAATCCTTTACAAGACTGAAGTGCAGGATGTCTTCAGACGCTTCGCCAGTCGAGCTATGAACAATTACGGCGCCAAGATAAAGCACATAAGAAGTGACAATGGCACTGAATTCAAGAACACTGGACTTGATACATATCTTGATACCTTGGGCATCACACATGAATTCTCAGCCCCGTACACGCCACAGCAGAATGGCGTCGTCGAACGCAAGAATAGAACACTCATTGAGATGGCCAGAACGATGCTAGATGAATACAAGACTCCAAGAAAATTCTGGCCTGAAGCCATTGACACTGCATGCCATACAATCAATCGTGTTTATCTTCACAAGCTTCTGAACAAGACATCTTATGAACTCCTAACTGGAAGGAAGCCAAATGTCAGTTACTTCAGAGTATTTGGCGCAAGGTGCTGGATCAAGGACCCACACCACACCTCAAAGTTTGCACCAAAAGCACATGAGGGTTTTATGCTTGGATATGGAAAGGATTCGCACTCCTACAGAGTCTTCAATCTCCTTCATTACAAAGTGGTTGAAACAGTGGATGTGCGGTTCGATGAGACCAATGGTTCACAAAGAGAGCAACTGCCAAATGTGCTAGATGAAGTTCCATCTAGTGAATCAATCAAGCTAATGGGAACTGGAGATATTATACCTTCTGAAGCTCATCCTGAAGAAGAACTTATCATCTCAGCACCTGATCCACATGAAAACAATGCTCAGCCTGAAGACATTCCTCCCAACAACAACACAGATCAGCAAGAGCAAAGTCTTCGCCCTGTACATCCTCGTGTTGCCAATGAAGTGCAGATTGAGAGAATAATTGACAGCATCAATGCACCTGGTCCACTCACTCGTTCAAAGGCAACTCAGCTGGCAAATTTCTGTGGGCACTTCGCATTCGTATCAATTACAAAACCCAAGAAAGTTGAAGAAGCCTTCATGGAACCTGAATGGATTCAAGCTATGCAAGAAGAGCTTCAACAGTTTGAGATGAACAATGTATGGGAACTGGTTAAGCGTCCTGATCCATGGAAGCACAATATAATAGGAACCAAATGGATATACCGCAACAAGCAAGATGAGCATGGTCAAATTGTTAGAAACAAAGCTCGTCTCGTTGCTTAAGGATATACTCAAGTGGAAGGCATTGATTTCGATGAAACATTTGCTCCTGTGGCTAGACTTGAAGCCATACGTATACTGCTGGCCTATGCAAATCATCATAACATACTTCTATATCAAATGGATGTGAAGAGTGCCTTTCTCAATGGCAAGATTGAAGAAGTGTATGTTGCACAACCGCCTGGGTTTGAAGATCCAAAACATCCTGACATGGTATACAAGCTCAACAAGGCACTGTATGGCCTCAAACAAGCCCCTCGGGCCTGGTATGACACACTCAAATATTTCCTGAAGAGCAAAGGCTTCATACCTGGTTCCCTAGATCCCACTCTCTTCACGAAGACATATGATGGTGAACTATTTGTGTGCCAAATTTATGTGGATGACATTATATTCGGCTGCACCAATCAGAAGTACAGTGAAGAGTTTGGCTATATGATGCAAGAGCAATATCAGATGTCTATGATGGGGGAGCTGAAGTTCTTCCTCGGTCTTCAAATACGACAACAACGCAACGACATCTTCATATCTCAAGAGAAGTATCTCAAAGAGTGCCTGAAGAAGTTTGGTATGCAAGACTACAAAGGCTTCACAACACCAATGCCAGCCAAACATCATCTGGGTCCCGACGACAATGGTAAAGAGTTCGATCAAAAGGTATACCACTCCATGATTGGTTCTTTGCTTTATCTATGTGCATCTAGGCCAGATATTATGCTTAGTGTTTGCATGTGTGCTCGATTTCAAGCGGCACCAAAGGAGTCGCATCACTTAGCTGTGAAGCGAATTCTTCGATATTTGGCTCACACCCCAACTCTCGGATTATGGTATCCAAAGGGCTCAGAGTTTGATCTGGTTGGATTCTCGGATGCTGATTATGCTGGTGACAAGGTTGATCGGAAGTCTACATCAGGCACATGCCACTTTCTGGGACGATCACTTGTATGTTGGTCTTCAAAGAAGCAGAACTGTGTATCCCTCTCCACCACTGAATCTGAATACATTGCTGCTGGATCTTGCTGCGCTCAGCTTCTATGGATGAAGCAAACTCTCAAGGACTATGGCATTCATCTGAAGCAAGTGCCACTTTACTACGACAACGAAAGCGCCATCAAGATTGCCAACAACCCAGTTCAGCACTCGAAGACAAAGCACATAGAAATTCGTCATCACTTTCTCAGAGATCATGTTGTGAAGGAAGATATTGATATCATACATGTCAACACCGAGGAGCAATTGGCAGATATCTTCACCAAGCCCTTGGATGAGAAGAGATTTTGCAAGTTACAGTGTGAGCTAAATATCCTGGAATCCTCAAATGTCCTGTGATCAGGCACATATCCTAACACTTATGCATATTGATGACTTAGATGTGCAACACACGAAGTAACGTATATCTTCAATCAATGAAGACATACATTCTAAGTGTGAATACATTAATGTGGAATTTGACTACGGAGCGCCACGATAATTGTGCGCCGTGTCTGGGTCTAATGCTTCCTATACGGTGGGTAACGCCACCACCAAACGTTCTATTTTGAAGTGTTTCACTCATGGCGTTACCTTGCAATGTCTTCACATTTGGTTTGGCTTCAATCTCAACATGTCTTCATGGTTATCTTCACTATGTTGATTATATATATATATATATATATATATATATATATACTAGTGTTCTGTCCTCTACAGCATTCACTTATAGTTATGTCTTATTGTTTGAATCTTTTGAACTAAGTGAATGTGATCGGACCCTAACCTCTCTATGCTTTCTATCTCAAATTCTATCTCTCCAAGTCATATGCATTCTATTGAAACTGTCGAATGTCTTCTCTGCGCCCTTGTCAGCAGAAGACACAGAGACAACCTTTAAGTCCGTTTTCAATGCTCATTCATCCACATGAAATCCGGAGAAGTAGGAACGACCACCCGACAATCCAGGCGTGCGTGGGACGTGGAACAAACCCCAAAATTCCGCATGATGGCCACGTGTCACTCAGATGCGAATCGCCAGGGGCACCTGTGTAATAGCGCAGTGCCGCCCCTGTACCTATAAATACACACTCACAGCGGTCATTATCCCTTCTTCCACCCTCGCACGAACCCTAGCGCCACCGATAGCCCTCGACGACGCCGGCGACGAAGCGCTTCGCTGCCGCAACCTCTCCAACGCCGTCTTCACGCCGATCGCGGACATCGTCCTCTCCGCCGTCGCCGTAGGTGTCCTCCGTCGCCAAGTTAGGGCACGGAAGATTGAACTGCTCGGCCTCATCTCCCACTCCGTCTAGCAGTTCTTGGTGTGGTAAATAAAACTCCCTTTTACAGCACTGTTGATCCTATGAACTTATCACTTTCTACCACAAGCAGTTTCTGTTCACACAAATTAGATCTCCCTCATATTGCATCTCACAACATGCCTAGTATATTCACTTATGCTTCACAAAGTAGTTAGATTCCTCACTTGTACTGATCTGTGGATTCGTACAAATCTGGAACCTACTTCTTATCTATGAGTGAATGTCTTCGCACGATGAGGTCAATGTCTTCTAAACTGATTTATCGTCCAAATCTTCTGAGAATGCATATGACCTCTTCCCCTTCCCTCGCACCTTAATGCTGTCACAGGTACATGTCCGTGGGAGAATCCTTTGGTTCTCATAGTCTGCATTCATTTGCAGAATTCTTACAGCATCACATAAATTCTCCTGAAGCCAGTTCCTATTGGTCCAGCAAGAGAAAGCCTTTGAAGCCGTTGAACGTCTTGAAGCCTTTCAAGTTAAAGTTTATGGCTTCAGAGAAAGCAGCAAGGAAGGGGGGCAGACAGCGTCGTGGCGGAACATCCAGAGATCTGCCAGATGAACTCGCAGAAATGTACAAGACAGATCCTGAAGAGGATTACAGTCAGCGCAAGACCCGAATCCAATGGATTCGACGATATTGGGCAGAACAATGGTTCAAATACCGCTTCACAACCCAAGAGTATGCTGAGAAAAGTGCCATCAAAAGACTGTGGGGAGACATCCTATACAAGAATCTTCTACCCAGGTCCAGAGATGAAGCCATTGCCCAAGGCTTCTATCCATGCATGGTCCGTGGGCCACAGCCTGCAAATGCACATCCGTCGTCACTACTCTGGTGTCGTGATGACAATCTATTCAAGCGCAACTTTCAGTTTGCCCAAAACTCAGCGAAGCAGAACAAGAAGAAATTTGGGTTAGACTTCAACCCTGGTCCCTCCGCACCAAGGGCAGATGGCACACGCGAGGCAGAACCCAATGTCATCGGTCCGTATGCCAACCTTGAAGGCCTCATCACCCGCATCTTAGTTCAAGGGACTGCAGTGAATGAGCCTCCAGCTGACTCTGAATCAGAAGAAGCTCCTGCAGTGCTGAAGCCAAAGAAGATGAATAAGTCTAAAACTTCAAAGCCTGCCCCTTCACCCAAAATTTCAAGGGCAAAGCCACTGGCAACTGCACCTCCTGAATACAGTGTGCCGTCTGAAGACTTATCATGCGTCTCAAAGCCCCAGAAGGCCAAGGCGCCTCTCCCACACAGCGGCCAAGAGCTCACAGCTGCTGCCATTCTGCGCAATGATGACATTGACCTGTCAAGTGATGAAGACCTAGCAGATGACGCTCTTGAGCAACTCATCAAGAGCAAAGAAGAAGCAGAAATCTTCAATGATCTGCCACTCTTTGACATCACTATCATCCACAACTTCATTGACGAGTGGTTTGACACGCCAAACATCAGCTTTGACGATCTGTAGCTACCCATTGGCCTCAGTGTCGCCTTCCAAGGAGCCATTGCTTCAGAACAAGCCATCGCCCAGTGCATTGTTGAACTGAAGCAGAAGATTGACTATGAAAAAGCTCAGTTCAAGAAGCATATGGCCAAGCTCAGCGTGCAAGATGTGAAGAACTTCAAGATCATGCTGCACGAGCTCAAGGAAGCCTTTCTGAAGAAACGTGCAGAAGCTCAGGGTTCGTGTGAGCGCATGAAGACTCTGGCTGACAGATATGTGCAAGCCTACAATGAGGCTGAGAAGCGCAAGGCACTTGGGCGTCCTGGCATCGACCCCAGGATGGCCGCAAAGAAGAAGAAGAAGCCTGTTACAGCTGAACCCGATGCACCAAGGCAGGAAGCAGTTCCGATTTTCTTCTCCACAAGAATGACTGGCTCGAAGCCAAAAGGCAGGTCAACAGCTTCAGAGCTCAAAAAGACGAGGACTGCTGAGGCTGAAGCGAGGAAAAGGAAATATCCTGAAGCCTCTCCTACTGCCCCCTCTAAGAAGAAGAGGAAGACCAAGAAAGATCGGGCTGCTCCCACAGAGCCCTTGACGGTTGAGCCCCTTTCTATGGTCTATCCTGAAGCTGAACGCCAACTGACTATCCATGAGCCTGCTTCCACAGAGGCTCATGAAGCTGAAGACATTCCAGCAGATGATCCCATCACTACTGAAGACATTGGTCAACATGACAATGTAGAAGATGATGCAGTCCTTCCTCAGCAAGACAACAGCAAACTCATCAGCATTGGTCGTCCATTGACGCCAATTGCCCAGGATGCCTCATGGGCGGATCGCCCACAAGAGGAAGAAGACAATGAGGCCCAGCCCACTCAATCTCCACAGGCGTCGCCCGCGTTGCGCAGGCTTCGCAAAGGTCCACGGCCTCAAGTCTCTGCTGAAAACATTCCGGCTGCATCAGCCGAAGATGATGAAATACCCCAAGTCCCCCCATCTCACCAAGAAGCAGTTCTTACGAAGAACGTGCTTGTGTCCGACCCTCCAGATCGTCAAGTGGAGGATGAAAATCGTGAGGCTGCCACAACTAACAGTGAAGCTAATGTGGAGCCCTCCCCACCAAAAGCATCAGAAGAAAGCGAAGCCACTGATCCTGACACTTCTGTTCCTGAGTCTGCTGCAGGTCCCCAGTTCGACTATCATGTTGAGCACAGGCCTGAGGTACAGAAGCCAATCCCAAGACTGCCAAGGTTCCCAGGTCCTGCATCCGCACCTGACTCCTTCAACATCAATGGCTTCAGGGCAGACAATACATTCTTCAATAGCTCCAAGAACCCCTACTCAAGGGAAAGGATTTCATTAGACCGGTTCTAGAGCTATCCTCAGCGAAGCTACTACTCATGCATACTGTACAACCAAGGTCGCATCTTCCCACACAAGCGCCTTGACGTTGAAGCTATAGCTGGTCTGCCCTGCCTAGAAGAAGCTTTGGATTGCTTCAAGCAAGTTGGACTGCTGCCATTCATAACTGACCAAGAGCATTGGAATGAAGAGCTGCTGCTCCAATTCTATGCCACACTCCACATCCGAGGGTACAACAGGGATCCGAAGACTTGGGTCCTGTAGTGGATGACCGGAAATGTTCATCACGAAGCCAATGCATTTGACATCATTGAGCTCACTGGCTTGCCCACTCCTGGCGATCTCTTCGAGCAAGGCTGTCAGCTGCATACTGAAGCTATTGAGAGCATCTTTCAGAGGCCTGAACCTGATATGAGTCAGATGCTCAGCATGATGAAGCCATTGCCCCAAGATGCTGCTTATCCCACAGCGTTCTTCGTCGAAGACCTTGAGTATCTGCCAAGAACCATCTATCACATCATCAGGCAGACTCTCTGGCCCATTAAAGGCCACTCTCCAAATGCCAAGATCGAGGTGCAATGAAGACTTTGATATTCTGTATCCTTCATGGAAAATGCTTCAATGCACAGGACTTCTTCATACGCCAACTCGCTGCATCAGGCTCTGATCTGTTTGGTTTGAAGTTCTACGCCCCTTGGGTAATGCGGCTGATCAAACTTCACTCTGCTATCTCGTATCAGCCCTCAGCCCGCAACCATCGTATCTTCTTGCCCGATGTGGATACCTCTGCTGAAGCCATCTATCCTGAGCCCGCCAAGCAGCCTCTAAGTCTTCAGAATGCAGAACACCAGAGCTTCACTCAAAACATTGAAGGAGTTGAAGCAGTCTCTCGAGTGTATCCGTTGGCTGGCACTACATGTGCACCACGCCCTGCTTCCACTGAAGCCACTGACAGCACAAATGCTCCAAGACCCAAGAAGCGCACTCGTGTTCTCAATGACCGAGAGCTTCTTGTGGCCCTTCATAAAAAACAGGATAGGCATCATGACTGGCTAAAGCGTCAGATGAAAAGCCTCTTAGTGGATGTTAATCGCATTCGAAATCTTGCCACCAAGAATGCTTTCGTTACCCATGAAACCTGTCGCCGTACATGGAAAGGGCTAACGATGATGTGTTCTGAAGCTGATCTTCAAGAGGATGGCTTCACTGAGCGATTCAAGTTTGACTCCACACCTCCTCGAAGGGCTGTGCTGCGAGGAACACCATCCCTTGAAGACTCTGAGTTTTCTTCCTCTGCTGCCACAGTGACTGCCAGAGTTATTGAGGATGAAGATGATGCTACTTCACCGCCACCTCCTTCAGCACACATCTATACTGCTCCAAGTTCGTCTGCACCGCCACACACCACCGAAGACCCTGCTACTTCACCTACTCCTCATGGGACCGAGTAGATGATCTATCTCTTCAAACCTTTTTGGTCCTCACTGACAAAAGGGGGAGAAGCATATGAGGTTGATAGTCTTCAAGCGGGTCATTATGGGCGGGTGCTTTATATTTTGCCATATTTTGCTTCGTTCTTACAACTCTCGTTTTGCTACATTTGGTTCTTTGAGTTGTAACACTTAAACTCGATGGTCGTCTGCTACTTATTTGCCAACTTGTTTTGCGATGATAAATTCCGCATGTGCGACGATAAATTCCGCACTTAGATCATTCTGCAGACGTCCATTTTCATTATGCATGTCATTTTCTTCATATACTTTCACATGCATAGTGGAATGTCATCATAAGGTGAAGTGGATCTCCACGAGTACAACCTGCCATGTGCATTTGCATTCCAAAAGCAAATTACCTATATGCACATCTTCAGGGGGAGCCCTTGCAACTTATGAAGACAATTCCTTATCCTTTAAAATTTCACAGATTATACTCCCCGTTGAAAACTTCAACTAGTTTGTCATCAATCACCAAAAAGGGGGAGATTGTAAGTGCATCTAGTGCCACCCCTAGTTGGTTTTGGAGTATTGACGACAAACCTAGTTGAGGGACTAATGTGTTTGTGAGAATTGCAGGATAACACAGGTAGAAGTCTCTCATTGATTCGGTTTTCCTACCAGAGATGACCCCTAAAAATGTACGAAGACATTGAAGTAAATGGTGGTATATGAAGATATTCACATTGAAGACTATGACAAGAGAAGACACCACGTGAAGCCTATGAAACTCGAAGACTTAGATCTTTCGTAGTTCTCTTTCATTTATGTTGAGTCATAGGAACCACCGTACTGTTAAGTGGGGTCCAAGAGAACCAGTCAGAACGACTGAAGTGATGCCTAATTAAAAACCTATGTCTTCGAGTGAAGACTATGAGAGCTAATCTTGTCCAGAGTCGGACAAGTCAGCTTTGCTTGTAGCCCAAGTAAAGTTGCCGCGTGAGTTTGAAATCTGACCGTTGGAACACGTGTCAGTTCCTTAGTGACCCAGGGTCATTTCGGACAAATCAGGTCGGATTGCCAAGTGGCTATAAATAGTCCACCCCCTACAACCATAAACGGTTGGCTGCTCAGATTCAGTGCACGGCTTTTGTCGTTTGAAAGCAACCCACCTCGAAGCCTTTGAGAGAGAGAATACCTAGCGAGGATAAAGCCCTAACCACCCAGAGCCAGAGAGAATTGGGCATCACTTAAGTCTTCTTGTCTGAGTGATCTGAAGACTTATTACACTTGAGGACTGTGCATCCTCCAGCCGGTTAGGCGTCGCATTCTGAGTATCCAAGAGACATTGTGGATTGCCGGTGAACGAAGTCTGTGAAGGTTTGGGAGTCTACCTTGAAGACTTACCAGAGTGATTGGGCGAGGTCTGTGTGACCTTAGCTCAAGGAGAATACGGTGAGGACTGGGTGTCCTGAGCTGCGTGTTCAGGACTGGGTGTCCGGGACTGTGTGTCCTAAGGTTTAAATACCTAGCCGCTCCAACCAGACGTACAGTTGTCACAGCAACTGGAACTGGTCCAACAAATCATTGTCTTCAACGAGTCACTGGTTTCATCTTCACTTCCTTTTTACTTACTGTTACTCATTGTGAAGTCATTGCATGTTTGCTCTATCTTTTGTCTTCACAACATGAATGTATGATCTGTTTGGCTTCACAATATCTTCCTACCTGATCCTCATTACACTGCAGCTGTTTGTCACTGTGCTCTCACTCTATTGAATACTTGACCATGGCTTGCCTAGTGTAATCTACCTTCCGCTGCATAGTGATAGGCATATCTCTACTGTTTGTCTTCATAACTTCCACGTATTGAAGACTTTCATAAAAATCGCCTATTCACCCCCCCTCTAGTCGATATAACGCACTTTCACTTTGTCTGGTCATTGAACACAAACGGAGTACGCGAAGTTGCAGCTATGGTGAACTTTAATCTAAACAAAACTCAAAGTCTAAACAACGCCCTAAGGGCTGTATATATGGAGGAAGGGGGGGGGGGATTTCGTGGCCCTTGGAGGAGGGGTCCGAAACCAACCCTAACTCTTGTTTCCTCACACATACAGACTCTAAAAATAGCCTATACTCAAGTATTTCGAAATTACATGGGTCTGGCCCAATAATAAGGTGACGCAGCACCTATAATAGCCTCTGGACGAAATTTATGAAGTGGCATCTTGTATATTTTGTCCAAGGCTTCACACACTCATTATGGTGGCTTCAAAGTCTTGAAATCATCACTTGCAACTTCGTTCTTGTTCCCCTTGCGCCTGCCATCATCTCCATGCTTGTTCTTACTCCAATGATCATCTTTCATGTCCAAGCTAGGCCCTTCATTTGTAAGCAAGACAAATGTATCTAATTTAGGCAGCAACATATTCTCACGAACATTAGAATCATTACCAAGAAAATTATGGTCATGTATATATATATCAGTAGGGGCTGTGGGTGTAACTTTGTTAGTGATGTCCTCATCATCCTCTCCTTCTTGAATTGAAGTCGTCCTCGACAGAAGCTCATCTTCCTCACCCAAGTAAGGCTTCAAATCTGCAATGTTAAAAGTGAGACTAACCCCCAAATTTGTAGGCAACTCAAGTCTATATGCATTATCATTTATTTTTTCTAACACCTTAAAAGGAACATCAGCACGTGGCATTAGCTTTGACTTGCGCAAATTAGGAAACCTATCCTTACGCAAATGTAACCAAACAAGATCTCCAGGTGCAAAGACAACACGTTTTCTACCCTTATCTCCAAAAAATTTATATTTAGCATTCATGCGCTCAATATTTTCCTTAGTTAACGCATGCATTTTTAAGATCAATTCAACACGTTGTTTAGCATCAAAATTAACCTTCTCCGAAGATGGAAGAGGCAACAAATCAATAGGTGCACGAGGTAGGAAACCATACACAATTTCAAAAGGGCACATCTTACTAGTAGAATGCAGCGACCGATTATAAGCAAATTCAATATGAGGCAAGCATTCTTCCCACATTTTCTTATTATTCTTCATAATAACCCTAAGCATGGTAGACAATGTTCTATTGACTACTTTAGTTTGTCCATCAGTTTGGGGATGACATGTAGTACTAAAAAGCAGTTTAGTCCTCAACTTAGCCCATAAACATCTCCAAAAGTGGCTAAGAAATTTAGTATCACGATCTGAAACAATAGTATTTGGCACACCATGCAAGCGAATAATTTCACGAAAGAACAAATCAGCAACATTAACAGCATCATCGATTTTATGACATGGTATAAAGTGTGCCATTTTAGAGAACCTATCCACGATAACAAATATGCTATCCCTCCACTTCTTTGTTTGAGGTAAACCTAAAACAAAGTCCATAGATATATCCTCCCAAGGAACACTAGGTACAGGCAAGGGCACATATAAACCATGAGAACTGAGTCATGACTTAGCTTTTTGACATGTAGTGCAGCCAGCAACAAAACTCTGAACATCCCGTCTCATCTTTGGCCAAAAGAAATGTGTAGCAAGTATATCCTTCGTCTTCTTCACGCCAAAGTGTCCCATTAATCCTCCTTCATGTGCCTCCTGCAACATCAAAAGACAAACGGAGTTAGCTGGAATGCATAGCTTGTTAGCACGAAACACAAATCCATCGTTAAAAATGAACTTGTTCCAAG
Organism: Triticum urartu; assembly: GCF_056163025.1. Taxonomy (NCBI): domain Eukaryota; kingdom Viridiplantae; phylum Streptophyta; class Magnoliopsida; order Poales; family Poaceae; genus Triticum; species Triticum urartu. The sequence goes on along the minus strand of NC_141877.1, from coordinate 70,673,723 downwards.
TTCTCCCTTCCTTACAATTCTGCAATACATCTTTAAATTCAGCATCATGCACATATTGATCTTTGATGGTCTCCAAACCAAATATTTTAAAGTCAAGTTGTGAAAGCATAGTATAACGACGAGACAATGCATTAGCAATAACATTTTCTTTACCCTTCTTGTGTTTAATGACATAAGGGAAAGTCTCAATGAATTCAACCCATTTAGCATGTCTACGGTTCAGTTTTGCTTGACTTTTAATGTGTTTCAAAGATTCACGATCAGAATGTATAACAAATTCCGTGGGCCATAAATAATGTTGCCATGTTTCTAAGGTCCGAACAAGAGCATATAATTCTTTATCATAAGTAGAATAGTTTAGACTAGGCCCACTCAAATTTTCAGAAAAGTATGCAACATGTTTGCCATCTTGTAATAACACACCTCCTAATCCAATTCCACTAGCATCACATTCAAGCTCAAAAGTCTTATTAAAATCAGGAAGTTGGAGTAAAGGAGCATGTGTCAACTTATCTTTCAATACCATGAAGGCTTCTTCCTGTGCGGTACCCCAAACAAAAGGCACATCCTTCTTTGTAAGCTCATTGAGAGGTGCAGCAATGGTGCTGAAATCTCTCACAAAACGCCTATAAAAACCAGTGAGGCCAAGGAAACTCCTCACTTGTGTGACTGTTTTGGGCTGCGGCCAACTCTCAATCGCTTCAATCTTGGCTTTATCAACTTCAATTCCCTGTGGAGTAACAACATAGCCAAGAAAAGATACTCGGTCGGTGCAAAAGGTGCACTTTCCAAGGTTACCAAACAAACGTGCATCACATAGAGCAATAAAAACAACACATAAATGTTCCAAATATTGCTCCAAAGATTTACTATAAATCAGTATATCATCAAAATAGACTACCACAAATCGTCCAATGAAAGCACATAAAACTTCGTTCATTAATCTCATGAAAGTACTAGGTGCATTAGTTAACCCAAAAGCCATGACTAACCACTCATATAAACCAAACTTAGTTTTAAATGCAGTTTTCCATTCATCTCCCAATTTCATACGAATTTGATGGTATCCACTACGCAGATCAACTTTGGAGAATATTGTAGAGCCACTCAATTCATCAGGCATATCATCTAGCCTAGGGATAGGATGACAATAACGAATAGTAATATTATTAATGCCTCTACAATCAACACACATACGCGATGTACCATCCTTTTTCAGCACTAGAATAATAGGAACAACACAAGGACTAAGGGATTTGCGAATATAACCTTTGTCGAGCAGCTCCTGGACTTGACGCATAATCTCCTTCGTCTCCTCTGGATTGGTACGGTATGGTGCACGGTTGGGTAGCGAAGCATCGGGAATTCAGTCAATCTAATGCTCAATCCCTCGAATAGGTGGTAATTCCGGTGACACTTCTTGTGGAAAGACGTCAGCGAACTCCTGCAAAATGTTAGTAACAGCAGGAGGCAAAGAGGAAGGCATGTCCTCGAATGAAAATAATACCTCTTTGCACACAAAAGCATAGCAAACAGATTTGCTGAAATCTAGATCATCAATATCAGATTTGGTGGGAAGTAAACATGCACTTTTCAATTTAATTTCAGAAGCAACACTAGATGGTTTATTATTAGGCTTCATTTGTTGCTCAAATTCTTTTCCCACAATCTGATTTTCACTCTTGTTGTGCTCCTGTTTTGCTTTATTAGCTCTATTAATATCATCTTTCCAAATGGAATCAGGAGTCATAGGAAGCAAAGTAATATGTTTATCCTTATGAACAAGAGTATACTGATTTTTTCTACCATGGTGTACAGAATTTTTATCAAATTGCCATGGTCTACCAAGTAATAAGGAACATGCTTGCATGGGTACCACATCACAATCAACATAATCAACATATGTAGAGATACTAAAATGCACACGAACAGTACGTGTTACCTTAACCTTGCCGCTGTTATTGAACCATTGGATATAGTAAGGATGTGGATGTGGTCTTGTGGTGAGAGATAGCTTCTCCACCATCTCCATGCTAGCCAAGTTGTTGCAGCTCCCTCCATCTATGATGACGCGAACAGAACGTTCCTTCACAACTCCCTTTGTATGGAACAAATTATGCCTCTGATTTTGCTCTGCTTGTGTGACCTGCACACTCAAAACACGTTGAGTAACTAAACATTCATACATTTTAGCGTCTTCAGGAGCCATGTATTGCGCATCATTTTTAGAATCATCTCCACCGTGTTCTTCATGTGTAATAGGAGCCAAAGTCTCCTCGTCATAGTCACTAGCGGACTCATAACCACCATCCTCAATAGCAATCATCACACGTTGAGATTTGCATTCTCTAGCATAATGACCTCTTCCCTTACAACGACGACAAATAATATCACTTGTGTGCCCTGTTGATGCGATGGAAGAAGAAGAGCTCTGTATAGACCCGACAGGTGTGCTCTTGGTAGATAGTGGTGGTTGTGCCTGCTTTCTTGTATCACGACTGGAGGTGGCAGCTAATGGAGGTGTTGGTGCAGTAGAATGTGTGGAAGTAGAGGATGCACACGGTGTCCATGAGGAAGGTCGACCTACAGAATAGTTAGTTTGTCCCAATGCCTGCCGATCATGCACTTCACGTTCAGCTTTACAAGCAAGATGGAATAAACGAGTGATATTATTATACTCCTTATACTCTAGAATGGTCTGAATCTCTCTATTTAATCCACCCATAAAACGTGCAAGCATAGCTTCATTATCCTCAACAATACCACATCTAATCATGCCAGTTTGTAATTCCTGATAGTATTCCTCTACAGAATTTTTTCCTTGTCTTAAACGGTGCAATTTTTTAAGTAATTCACGTTGATAATATGGTGGAACCCAATGAGTATGCATAATAGTTTTCAAAGCAGCCCAAGTAGTTGGAATATTATTCAGATATAATCTACGATGTTCAGACCACCACACACAAGCAAAACTAGTGAAAGCACAAAGTACAGCAGCAACACGTCTCTCTTCGGGATATTCTAAACATGTAAAACGTTGTTCGGTTTCTAACTCCCAAGTAAGACCTATATCAAGAACGTATCTACCCTCAAATGGTGGAATATTCAATACCAGTTTAGGGAGATGGTCAGGATCTCATACCTGAGGGGGACCCCTACCATTGCCATTATTTACATGTGGACAATCTGGTGGTTGTGGTGCTGGTGGTTGCACGTAGTTCTGATTTTGAGCAACCTCATCCTTGTAATCTCCCGCATAATCATCCTCCTCCACATCAGCAGCAGGAGACACAGGAGTATCAACAGTAACACCAATAGTTTGGCCAGGCTCAAGAGGGACACGGCTCGCTCGGCGGAGGTCTGTTTCGCGACGTGGAGGTAGTCGTCGTCATCGTCGTCATCGTTGTTGTTGCTGCTTTTGTTGCGGAGGTGCAGCAGGTGCAACCGGTGGTGGTTGTGGAAGACGCGCAAGAGGTTCATTAAATTTGTTATCGAGCTTTGTTTCGAACGTCTTCTCAAAGCCAGTTATCTTATCCATGGTCTCTTCAAAATTGTTCAGCACATCTTGCACCTGTTCAGTCATCATTTGCTGAAATTGATCATGCAACTCCTTATTCGTCATGTTCTCCCAGTCAGTTTCATCGACTTGTGATCCTGTCATGGTTAGCAGCAATAGAAACACACAAGAATATGATCCTACAGACTACTAGAAAATGCTGGTGGTGGGCGTCACAAATCCGTCAAGCAAATCTCAAATTCTTACCAGTTCTTACCCAACAGCAGGCGGTGATCGGCAACCGTTGTAGTCAAAACTCTCAAAGCTTGGATATAGCGATTACCAGGGAGAGTCAAACGCACGACGTAAATGTATGTGGAGCTAGAAAGGCTTATAATATTGTTGCAAAAAGGGTCAACAATAACCAATTCAGAGATGCAAAGTTGAATAAACGCTCAACAACGGTACTGTGCTGGTCCTAGGCTAGATCGTACTAGAGACGCGAGCCTAGAACACGAACAAAATCACGGCGCGACACGTAAACAAGGGAAAAACACACTCTGGAATTTTTTTTGTTGCTCTGTTTTTTGGCGCTCCTCTTTTTTTTTGCGCTCCTCCTTTTTTGCGGAAAATCACTATAATGGCAAGTGTCTCAAAACTCTTCCCAGGTCAAACTGACAGGACGGGCACGGAATTTTTTTAACTATTTTTTTCGAAAATCAGGGCAGCGACGATGAAAAAGTGCGACAAAAAATCACTATGATGGCACGTTGCTCAAAAGACTCAGAAAAGCCTAAAAATAGGACAGGGAAAAATATTTTTGCCTGCGAAAATTTTGGCCTAAAAACTGCCCGGGTCTCCAGATTTTTTTCGAAACCTACTCAGGCAAGGAAACATGAATCGGAAAATAGATGGATCTCGAAAACAAACCTAATATGATAAGAACTCGGATTGGTGGTGGATATATGGTGGTAGGATATGGCAGCGGTGGTTGTATATGGCAGCGATGGTGGTAGCGGTGGTGGTATATGGATACGGATCGGTGGTGGTATATGGATACGGATTGGTGGTGGTATATGGATATGGATCGGTGGCGGACAAGCGGTGGTGGTAGATGGCAGGGGCGATGATGATGGTGTGGCGGCTGCGTGACAACTTATGACCAAAACTCGAAACTCTAAAAGACTATACGCTAAGACCAACAACTAGACACGACGATGCAGCCGCAAATTCAACAAAGCAAAAACCCTAAAAAGATTATGCAAAGTCTCAGATTGGTTCGGATATGATGAACTAACCCTAATTTTTTTGTGGTTTTTTCATGGACTGTAGGTATCTGAAGGAAATATGCCCTAGAGGCAATAATAAAGTTGTTATTTATATTTCCTTATATCATGATAAATGTTTATTATTCATGCTAGAATTGTATTAACCGGAAACTCAGTACATGTGTGAATACATAGACAAACAAAGTGTCACTAGTATGCCTCTACTTGACTAGCTCGTTGAATGAAAGATGGTTAAGTTTCCTAACCATAGACATGAGTTGTCATTTGATTAACGGGATCACATCATTAGAGAATGATGTGATTGATTTGATCAATTCCGTTAGGTTAGCATTTGATCGTTTAGTATATTGCTATTGCTTTCTTCATGACTTATGCATGTTCCTATGACTATGAGATTATGCAACTCCCGAATACCGGAGGAACACTTTGTGTGCTACCAAACGTCACAACCTAACTGAGTGATTATAAAGGTGCTCTACAGGTGTCTCCGATGGTACTTGTTGAGTTGGCGTAGATCAAGATTAGGATTTGTCACTCCGATTGTCGGAGAGGTATCTCTGGGCCCTCTCGGTAATGCACATCAATATAAGCCTTGCAAGCAATGCAACTATTGAGTTAGTTGCAGGATGATGTATTACGGAACGAGTAAAGAGACTTGCCGGTAACGAGATTGAACTAGGTATTGAGATACCGACGATCAAATCTCGGGCAAGTAACATACCGATGACAAAGGGAACAACGTATGTTGTTATGCGGTTCGACCGATAAAGATCTTCGTAGAATATGTAGGAACCAATATGAGCATCCAGGTTCCGCTATTGGTTATTGACCGGAGATGAGTCTCGGTCATGTCTACATAGTTCTCACACCCGTAGGGTCCGCACGCTTAACATTCGGTGGCGATCAGTATTATGAGTTTATGTGTTTTGATGTACCGAAGGTAGTTCGGAGTCCCGGATGTGATCACGGACATGACGAGGAGTCTCAAAATGGTCGAGACATAAAGATTGATATATTGGATGGCTACATTCGGACACCGGAAGGGTTTCGGGTGATCTCGAAGAGAACCGTAGTGCTGGAGGGGATTACCGGAACCCCCCGGGGACTAATGGGCCCTACTGGAGAGAGAGAGAGGGGCCGACCAGGGCAGGCCGCGCACCCCCTCCCCTTGAGTCCGAATAGGACAAGGAAGGGGGGGCCAGCGCCCCCCTTGCCTTTCCCCTCTCCCACTCCTTCCTCCCCCTCCTAGTGGGACTAGGAAAGGGGAGTCCTACTCCCACTAGGAAGAGGACTCCTCTTGCCGCGCCCTCCTAGGGCCGGCCGGCCTCCCCCCTTTGCTCCTTTATATACGGAGGCAGGGGCACCCCAGAACACACAAGTTGATCATTGATCTTTTAGCTATGTGTGGTGCTGTCACAGCCCTAGAATTGTTTGCAATAGTTGCATAAGAGAGCATCCATGCATCATGTCTAAATCTGAAAGTTGAATTGAGGTTAGTTGAAACCCTCAGAAATCACTTCAGAAATAATCAACATTAAAAATCTTTTCAAATGAGTCCAAGGAAATATTCCTGTTATTCTGTAAAAATATTGGCAAGAGGTAAAATTCAAACCAATATTTTTGGAGTCTCAGAAATATTTATTTTGGGCATTTGAAATTAATTCAATAACTATTTGAATTGGATATATATTTATTATATAAGAAATATATGTTCAATAATTCTGAAAATTGTTGTGTGGCTTTGGATAAGACCACTTAGCTCACACAATTATTTTCATGAAGTGTCAAATTGATTTGGTATTTAGATCAAATCAAAAAAAAACAGCAGAAAATAGAAAACAAAAATAAAACAGAACACAAACTTACCTGTAGCCTACCTCGGCCCAGTTACTGTGAAGCCCAGCCCATGCAGCCATCTGCCAGTCGTCGTCCTCCTCTTGACAGAAGGACGCGAGGGCGTGTGCCCACCGCGCGCCGGCACGCGCCGGCCACCTCCTGCTTACCTGCTCACCGCTGGAGGCACCCGAGGGCGCCACACACTCCCCTCGACCCCTTGCACCTCTCCCCTCTCTCCCAGGACTCCCTCTCCCTCCTTTGCTCGCTTTCGCAGCGCCACCGAGTGCTGCCGTCGACGCCGCTCGCCACCACCGCGGCCACCGGCCACCCCACGCCTTGTCGTTGCCCTAAGAAGCTCCGCCTCGTCCCCCTCTTCATCCTCACCGAGCCACATGGCGCCAGAAGCCCCTGGACATCGCCAGCACCGCCGTTTCCCTCGTTGGTCGCCGTGGATCCTCGCCGTCAACTCGGGAGCTGCAGGGCATCCCCGACCTCGCCCTCGCGCTTGTTAGCCACGTTGTGAGCCTCCGCACCTAACCTCTCTCTCCCCGATGTTGATTTCTTTCTCTAACCGCGGGCTCCGTCGAGCCCGAGAGTTCCTCGCCGCCGGCCACGAGGTCACCGTGGCTAGAGCTCACGGACGCCACGTCTGAGTGTACCACCATGTTCTGCGCATCCCCAGGAGACGAACGCGACCACCCAACCACCCTTCCATGCGTCGTAGGCCTTTTTCCCGTTGAGGCCGAGCTAGCACCGCCGCCCCGAGCTCGTTTCCGGCGAACTCCGGCGACCCCGCACCTAGCTACCTGCTTCCCTGGATGCGGGCGGGCATGAGCTGCGCTCCAGTGGCCTCGACCACCGCTCTCCTGCCCTTTCGAGGGGTCACCGCCGCATTTCCAGGTCGCCGGCGTTGAGCTCCGGCGATGCTGACGTGGCTCTAGCTTAATTAGGCCTAACCACTAATTAGCACTAACCTAATTGACCCTATGGGTCAATGACATGTGGGGCCCGGCCCCTGATTAACTTATTAGTTTATGTTTAGTTAAACTGGTTTAGTCACTGTGAGACCGATATGCAGGACCCACGCATCAGGTTTGACCTGACCGGGTCTGTTGACCTGCTGACATCATGCTGACGTGGTAAAGAATTTTCTGGATTTAAACTTATTCAGAAAATTCCAGAAATTGTTACAAACTTCAAAAAATCATATAAAATCAACCGTGACTCCAAATGAAATAATTTATATATGAAAAATTATCAAAAAAATTTAAGGAATCCATTTGTACCATTTTCATGCATGTTTGAACAATGTTTGTCCTCTGTTTTGGACAAAACAAATAAAGGGCATTTAAATAATCATATATGGAGTTGGAATTTGAATCATGTATTCAAACTAACTTCATTTAAATCATAGCTGGATGCATTAGCTCAAATCACAGCATATTGCCATGTCATGATCATGCATCATATTGTGGCATTGCATTGATTGTGTTCTTTCTCAGTTGTCGGTGTTTGTCCCCTCTCGGTAGACGTGTACCGACAACGAGAACGATGACACCGATGAAGTGTGTTCCTCTTCAGAAGTGTCAGGCAAGCAAAACCCCCTTGTTCATTCCGATACAATCCCACTCTCTCGCTCCTTCTCTCTTTTACTGCATTAGGACAACAATGTTTCAACTGTTACATGTTGCGGTAGCTGAACCCCTTTCCTCTACATGGCCTGTCATTGCCACAGTAAATAGATGAAACCCACTAGCATGAGTAGGAGTTGTTTGAGCCCTGGTGTGCCTACTCATTCATGCTTGTTTGTCATGCCTGCTACTGCTTAGAGTTGAGTCAGGTCTGATTCATCGGGAATGAATTGGAATGTGGGGAACATGTCCTACTGTTGTGAGCTAAGTGTGTGAACACGATTTGGTAAAGGTATCGGTGAGAGGCCATGTAGGAGTACATGGTGGGTTGTCTCATTGAAGCCGTCCTTAGGAACTGAGTTCTATGTTTGTGATCCATGAACAGCTACTACCACGCATTGGAATGCTTAAGTGCCCCTCTCGACTTATTAATCAATCTGATCTCTGTCCAGGAGTTGCAACTAGTTTCTGGTGTTTGTAGGTTGTGTTAGTAGTCTACCAAGTGGCACCCGGTACAGGTGGGCTTGGGACAGACTAGGCACAGTGGACCGGTGTACCAAGTGGCACCCGGATGGTGGGCTTGGGAACCCTGTACACATCGTTTGGGGCCGTGAGTGACACTCCGGCCGGATCTCCTTGCGGATGGAACCCGAATATGCGATAAACCTGGACGAGAGACTTGTATGGTTAGTCAGGTCGTGGCCGACACCCTCGCCAGGCTTCCGCTTGAAGGTTGCCGAGATACATGACGTGTACATGGTGATAAGTGGTGAGAGCGTGTGTGAAGAAGTACACCCCTGTAGGGTTATCATTATCTATTCGAATAGTCGGATTCCTCGGATATGGAAACTTGGACCCCTTGCATAGTTCATAGACAAGTGAAAGTGGATACTCTAAAATGCGCAAGATAAGTGTGAGTGCTATGGATGGCGTTCTCGCAGGGAGACGGGAGCGGATCCATAGTGGTGTATTGGTATGGTGAATTTGTGGACTCGTGTGCGCCACCTCAAAAGAGTTACTTGTAGTCGTAGTTCAGGTTAGCCACTGAGTCAAAGCTGGCTTGCTGCAGTCAAACTCCACCACCCCTTTGTTGATTCCGATGCATTTGTAGCTAGTTCTGATGTAAGTCTTGCTGGGTACATTTGTACTCACGTTTGCTTAATTTATGTTTTTGCAGAGAGACTTCAGTCTCACTAGTAGTTCCACTTGGACTTCGACCCATAAGTATAGGGGATCGCAATAGTTTTCGAGGGTAGAGTATTCAACCCAAATTTGTTGATTCGACACAAGGGGAGCCAAAGAATATTCTCAAGTATTAGCAGCAGAGTTGTCAATTCAACCACACCTGGAAACTTAGTATCTGCAGCAAAGTGTTTAGTAGAAAAGTAATATGATAGTGGTGATAACGGTAACAAAGTAAAGACAACAAAAGTAATGTTTTTGATATTTTTGTAGTGATTGTAACAGTAGCAACGGAAAAGTAAATAAGTGTAAACCAGTATATGGAAAACTCGTAGGCACCGGATCAATGATGGATAATTATGCCGGATGTGGTTCATCATGTAACAGTCATAACATAGGGTGACACAGAACTAGCTCCAGTTCATCAATATAATGTAGGCATGTATTCCGTAAATAGTCATACGTGCTTATGGAAAAGAACTTGCATGACATCTTTTGTCCTACCCTCCCGTGGCAGCGGGGTCCTATTGGAAACTAAGGGATATTAAGGCCTCCTTTTAATAGAGAACCGGAACAAAGCATTAACACAAAGTGAATACATGAACTCCTCAAACTATGGTCATCACCGGGAGTGGTCCCGATTATTGTCACTTCGGGGTTGTCGGATCATAACACATAGTAGGTGACTATAGACTTGCAAGATAGGATCTAGAACTCACATATATTCATGAAAACATAATAGGTTCAGATCTGAAATCATGGCACTCGGGCCCTAGTGACAAGCATTAAGCATAGCAAAGTCATCGCAACATCAATCTCAGAACATAGTGGATACTAGGGATCAAACCCTAACAAAACTAACTCGATTACATGATAAATCTCATCCAACCCATCACCGTCCAGCAAGCCTATGATGCAATTACTCACGCATGGCGGTGAGCATCATGAAATTGGTGATGGAGGATGGTTGATGATGACGACGGCGACGAATCCCCCTCTCCGGAGCCCCGAACGGACTCTAGATCAGCCCTCCCGAGAGAGATTAGGGCTTGGCGGCGGCTCCGTATCGTAAAACGCGATGAAACTTTCTCTCTGATTTTTTTCTCCTCGAAAGCCAATATATGGAGTTGGAGTTGGCGTCGGAGGGCCACCAGGGGGCCCACGAGGTAGGGGGGCGCGCCCAGGGGGAAGGGGCGCGCCCCCCACCCTCGTGGACAGGGTGTGGGCCCCCTAGTCTTCATCTTTGGCGAGGATTTTTTATTATTTATTCTAAGATATTCCGTGGAGTTTCAGGTCATTCCGAGAACTTTTGTTTTCTGCACACAAAACAACACCATGGCAATTCTGCTGAAAACATCGTCAGTCCGGGTTAGTTCCATTCAAATCATACAAGTTAGAGTCCAAAACAAGGGCAAAAGTGTTTGGAAAAGTAGATACGACGGAGACGTATCAACTCCCCCAAGCTTAAACCCTTGCTTGTCCTCAAGCAATTCAGTTGACAAACTGAAAGAGAAAAAGAAAAACTTTTACAAACTCTGTTTGCTCTTGTTGTTGTAAACATGAAAAGCCAGCATTCAAGTTTCAGCAATTATTATGAACTAACCATACTCACAATAACACGTAGGTCTCACAATTAATCATATCAATAGCATAATCAGCTAGCGAGCCATAATAATAAAACTCGAATGACGACACTTTCTCAAAATAATCATAACATGGTATAACAAAATGGTATCTCGCTAGCCCTTTCTGAGACCGTAAAACATAAATGCATAGCACCTTTAAAGATCAAGGACTGACTAAATATTCTAATTCATGGTAAAAGAGATCCAATCAAGTCATACCCAATATAAACCAATCATAATGAATGCAAACGATAGTGTGCTCTCCAGCGGGTGCTTTTTAATAAGAAGGGTGATCACTCAACATAAAAGTAAATAGATAGGCCCTTCGCAGAGGGAAGCAGGGATTTGTAGAGGTGCCAGAGCTCAATTTTTGAAATAGAGATAAATAATATTTTGAGCGGCATACTTTCACTGTTAACGTAACAACTATGAGATGGCTGTATCTTCCATACTACATGCATTATAGGCAGTTCCCAAACAGAATGGTAAAGGTTTATACACCCCCTCCTCCACAAGCATCAATCCATGGCTTGCTCGAAACAACGAGTGCCTCCAACATTCAACGGGTCCCAGGGGGAGTTTTGTTTAATTATATTGATTTGCTTTGATCTTTTTGGATCATGGGACTGGGCATCCCGGTTACCGGCCCTTTCTCGTGAATGAAGAGCGGAGTCCACTCCTCTTGAGAATAACCCACCTAGCATGGAAGATATAGGCAGCCATAGTTGCACATGAGCTGCTCGAGCATACAAAACAGAATTTCATTGGAAGGTTTGGAGTTTGGCACATACAAATTTACTTGGAACGGCAGGTAGATACCGCATATAGGAAGGTATAGTGGACTCATATGGAACAACTTTGGGGTTTAAGGAGTTTGGATGCACAAGCAGTATTCCCGCTTAGTACAGGTGAAGGCTAGCAAAAGACTGGGAAGCGACCAACTGAGAGAGCGACAACAGTCGTAAACATGCATTAAAATTAATTCACACCGAATATAAGCATGAGTAGGATATAATCCTCCATGAACATAAATATCATGAAGGCTATGTTGATTTGATTCAACTACATGCGTGAACATGTGCCAAGTCGAGTCACTCAATTCATTTAAAGGAGGATACCATCTTATCATACCACATCATAATCATATCAATAGCATGTTGGCACGCAAGGTTAACCATTATAACTCGTAGCTAATCAAGCATGGCACAAGCAACTATAATCTCTAAATGTCATTGCAAATATGTTTACTTCATAATAACTGAATCAGGAACGATGAATCATCATATTTACAAAAACAAGAGAGGTCGAGTTCATACCAGCTTTTCTCATCCCAATGAGTCCATCATATATCATCATTATTGCCTTTCACTTGCACGACCGAACGGTGTGTATAATAATAAGAGTGCATGTGCATTGGACTAAGCTGGAATCTGCAAGCATTCAACTCAAGAGAGAAGACAAGTAATATGGGCTCTAAGTTAAATAAACAATCATACATATAAGAACCACTAAGCATTTTCAATATAGTCTTCTCGACCCCCAAAGAAAGGAAAAGAAAAATAAAAACTATTTACACGGGAAAGCTCCCAACAAGCAAAAGAAGGACGGGAAATATTTTTGCGTTTTCTTTTTAATTCTACTACAAGCATGGAAAGTAGACTAACACTAATTTTTTTTGTTTTTTTCTTAAGCTTTATCAAACACACAAGAAGAAAGCTAGAAAAATAAATTTAAACTAACATGGATATTACAATGAAAGAGTATGAGCACCGACATCTAGCAATGAGTGTGAACATGAATGTAATGTCGGTGGGAAATACATACTCCCCCAAGCTTAGGCTTTTGGCCTAAGTTGGTCTATTGCCAGGGATAACCTGGCTGATATCCATAGGTGAAGCTGGGGTCGTACTGTGATGAAGAATAGTTGGGATCATAATGTGATGAAGAGGACTCTGACTGCCACTGGCTGGCAACCGCCTCAGGATCCCAAGAATAAACAGAGATTCGTGGAGGCTCCGGTTCCGAGGCTGGTGCAGGATTCCGATAGGCTTGAATAGCCGCCCACGGAACAATGTAAGTACCTGCAGACAAGTTAAACAAAGAGGGAGCAGGCAAAGTAATAGTCTCAGGGTGATGTTTATCAAAGTACAATTTATATTTAAGCGCCCTTTCGTGATTCTTAACAAGAAAATCATGCGCTACCATACTCTTATAATCTAAATAAGCACGGGGCAGTGCTGTTTCTTCTTTCTCCTCATGCCTAATAGGTATTTCAAAATGTTCAGCTAGGCGTGAAGCATAAATGCCTCCAAAGATGGGGCCCTTAGTATGGTTCATACTCAACCGTCTAGCAACAATTCCACCCATACTAACAGAGTTATTGCGGTATAAACCATGGAGCAAAATAATAATATCAGAATACTAAGGTTCCCACAGTTCCCGCGACCAATCAAGCAACGACTAGCAAATAAGGCAAAGTAGCGTAAAACAGGGAAATGTATGCTAGTAATTCTTGCATCAGAAACCTTCCTGGTTTGTCCCACAGTGATAGTGTCAATATAAGCTTCCACTTCATTACGGTGTGGTTCATCTAAAGAACCCTTGAAAGGTATTTTGCAAACCTCGCAAAATGCAGCTAATGTCATCTCCCTAGCAACATCATATAAATGGAACTCTACTGTTGGAGGTGATTTCTTACGGAAAAAGTAGAAGTTCTGCACAAAAGTATTTGTGAGTAAGAGATACTGATGACGTTGGTCGCGGAGGAAGTTGGTGAGGCCGGCGTTCTCAATCAATAGATAGAAATCTTCATAAATCCCGGCACTCCTCAAGAAGTCATCGGAAGGCCATTCACACGGCCGGACCTCCGCGATACGAGGCAGATTAAATTTGGGCTTCTGTTCTTCTTCCTTTTGTTTCTCCTTAGAACTTCGGCTCGACGAGCCCCTCAAAAGTCTCTTCATTATTTCTGAAACAATCTGAAATTTTTAGTAACTTCAAACAAAGTGAACCAACTTCAATAAGATTGATAGCAACTACTCATACAAGTGCCTAGAGCATATATCAAGCATTAGAACTACTTGGAACCATATATATTTGACATGCAAGCTCAAGAACATGGTCACCTATGCAGCACAAATTTGCAATGAATAAAGCACTAGCACAAAAACTAATTGGACCAATGGAGGAGTCACATACCAAGGAACAATCTCCCCAAGCAGTTTTGCGAGAGGTGCTTTGAGCAAGGAGATCGAAAATCACAGCAAAAGTTGCTGGAACACGAGCTTGAGTTGGTTTTTCGGGTTTGTGCGAGACAGAGGAAGAACATGGGTGCAGGAATAAGTGGAGGAGGGCCACCGTGGGCCCATGATGTAGGGGGGCGCGCCCAGGGGGGTAGGGCGCGCTCTCCACCTTCGTGACCAGGTGGCAGCTCCCCCCGCGGTAATTTTTGCACTAAAAATCCTTAAATATTCCCGAAAAAATCATATTAAATTGGCATGGCATTCTGAGGACTTTTATTTTCGGGATATTTTTATATTGCACGGATAAGTCAGGAAACAGACAGAAAAATACTATTTTACTTTATTTCTACTAAAGAACAGAAAATATAAAGAGGGTACAGAAGGTTGTGCTTCTAGTTTCATCCATCTCATGCTCATCAAAAAGAATCCACTAACAAGGTTGATCAAGTCTTGTTAACAAACTCATTCCGATAATCATGGAACCGGAGAAATTTCGAATAACACTATGTTACCTCAACGGGGATATGGACATCCCCAACAATAAGTATATCATATTCTTTTTGACAGTAGGAAGAGGAAATTCAAAACCTCCAAATATAATCGATGGAATTTTTCCAATAGAGTTGACACTATAAACTTGAGGTTGTTTCCTCGGAAAGTGCACCGTATGCTCATTACCATTAACATGAAAAGTGACATTGCCTTTGTTGTAATCAATAACAGCCCCTGCAGTATTAAGGAAAGGTCTTCCAAGAATAATAGACATACTATCATCCTCGGGAATATCAAGAATAACAAAGTCCGTTAAAATAGTAACGTTTGCAACCACAACAGGTACATCCTCACAAATACCGACAGGTATAGCAGTTGATTTATCAGCCATTTGCAAAGATATTTCAGTAGGTGTCAACTTATTCAAGTCAAGTCTACGATATAAAGAGAGAGGCATAACACTAACACCGGCTCCAAGATCACATAAAGCAGTTTTAACATAATTTCTTTTAATGGAGCATGGTATAGTAGGTACTCCTGGATCTCCAAGTTTCTTTGGTATTCCACCCTTAAAAGTGTAATTAGCAAGCATGGTGGAAATTTTAGCCTCCGGTATCTTTCTTTTATTAGTAATGATATCCTTCATATACTTAGCATAAGGATTTGTTTTGAGCACATCAGTCAATCGCATACGCAAAAAGATAGGTCTAATCATTTCAGCAAAGCGCTCAAAATCCTCATCATCCTTTTTCTTGGATGGTTTCGGAGGAAAAGGCATGGGTTTCTGAACCCATGGTTCTCTTTCTTTACCATGTTTCCTAGCAACGAAGTCTCTTTTATCATAATGTTGATTCTTTGATTGTGGGTTATCAAGATCAACAGCAAGTTCAACTTCTACATCATTATCATTACTAGGTTGAGCATCATCATGAACATCATCATTAACATTTTCACTAGGTTCATGTTCATTACCAGGTTGTGTTTCAGCATTAGACATAGAGATATCATTTGGATTATCAGGTGGTTCAGCAATAGGTTCACTAGAAGTTTGCACAGTTCTATCATTTTTCTTTTTCTTCCTTTTAGAAGAACTAGGTGCATCAATATTATTTCTATGAGAATCTTGCTCGATTCTCTTAGGGTGGCCTTCAGGGTACAAAGGTTCCTGAGTCATTCTACCAGTTCTAGTAGCCACTCTAACAGCATAATCATTTTTCTTACTATTCATTTCATCAAGCATTTCTTTCTGAGCTTTAAGTACTTGTTCTACTTGAGTGGTAACCATAGAAGCATGTTTGCTAACAAGTTTAAGTTCACCTCTAATATTATCCATATAATCACTCAAGCGTTTAATCATAAAGGTATTCTGCTTTAATTGTCTACCAAAATAAGCATTAAAGTCATATTGCTTAAACATAAAGTCATCAAACTCATCCAAGCACTGACTAGCAATTTTAGTAGGAGGGACTTCAACTTTATCATATCTATAGAGAGAATTTACCTTTACTACCTGTGTCGGGATATCGGGAGGTTCTTCAGTAAATAAGTAATTAAGATCATATACTTCTTCAACAGGCGGTAAATTAAGACCATGTATTTCTTCAATAGGAGGTAAATTCTTAACATCTTCAGCTTTAATACCTTTTTCTTTCATAGATTTCTTTGCCTCTTGCATATCTTCGGGACTGAGAAATAGAACACCTCTCTTCTTCGGAGTTGGTTTAGGAATAGGCTCAGTAATTGGCTTAGTAATTGGCTCGGGAGGTGGCTCAGGAGGTGCCCAATTATTTTCATTTGCCAACATATTATTCAATAAAATTTCAGCGTCATCCGGTGTTCTTTCCCTGAAAAGAGAACCAGCACAACTATCCAGGTAACCTCTGGAAGCATCAGTTAGTCCATTATAAAAGATATCAAATATTTCAGGTTTCTTAAGAGGATGATCAGGCAAAGCATTAAGTAACTTGAGAAGCCTCCCCCAAGCTTGTGGGAGACTCTCTTCTTCAATTTGCACAAAATTGTATATTTCCCTCAAAGCAGCTTGTTTCTTATGAGCAGGGAAATATTTAGCAGAGAAGTAATAAATCATATCCTGGGGACTTTGCACACGGGCAGGATCAAGAGAATTAAACCATTTCTTAGCATCACCCTTTAATGAGAACGGAAATATTTTGAGTATATAAAAGTGGCGCGATCACAGATTATTAGTAAACAGGGCAGCTATTTCATCTAACTTACGAAGATGTGCCACAACAGTTTCAGATTCATAGCCATAAAAAGGATCAGATTCAACCAAAGTAATTATATCTGGATCAACAGTAATATCATACTAATCCTGATCAGGAACACAGATAGGTGAAGTAACAAAAGCAGGGTCGGGTCTCATCCTACCTCTAAAAGATTCCTTACTCCACTTAATTAGTAACCTCTTACGTTCAGGTTTATCCGGACAAGCAAGAATAGCTTCATAAGATTCATTATTAAAAAGATAACCCTCAGGAATAACAGGCATAGGTTCATCATCACTAACATCATCGTGTTCAGGTTCACTAATTTCTCTTTCTCTAGACTTAGAAATTTGCTCATCTAGAAATTCACCAAGTGGCACGGTAGTATCAAGCATAGAAGTAGTTTCATCATAAGTATCATGCATAGCAGAAGTGGCATCATCAATAACATGCGACATATCAGAATTCATAGCAGTAGTAGGTTTAGGTGTCGCTAGCTTACTCATAACAGAAGGTGAATCAAGTGCAGAGCTAGATGGCAGTTCCTTACCTCCCCTCGTAGTTGAGGGATAAATTTTTGTCTTAGCGTCTTTCAAGTTCTTCATAGTGTCTAGCAGATATAAATCCCAAGTGACTCAAAGAATAGAGCTATGTTCCCCGGCAACGGCACCAGAAAAAGGTCTTGATAACCCACAAGTATAGGGGATCGCAACAGTTTTCGAGGGTAGAGTATTCAACCCAAATTTGTTGATTTGACATAAGGGGAGCCAAAGAATATTCTCAAGTATTAGCAGCTGAGTTGTCAATTCAACCACACCTGGAAACTTAGTATCTGCAGCAAAGTGTTTAGTAGCAAAGTAATATGATAGTGGTGATAACGGTAACAAAGTAAAGACAACAAAAGTAATGTTTTTGATATTTTTGTAGTGATTGTAATAGTAGCAACGGAAAAGTAAATAAGCGTAAACCAGTATATGGAAAACTCATAGGCACCGGATCAATGATGGATAATTATGCCGGATGTGGTTCATCATGTAACAGTCATAACATAGGGTGACACAGAACTAGCTCCAGTTCATCAATATAATGTAGGCATGTATTCCGTAAATAGTCATACGTGCTTATGGAAAAGAACTTGCATGACATCTTTTGTCCTACCCTCCCGTGGCAGCGGGGTCCTATTGGAAACTAAGGGATATTAAGGCCTCCTTTTAATAGAGAACCGGAACAAAGCATTAACACATAGTGAATACATGAACTCCTCAAACTATGGTCATCACCGGGAGTGGTCCCGATTATTGTCACTTCGGGGTTGCCGGATGATAACACATAGTAGGTGACTATAGACTTGCAAGATAGGATCTAGAACTCACATATATTCATGAAAACATAATAGGTTCAGATCTGAAATCATGGCACTCGGGCCCTAGTGACAAGCATTAAGCATAGCAAAGTCATAGCAACATCAATCTCAGAACATAGTGGATACTAGGGATCAAACCCTAACAAAACTAACTCGATTACATGATAAATCTCATCCAACCCATCACCGTCCAGCAAGCCTACGATACAATTACTCAGCACAGCGGTGAGCATCATGAAATTGGTGATGGAGGATGGTTGATGATGACGACGGCGACGAATCCCCCTCTCCGGAGCCCCGAACGGACTCCAAATCAGCCCTCTCGAGAGAGATTAGGGCTTGGCGGCGGCTCCGTATCGTAAAACGCGATGAAACTTTCTCTCTGATTTTTTTCTCCTCGAAAGCCAATATATGGAGTTGGAGTTGGCGTCGGAGGGCCACCAGGGGGCCCACGAGGTAGGGGGGCGTGCCCCGGGGGAGGGGCGCGCCCCCCACCCTCGTGGACAGGGTGTGGGCCCCTGGTCTTCATCTTTGGCAAGGATTTTTTATTATTTATTCTAAGATATTCCATGGAGTTTCAGGTCATTCCGAGAACTTTTGTTTTCTGCACATAAAACAACACCATGGCAATTCTGCTGAAAACAGCGTCAGTCCGGGTTAGTTCCATTCAAATCATACAAGTTAGAGTCCAAAACAAGGGCAAAAGTGTTTGGAAAAGTAGATACGACGGAGATGTATCAGGCTTCCGCTTGAAGGTTGCCGAGATACATGACGTGTACATGGTGATAAGTGGTGAGAGCGTGTGTGAAGAAGTACACCCCTGTAGGGTTATCATTATCTATTCGAATAGTCGGATTCCTCGGATATGGAAACTTGGACCCCTTGCATAGTTCATAGACAAGTGAAAGTGGATACTCTAAAATGCGCAAGATAAGTGTGAGTGCTATGGATGGCGTTCTCGCAGGGAGACGGGAGCGGATCCATAGTGGTGTATTGGTATGGTGAATTTGTGGACTCGGGTGCGCCACCTCAAAAGAGTTACTTGCAGTCGTAGTTCAGGTTAGCCACTGAGTCAAAGCTGGCTTGCTGCAGTCAAACTCCACCACCCCTTTGTTGATACCGATGCATATGTAGCTAGTTCTGATGTAAGTCTTGCTGGGTACATTTGTACTCACGTTTGCTTAATTTATGTTTTTGCAGAGAGACTTCAGTCTCACTAGTAGTTCCACTTGGACTTCGACGTTTAGCTTGTTACCTCAGCTACGATCTTATACCCTTGGGAGGGTCTTGTAGATAGTGAGGCTTCTGAGCCTTCTTCATTTGTAGTTGTCTGTACTCAGACAAGTTAAGCTTCCGCATGTGCTTGTTGCTTGTATGCTCTGTATGTTGGGTCATGAGACCCATGTTTGTAATACTTGGCTCCTCGGAGCCTAATGAATAAATACTTGAGTTGTAGAGTTATGTTGTGATGCCATGTTGTATTTACACATATCGAGCATATTGTGTGTATGATTGAAATGCTTGGTATGTGTGGGATCCGACAACCTAGTTGTTTATCCTTGGTAGCCTCTCTTATGGGGAAATGTAGTCTTGTGCTTCCATGAGCCATAGTAGTCCGCTACAGCCCGGTTCACCGAAGTCCTGCTAGCCCAGCACTACTGCTCCGGAACACTTGATTGGCTGGCATGTGATTCACTTCGTTCCTATGTTTGTCCCTTCGGGGAAATGTCACGCGGTGACATCCGGAGTCCTACCTAGCCTGCTACAGCCCGGGTTCCTGGAGTCCTGTTAGCCCAGTGCTATAGCCCGGATTCACACGCTGCTGACCGACATGCTCGATGTTGATTCATGTATGCCTGTCCCCGTAAGTTAGTGCCACTTTGGGTTCACGACTAGTCATGTCGGCCCGGGTTCTCTGTCATATGGATGCTAGCGACACTATCATATACGTGAGCCAAAAGGCGCGAACGGTCCCGGGCCATGGTAAGGCGACACTCGTGGGAATACCGTGCGTGAGGCTGCAAAGTGATATGAGGTGTTATAGGCTAGATCGGTGTGACTTAGAACCGGGGTCCTGACAGGTGCCCCCCTCCACCATAATCCACCTTGGTCATATCGTAGTAGTGCTTAGGCGAAGCCCTGCGTTGGTAGCTTCATCAACACCTTCATCATGCCATCGTGCTGACGGAACTCTCCCTCGAAGCTCTACTGGATCGTGAGTTCGTGGGACGTCACCGAGCTGAACGTGTGCAGATCGCGGAGGTGTCGTACGTTCGGTACTATGATCGGTCGATCGTGAAGACGTACGACTACATCAACCGCGTTGTCATAACGCTTCCTCTTATGGTCTACGAGGGTACGTGGACGACTCACTCCCCTCTCGTTGCTATGCATCACCATGATCTTGGTGTACGTAGGATTTTTTTTGAAATTACTACGTTCCCCAACAGTGGAATCCGAGCCAGGTTTATGCGTAGATGTTATATGCACGAGTAGAACACAAAGGAGTTGTGGGCGTGGGTATATACATATTGCTTGCCGTCACTAGTTGATTCTTGATTCAGTGACATTGTTGGATGAAGCGGCCCAGACCGATATTACACGTACGCTTACACGAGACTGGTTCTACCGACATGCTTCGCACACAGGTGGCTAGTGGGTGTCTGTTTCTCCAGCTTTAGTTGAATCAGATTCAATGAGCAGGGTTCTTTCTGAAGATCAAAAAGTAATCACTATACCGCGTTGTGGTTTTTGATACATAGGTAAGAACGGTTCTTGCTCAGCCCGTAGCAACCACGTAAAAACTGCAACAACAAAGTAGAGGACGTCTAACTTGTTTTTGCAGGGCATGTTGTGATGTGATATGGTCAAGGCATGATGCTAAATTTTATTGTATGAGATGATCATGTTTTGTAACACGGTTATCGTCAACTGGCAGGAGCCATATGGTTGTCTCTTTATTGTATGAAATACAATCGTCATTTAATTGCTTTACTTTATCACTAAGCGGTAGCGATAGTCGTGGAGGCAATAGTTGGTGTGACGACAATGATGCTTCGATGGAGAGCAAGGTGTCAAGCCGGTGACGATGGTGATCATGACAGTGCTTTGGAGATGGAGATCAAAGGCACAAGATGATGATGGTCATATCATATCACTTATATTGATTGCATGTGATGTTTATCTTTTATGCATCTTATTTTGCTTAGATCAACAGTAGCATTATAAGATGATCCCTCACTAAATTTCAAGGTATAAGTGTTCTCCCTGGGTATGCACCGTTGCGAAAGTTCGTCGTGCCGAGACACCACGTGATGATCGGGTGTGATAAGCTCTACGTTCACATACAACGGGTGCAAGCCAGTTTTGCACACACAGAATACTCGGGTTAAACTTGACGAGCCTAGCATATGCAGATATGGCCTTGGAACACTGGAGACTGAAAGGTCGAGTGTCGTGGAATTGTCACGGCAGATGTCCTCTTGCAAGGACTTAGTCGTGGATCCATCGCAACTAGGAAGCTTAAAGGGGTTAATCGGGACAAAGGACACGAGAGGTTTATACTAGTTCAGCCCCTTACGGTGAAGGAAGGCCTACGTCTAGTTGGGTTGGTATTGCTTGAGGTTTCGATGACCAGGGAGCGAGATACGCTATGCCTGGCTCCCGATGAGTTGTTTTCTGCCCTAAGCCGCCGTCGGGTCGTCCCCTTATATGCACGGGTTGATGCCCTACAGCCTACAGAGTCCCGGCCAGCTCATAGACAGTCTCCGGCTCGGTGACTAGTTAATTCTACCTTATGATACAAGTCATGCCATCATGGCGATTTACCACTATGGGCCTTAAGTCGCCTGTGGGCTTTAGACCCTTTATTGAACCGCCATCTTCATGCTTGATCTTGGGCTTCTTCTGATGAGTCCTTATTTGCGTAACCCGGCCCCTCCTGGGCGGCTTACACAAATAGTTATATCCCCAACATTAGGCCCCAGATTGATTTGAACCGGTTCATGTCAATCTTAAAATACCTTAAGAAACAAGCCTTCAGTCTTCTTGTCTGCACAAAGGTTTTAACCCGCCATGACGTCATCTTCTGGATCCGCGTTAACCCGTCGTGACATCATCTTCAATTAAATTCATATTTTACTCCATCATATCTTCCAACGAATCTTTGCCTTTACTGACCATTCCGAAAAACGAGGCGTCGGGGTCGCTGGATAATGATGTTCGGTCCCCTCGTTTCTCGCGCCGTCTCAGCCGGCCCTTCCTTATAAATAGGTGCGACCTAGGTCTTTCCCATTCTCCTTCCTCGGTCGTCTTCCTCCTCGCACTGTTTCTCTGCCGCCCGAGCTCTGCCGTCGCCGCCGCCGCAGATTTCCTCGTCTTCTCCAACTCAGGCCGCTGCATCAACCTGACTTGACCAGAAAAACGCGACGGAACCCTGCAACAGCTCTGCATCTGTAAGTCCTTTTCCTTCCCTGCCTTTAGATCTGCACCGCGGCCTCCCGAGTTCGTCGGTGTTCATCGCCGCCCGTTGCAAACCCTTGATAGTTTTCCTCTTCAGTGCTCCTTTTTGATCTTTAGACAGTTAGAACTACTGCGGTGGCTGTTCCGCACCCATCTCGAGTAGAAATAGATCTCATTTCCCTTGTTTAAAGGCCTCTTTTGAGTGTATGAACTTCTCTGCACTGGTTTTAGGTCTAGAAATTTTTCTTTTCAGAACGATCGTTTGATCCAAAATAATAGCCGCAACTTGTGAAACCTGTTTGTTCCATACTTAGCCAAAAAACGGCATCTGTCGACTCTGTTTCAGCCATAGTAGTTCATGTGACCGGTTTAAGATAATACTGACTGTCAGCACTGCCTGCTTTTGGCGACTTAAGACAATTTTCATCATCTTTAATACTTGCAGCTGTTTAAACATTATCACACAACCACCTGTATGTCATTAGGCCCCTACTTAAGCCGCCATCTCAGACAACCCAATAATACTTATTCTCCGGGTTATAGTAAACCGAAAAATTTCCCTTATCTTGTTGTAGGCTTCAATTTACTCAATGGCACCCAAAGCTATTAAACCTCCGATTACCTGCAACTGGGTCCCATCCATTGTTACGGAGAGCAAACTGTCAGAGTTTGTGAAGTCCGGCCATCTGCTCAAGAAGGACATCATGTCTTATCATGCTCCTGACCCGTCTGAAGAGAAACCTCAACCCAAGGAAGGGGAGGTGATCATTTTTACCGATCACATGAGCCGGGGATTTGCTCCTCCCGGTTCAAAATTCTTTAGAGACGTTTCGCACTTCTTTGACTTAAGACCTGAAGACATCGGGCCCAACTCTGTGTCAAATATCTGCAACTTTCAAGTTTTCTGTGAGGTTTACCTTGGAGAAGAACCCAGCCTACTCCGGTTCAGGGAATTGTTCTATTTGAACCGGCAGAATGAACGGGCCAACGGGCCCAGTCTGGAGCTTGGTGGCATATCAATTCAA
Source organism: Triticum urartu (assembly GCF_056163025.1). Classification (NCBI taxonomy): domain Eukaryota; kingdom Viridiplantae; phylum Streptophyta; class Magnoliopsida; order Poales; family Poaceae; genus Triticum; species Triticum urartu. The sequence goes on along the minus strand of NC_141877.1, from coordinate 70,649,853 downwards.
AGGCGGAGAGACTTCCTGTTCCCTTATGCTGAATTGCCGAGTCATCGAAAGGACTGGAACCAGACATGGTTCTACTGCCAAGATACTTCTCCGGCTGGCGAAAATCCACTACCCGGCTTCCGCGCATTGCGCCTTGAACCTACTCACCCGCTGCCGGATAAGTTGACAGCTATTGAATGCCTGCCACTCACCCCCAAAATCAAGAGGATTAAAGCTCTTTTAGGGAACGGCTTAGATGGCATTGACTTGGTCCGAGTCTGGATTGCTTGGAGAATAATTCCGTTAAGCCACCGCCCCGGCTTAATGTGTAATTATTCAGGCGAGAAGAATGACCCTCAACGTCATAACCCTGACGACTTACCAGATGACGTAGTGGAAGCTACAACTCAGTCCTTGTTGAAAGAGGGCACAGTGAATAGTAATGCCTTCGGCTTACTACCTTTTTGCCAGAAGAACCCGGCCCCTGCAGTAAGTTTCCAGCCATCGGGTTATGTTTTATCATATTAGGCCGTATTCTTACGCATAACCAGTTATAACCTTTTACAGGCAAATGATAGCTTCTGGAACACGCAATATGATCATGAGGCAGCCAAGAAAGCCAGGGCGGCCAAGAGAGCCGAAAAGAAAACCACCAAGCCCACCACCTCAAGGAAAAGGAAGCCAAGCGCCTCTGAGCTGTTTCAGCTTGATGATACTGATGATAATGAGGAAGAGGTAACCTTTGAAATTCCATTTCTCCTTTATTTCTACCTTACTGATGCTAACCTTCTTTCAGGAAGACACGGGCAATAGCCAACCCGTCGAGGAAGAGGTAATTGTAATCTCCTCCGACTCCGAGCTTCAGCCGCGTCAGAAAATTTAAAGAGTAACCCGAAAAGTAAGATTTTCACATCCTTTGGCTTACCAAGATCCTGACTTTCTTTTGAAGCGACAGAATTATGAGAGCCGGAGGCAGACCCGGACTAGCAAAGACGCGGAACTCTCCTCCAGCTTACCTGATGTGACCAGGAAACCCCAGACTGAGGTTATCTCCGATTTACACCTTCTTTTTCCTTTGGAAGGCTTCATTTGTTAGCCTCTCAATTATTCTGACTCCAACTATCAGGATATTTCACCTTCCTCCGGTGAGTCTATGCAGTCCAACATGCCAGCCTTCAAAACTGCTCCCGGGTAATATAAACTTGTTGTACCTTATGCTTTATTTTACTCATATTTGTTGTATTTAACTTGTCTACCTTTTCCACAGTGTGCAAGTAAAGCCCAGCAAAAGGGAAAAAAAGAATAAGCCGCCCCAAGAGCCGGTTGTGACTGAACCAGAGTTGGGCACAGCTACTCCTGATGCCTCTGCTCACGAGCCGCCGCCTCAACCGTCTCATGATGTTCCTATATCTTCCTCTGACCCGCCTACTGAACAAACCCTCAACGACTCTGGTAACCCGGAGGCTCCTAGCCCCGCCAAGGCAAATGATCAGGAAGTTGAAATTCTCAATACACAGTTTGTTGAGCCGGCACAGCCGTCTGCACTTGCCAAGTGTTCTAAAAAGGAATTGGTGGAAGGCCGGAAGGCCAAGCTGGATGTCGCCGACTATACTCATTTGAGTATTGGAGAGATTGTCTCCGGCTATATCAATCAAGTACAAAGCAGCCGTGACCTGGAAATTGACATGGTGAAGCAGATACAGCAAAAATCTGAGGTATGACTTATGCTAGCTTACTTTCAATCACACTTACTGTACTAGCCCCCAAGTCTATTGCTTATGAATAAATATGTTGTAGACTTAGAAAAATTGTTAGAGATACTTACCCGGCTTAAAGAAAAAATAATTGAACCAGATGTAACACAATACCTTTAACTTGCGATATACATTAGCCCCCAAGTGCCAAAAATCTTTGCTTGCAAGGTATTTGGGACTTAATATTCAGGACCAACTTAATAATTTAGAAAGCTTCGGTATACATTAGCCCCCAAGTGTCAAGTATCTTTGCTTGCAAAGTGCTTGGGACTTAATAGTACTTACCGTAACTTTTACTACTATCTGGTGCAATGCAGGCCACCATAAGTAAATTTGAATCGGAGATTGCTGATTTGAAGAATCGCCTGGCAACCCAGGAAAGTGAAATTGAAAAGGCCAACTCCAAATTTGAATTCAGCGTCTCTGAACAAGAGAAGTTGAAGCAAAATTTTCAATCAGAGAAGAAAACTTGGGCTGATGAAAAGACCGCACTGGTGACCCGGGCCGAGACAGCAGAGGCATCGCTTGCGGAAGCAACGGCCGAACTGTCCGACTTAAAGCGCCAGATATCTCGAATGGTTTCAGCAATCTTCGGTGAGTGACTTTATCCAAACCTTAAACACTGCAAAACTCCTTGAATGACCATTTCAGTTGTCTCCTCTGACTCACCTTATGCTTAATAACGCAGGCCCCAGGAGCACAAATCTTAAGCAAAACATGGTGATCAAGCTGAAGGCGGTTTATACTCTGGTGGAACAACTCTACACCGGGTCACAATGTGCTCTGGCCGTTGTGGCTTTATCAAACGATGTTCCTTATCTCCTGCAAGATGTGTTGAAGCGGCTTGCTGTGCTACCTCAGCGAATCCAAGAGTTAAGACAAGCATCTGCAAGAGCCAGAGCTATAGCCGCATTGAGCCGGGCCAAGGCGTGGCTTCCAGAACTAGACCCCGCTGACATTGCTCTTGGATATCCAAGTTTAAAGGAAGATGGCACCGTGTTTAATGATAAGGATTTCACCGCCTGTGTGAAGGATATACGTCCGGTGGCTACTCTTATTGGGAACGATACTGACCTCACCAAGTGTCAGCCGGGTTATGACAAGGAGAACCGGAGAATCCCCATGCCGCATTACGACGATGTCAGCTTGATCCCTCCAACCCGTAAGCACACCTTTGCTCCTGAAGTCGACCCAACCGGTTTAATAGATGATGAAGCTGAGTTTGAAGCCTTGAGTGGCATTGACTGGGCCTCATCATCCTTCCAGGACAAAGCAGCCGGCGGAGAGACGGAGAAGGATAACCCGGGGGCTTCAAGTCCACCCCAAGAGTAGCTTGTCAGGCACCACCTGCTTATGTGATCGTAGAAAACAATGCATCATTCAGACTCGGGGAGTCTTGTAACAAAGTAAAAGATACCTTGAGTTTTGCTATGCCTTTGCGCATGCTTATGGAGCTTAATACTTGCATAAGCCGCCGCCATTATTCTTTTTGTAGTTTGTATGAATCTGTTATGTCCTTTGCAAAAATACCTTGCATTGCCCTGTAGTGCTCACAGCTGTTTTTCCGGCTTATATAAACCAACCCCTGAGGGTAAACTTAACTCCTGAAAATTGGCACATATAAGTTTACCTGGTTCTTAACAACCTGATGTAACTAACATTAATTCTGGAAGATTGTAATGTATCCCATTGTATCTTCAAGAGGGTCACAAGATACCTAATGTTGGCACTTGTAAAATATGATGAACAAAATTCAAGGGTTTCTGATTCGAATACGATCAGTGACCCGTTCCAAAGGGGTTGAGCTAAGATTCGGATATGATCTGTTAGCCCCCAGTGGCTGTGGCGACGCCAATCAAGTGGGTATCGACAGCTATGTTCTCTTTGGTTCGAATACAACCTATGTTTGAACAGGAAGCCCCCAAGTGACCATAAGAGTTGTTTAATGACGCTGATTCGAATACGATCCACGTCAGACCCAAAAGGAGTTAAGCTATGATTCAGATATGATCAAGAAGCCCCCAAGTGGGTTTGGCAGTATGCCGATCAAGCGGGTATCGATAGCTATGTTCTCTTTGGTTCGAATACGACCTATGTTTGAATAGGAAGCCCCCAAGTGGTCAACGGCTAGATTCAGATATGATCATAAGCCGGACCAAATGAAAGCCGGATTCAGATATGATCCGCTTCTCCTTGGTTATCTCCACCACCTATCAAGGAAAAACACATAAACCTTTTTTGGGAGTGGAAAAAAGGACAGAGGTCCTGCTTTATTACTTTATATAATATACATAGTATAAGTATGTACACATTAGAGCTGACAGCTCAAGTATAATAAGGCCGAAGATGGGCGATATTCCACGGCCGACGGGTCTCCTCCTCTGACTTACGTGAGTCTTTGTGCTCTCCAACGTCGATAAGGTAGTATGATCCATTGTTCAGATTCTTACTGACCACAAAGGGTCCTTCCCAAGGAGGGGATAGCTTGTGTATGTTAGATTGATCCTGGATGAGTCGGAGCACTAAGTCGCCTTCCTGAAAGGTTCTGGACTTAACCCGGCGGCTGTGGTAGCGACGCAGGTCTTGCTGATAAATCGCCGAGCGGGCTATTGCCAAGTCTCGCTCTTCATCCAACAGGTCAAGTGCATCTTGCCGAGATTTTTCATTGTCTTCCTCAACATAAGCCGCCACACGGGGTGAATCGTGACGGATGTCACTTGGCAGGACCGCCTCTGCTCCATACACCATAAAGAAAGGCGTGTAACCCGTAGATCTGTTAGGGGTAGTATTGATGCTCCAGAGTACAGAAGGTAACTCCTCCACCCAACAACCCAGCGTCCGCTGTAAAGGGACCAAGAGCCGGGGCTTGATACCCTTCAAGATTTCTTGATTGGCTCGTTCTGCTTGGCCATTTGATTGAGGGTGAGCTACAGCTGAAATGTCAAGCCGGATATGCTCTCGTTGACAGAACTCTTCCATAGCTCCTTTGGAAAGGTTAGTACCATTATCAGTTATGATGTTGTGTGGAAAACCAAAGCGAAAAATCACCTTTTTCATAAACTGGACTGCTGTGGCTGCATCACACTTACTGACTGGCTCCGCCTCCACCCACTTTGTGAACTTGTCAACTGCCACCAAGAGGTGAGTCTTTTTATCCTTAGATCTCTTGAAAGGCCCGACCATATCAAGCCCCCAGACTGCAAACGGCCAGGTATTTGGAATCATCCTTAACTCTTGAGCCAGCACATGGGCTCATCGTGAGAATTTCTGACATCCGTCACATTTACTGACCAGGTCTTCCGCATCAGCATGAGCCGTCAGCCAATAGAACCCATGACGGAAGGCTTTGGCCACAAGAGATTTTGAGCCGGCGTGATGACCACAATCACCTTCATGAATTTCACGAAGGATCTCCTAACCCTCTGCAGGTGACACGCAACGTTGAATCACTCCAGTAACGCTGTAATGATGTAACTCGCCATCGGCAATTGTCATGGACTTGGACCGCCGGACGATTTGTCTTGCCAAGGTCTCGTCCTCTGGCAACTCTTGGGTCATGTAAGCCAAATAAGGCACTGTCCAATCCGGGGTAACGTGGAGAGCCACCACCAGCTGTGCCTCCAGGTCTGGTATTGCCAGATCTTCTTCTATAGGTAACTTAATAGAAGGATTATGCAAAACATCAAGAAAGGTGTTAGGCGGCACTGGCTTACGCTGAGACCCCAGCCGGCTTAAGGCATCCGCCGCCTCATTCTTCCTTCGATCAATGTGTTCCACTACGTAACCCTTGAAATATCCAACCACAGCATCGACTTCATGACGGTAAGCCGCCATGAGGGGATCTTTAGAGTCCCACTTGCCTGACACCTGTTGAGCCACAAGGTCTGAGTCTCCTAAGCATCTTACCCGGCTCAAGTTCATCTCTTTGTCTATCCGGAGACCATGGAGCAGGGCCTCATACTCAGCTGCATTGTTAGTGCAAGGGAACATAAGCCGAAGCACATAACAAAATTTGTCACCCCGAGGGGAAGTTAATACAACTCCAGCCCCCGAGCCTTCCAACTGTCTGGACCCATCAAAGTGAATAATCCAATAAGTGCTATCGGGCTTCTCCTCAGGTGCCTGTAGCTCTGTCCAGTCGTTAATGAAATCCACCAAAGCTTGGGACTTAATGGCAGTGCGCGGCGCGTACTTCAGACCACGAGGCTCGAGCTTGATGGCCCATTTGGCGACTCGTCCTATAGCCTCTCTGTTCTGAATAATGTCTCCCAAGGGGGCAGAACTTACCATGGTGATAGGGTGACCTTGGAAGTATTGCTTCAGCTTCCGACTTGCCATGAACACCTCGTAAACAAGTTTCTGTCAATGAGGATATCTTTGCTTTGACTCGATGAGTACCTCACTGACATAATAAACCGGCCGTTGAACCGGGTGTTCCTTACCAACCTCCTTGCGCTCTACCACAATCGCCACACTGACGGCTTGTGAATTAGCAGCCACATATAACAGCAAAGGCTCTTTGTCAATGGGAGCCGCAAGAACCGGCGGTTCAGATAACTGCCTCTTCAAACCCTCAAAAGCAGCATTAGCGGCATCACTCCAGACAAAGGTGTCTGCCTTCTTCATTAATTGGTACAGCGGTAGGGCCTTCTCACCTAACCGGCTTATGAACCGGCTCAAAGCGGCAACACGACCCGCCAATCGTTGAACATCATTAATACATGCCAGTTTAGCCAAAGAAGTGATTGCCTTAATCTTCTCCGGATTAGCCTCGATGCCCCTGTTTGAGACCAAGAATCCCAAAAGCTTGCCTGCAGGCACACCAAATACACACTTCTCCGGGTTAAGCATCATTTTGTAAACCCGGAGATTGTCAAAGGTTTCTCTGAGATCAGATATCAAGGTTTCCGCCTCTCTGGATTTCACTACTATGTCATCCACATAAGCATGAACATTGCGCCCAATCTGATCGTGAAGACAATTCTGTACACATCGTTGATAAGTCGCCTGGGCACTCTTGAGCCCAAACGGCATAGACACATAGCAGAAGGCTCCGAACGGGGTGATGAAAGCTGTTTTCTCCTGGTCCTTAACTGCCATCTTGATCTGATGATAGCCAGAATAAGCATCCAAAAAACTCAAACGCGCACAACCTGCCGTAGCATCAATGATTTGATCAATACGGGGGAGAGCAAAAGGATCAGCCAGACAAGCCTTATTTAGGTCCGTGTAATCCACACACATCCGCCAGGTGCCATTTTTCTTGAGTACGAGCACCGGGTTAGCCAACCATTCTGGGTGAAAAACTTCAACAATAAACCCAGACGCCAAGAGCCGGGCAACCTCTTCTCCTATAGCTTTTCGTCGCTCTTCATTGAATCGCCGCAGAAATTGCCTGACCGGCTTATACTTCGGATCAATATTAAGAGTGTGCTCAGCGAGCTCTCTCGGTACACCCGGCATGTCAGAAGGTTTCCATGCAAAGATGTCCCGGTTCTCACGGATGAACTCGATGAGCGCGCTTTCCTATTTAGGATCCAAGTTGGCACTGATGCTGAATTGCTTAGATGAATCGGCCTGGAGTGAAATCAACAAGCTTAGTCTCTGCAGCCGATTTAAACTTCATGGTCGAGTCATGCTCCGTAGTCGGCTTCTTGAGAGAAGTCATATCTGCCGGGTCAACGTTATCTTGATAAAATTTGAGCTCCTCTGCTGCACAGACAGACTCGGCGTAAGCCGCATTGCCCTCTTCACACTCCAGGGCCACCTTTCGGCTTCCATGCACAGTGATGGTACCCTTGTAACCCGGCATCTTGAGCTGTAGATACACAAAACACGGCCATGCCATGAATTTGGCATAGGCTGGCCGCCCGAACAAAGCGTGATATGGACTCTTGATTTTGACCACCTCAAAAGTTAACTTTTTTGCCCTAGAATCATGCTCGTCTCCGAAGGCCACCTATAGCTCAATCTTCCCCACAGGATACGCCGACTTACCGGGCACCACTCCATGGAAGACGGTGTTGGAAGTCTTTAAATTCTTGTCAGTTAAGCCCATGCGCCAAAAGGTCTCGTAATAGAGGATGTTGATGCTGCTGCCTCCATCCATGAGCACTTTAGTAAACTTATAACCACCAACTTGCGGTGCCACCACTAGGGCCAGTTGACCCGGATTATCAACCCGGGGAGGGTGATCCTCCTTGCTCCAGACAATAGGCTGTTCCAACCACCTCAAGTAACGAGGGACTGCCGGTTCAACAGAATTCACAGCCCTCTTATGAACTTTCTGATCATGTTTACCCAAACTTGTGGTGAACACGTGATACTGCCCACTACTTAACTGTTTCGGATGGCTCTGATAACCCGACTGCTGCTGCTGCTGACCTCCTTGACCAGACTCCTGTTGATTATAACCACCCCGATTTCCCTAAAAACTGGATCCTGAACCACCGCCCGGGCCATGAAAGCCGCCGGCTCCTGAACCGCCGCCTGGGCCTTGATTGCCATCAAATGTGTTAGAATTCTTGAAAGCTTTCATGATTGCGCAATCCTTCCATAAATGAGTCGCTGGTCGTTCCCGGGTACCGTGTTTTGGGCAGGGTTCATTGAGTAGTTGCTCGAGAGACGGACCTGACCCACCAAACCGGGGTGGCTTTCCCTTGTGCTTCTGATTGTTACCCTGTGCATTGGCCACAAATTCCGGGTTACTGCCCGCCTTACGCTTATTGCCTCCTTGACTCACTGGGTTATGCTGCTGACCCTTTCCATTGCCGTTCTTCTTTCCCTTCCCTGTCTTTTCCTCATCAGACGCGGGATCCTTGGTACTATCAGAATCGGCATAATTGACTAAAGCCGCCATCAGCGTCCCCATATCATTGCAATCATGCTTAAGGCGCCCCAGCTTCTGTCTCAGAGGCTCAAAGCGGCAATTCTTCTCCAGCATGAGAACTGCTGAGCTGGCATCCATCTTGTCAGACGAATGTATTATATCCTTGACCCGGTGCACCCAATGAGTCGTAGATTCACCTTCTTCCTGCTTACAATTTGTCAGATCCACAATTGACATGGACTGCTTGCAAGTATCTTTGAAGTTCTGGATGAAACGGGCTTTTAGCTCCGCCCATGAACTAATGGAGTTGGGTGGCGAACCCTTTAACCAAGAACGGGCCGTTCCGTCCAGCATCATGGTGAAATATTTAGCCATCGCCTCATCACTAACCTCTAGCAGCTCCATAGCCATCTCATAACTTTCAATCCATGCCCCAGGCTGTAAATCGGCTGTATAATTCGGCACCTTCCGAGGCCCCTTGAAATCCTTGGGCAGACATACATTACGTAAAGCCGGTACTAGACAAGGAACTCCTCCGGTTCTAGTAGAAACCCCCGCTTCAACGGAAGTCGTCGGGTAAGCCGGTGAGTTCTGTTGGGCTGCTAGCTGAGCTGCTAGCTGAGCCGCCCGCTCGTCCTCCTGACGTATCCAATCCTGAACCGGGTTATGCCCGCCAGGCTGGTTCCGGCGATGAGCGTTACTTGACAAGGCCTCTGATTCCATGTGCCTACTGTAACTCAGGCTCCGATTTTGACGAGGCGGAGCTAACCAGGGCGGAGGAGTCGAGTGAATCCTATCCCGGCTGTAAGAGTAGGTCTCTTGCTAAGCCAGGGCTGTTTGGACAAGTTCTCTGATCTTCCAGGTTTCCACCGTTGTCGGATCATCCCCATCTACCGGGAGAGCCGCCAAACGTGTTGATGCTGCAATTAAGTTCTCCATGGGGTTGGAGAAGTGACCCTGCGGTATTGGCACGTAATTGGGCGGTGCCATATTGACGTGAGACGGTGCCATCCCCTGAGGCCGGACTGGACCTCCCGCTCCGGATGTAATAAGCTGATCCGCACCTGGCGGGTTACTTGGGCTGGCCCCGGGTGTAGCAAAGAGATTCTGAGGATCATAATTCTGAGGTAAATGGGACTGAGTTTTCTAATGTCTCCTCCTCATTACCTCATTAGATGCGTTCAGGCTCAACGTGAGCTGCAAAGCCTCTGCCTGAAGTTGCTGCACCCGTACGTCCAAAGCTGCCCGCTCTGCTGCTAATCTAGTGTCCTGAGCTGCTAAGGTTTCTTTGACCCGGGCGATCTCGTCGCGAACCTGTGCCACCTCCGCCTCATGCTCAGATTGGTTCGCAGGGATGACTGTAACAGTTAACAAAGCCATAAGCTTATCCATGAGATCCATCAGCACCTGAGCCGGTGAGCGCACAGGGCCTCCTGCCCCGGCTGCTCCTAACCCGGATGTTATCGCCGCTGAAGCCGTAGAATTTTGGCCGGGTTGAGTACCAGCCATGAAGACTCCTACCCGGTTTGGCGACTCTGAGAGGTCCGTAATAGTGCTGCCATCGGAACAGCCCCCAAGCACGCCATCTTGAACTTGATACAGCGAATCTGTTGAGCCGGCAGATGAATTATCGTTAGAGAGGACGGCCGGCTCACCATCACCTTCCAATCCTTCAGGAAGTTCACCTCCATGGATGCAACCCACAAAGGCACGCTTCACGACGGGTTGAGCTCGGGCGGGTTTCGCACACCGAGCCGTCTCGATGAGGTCGGTGCAGCTGTCCGGCTCAGGGCCCGGCTCACCAATCCGGCCGATGAAGACGTGAATTCCGCCAAAGGGGACCCGGTAGCCGTACTCAATTGAACTGGCGTCAGGGCCCCAGCCTTCGTCGTCGATGTAGATCTTGCCACGACGACTCTTGGTCATCCGGCCAATTGCGTATCCCTTGAGCCCTTCGAAGCTGCCCTTCAAGCACTCGAATCCACCGTGCGCTGGCCCCACGGTGGGCGCCAACTGTCGTGGAATTGTCACGGTAGATGTCCTCGTGCAAGGACTTAGTCGTGGAGCCATCGCAACTAGGAAGCTTAAAGGGGTTAATCGGGACAAAGGACACGAGAGGTTTATACTAGTTCAGCCCCTTACGGTGAAGGAAGGCCTACGTCTAGTTGGGTTGGTATTGCTTGAGGTTTCGATGACCAGGGAGCGAGATACGCTATGCCTGGCTCTCGATGAGTTGTTTTCTGCCCTAAGCCACCGGCGGGTCGTCCCCTTATATACACGGGTTGACGCCCTGCGGCCTACAGAGTCCCGGCCAGCTCATAGACAGTCTCCGGCTCGGTGACTAGTTAATTCTACCTTATGATACAAGTCATGCCATCATGGCGGTTTACCACTATGGGCCTTAAGTCGCCTGTGGGCTTTAGACCCTTTATTGAACCGCCATCTTCATGCTTGATCTTGGGCTTCTTCTGATGAGTCCTTATTTGCGTAACCCGGCCCCTCCTGGGCGGCTTACACAAATAGTTATATCCCCAACATCAAGCGTGAATCATATAGTAGATATGATCAACATAGTGATGTTTACCATTGAAAACTACTCCATCTCACGTGATGATCGGACATGGTTAGTTGATATGGATCACATGATCACTTAGATGATTAGAGGGATGTCTGTCTAAGTGGGAGTTCTTAAGTAATTTGATTAATTGAACTTTAATTTATCATAAACTTAGTACCTGATAGTATTTTGCATGTCTATGTTGTTGTAGATAGATGGCCCGTGTTGTTGTTCTGTTGAATTTTAATGCATTCCTTGAGAAAGCAAAGTTGAAAGATGATGGTAGCAATTACACGGACTGGGTCCGTAACTTGGGGATTATCCTCATTGCTGCACATAATAATTATGTCCTGGAAGCACCGCTACGTGCCAAACCCGTTATAGGAGTAACGCCAGATGTTATGAACGTCTGGCAGAGCAAAGCTGATGACTACTCGATAGTTCAGTGTGCCATGCTTTACGGCTTAGAACCGGGATTTCAACGATGTTTTAAACGTCATGGAGCATATGAGATGGTCCAGGAGTTGAAGTTAATATTTCAAGCAAATGCCTGGATTGGGAGATATGAAGTCTCCAATAAGTTCTACAGCTGCAAGATGGAGGAGAATAGTTCTGTCAGTGAACATACACTCAAAATGTCTGGGTATAATAATCACTTGATTCAACTGGGAGTTAATCTTCCGGTTGATAGTGTCATTAACAGAATTCTTCAATCACTGCCACCAAGCTACAAGAGCTTCGTGATGAACTATAATATGCAAGGGGTGGATAAGACTATTCCCGGGCTCTTCGCGATGCAAAAAGCCACAGAGGTAGAAATCAAGAAGGAGCATCAAGTGTTGATGGTCAACAAGACCACCAGTTTCAAGAAAAAGGGTAAAGGGAAGAAGGGGAACTTTAAGAAGAACGGCAAGCAAGTTGCTGCTCAAGTGAAGAAGCCCAAATCTGGACCTAAGCCTGAGACTGAGTGCTTCTACTGCAAAGGGACTGGTCACTAGAAGCGGAACTGCCCTAAGTATTTGGCGGATAAAAAGGATAGCAAGGTGAATAAAGGTATATGTGATATACATGTTATTGATGTGTACCTTCCTAATGCTCGCAGTAGCACCTGGGTATTTGATACTGGTTCTGTTGCTAATATCTGCAACTTGAAACAGGGACTACGGATTAAGCGAAGATTGGCTAAGGACGAGGTGACGATGCGCGTGGGAAATGGTTCCAAAGTCGATGTGATCGCGGTCGGCACGCTACCTCTACGTCTACCTTCGGGATTAGTTTTAGACCTGAATAATTGTTATTTGGTGCCAGCGTTGAGCATGAACATTATATCTGGATCTTGTTTGATGCGAGACAGTTATTCATTTAAATCTGAGAATAATGGTTGTTCTATTTATATGAGTAATATCTTTTATGGTCATGCACCCTTGAAGAATTGTCTATTTTTGATGAATCTCGGTAGTAGTGATACACATATTTATAATATTGAAGCCAAAAGATGCAGAGTTGATAATGATAGTGCAACTTATTTGTGGCACTACCGTTTAGGTCATATTGGTGTAAAGCGCATGAAGAAACTCCATTCTGATGGACTTTTGGAATCACTTGATTATGAATCACTTGGTACTTGTGAACCATGCCTCATGGGCAAGATGACTAAAACGCGTTTCTCCGGAACAATGGAGCGAGCAACAGATTTGTTGGAAATCATACATACTTATGTATGTGGTTCGATGAATATAGAGGCTTGCGGCGGGTATCGTTATTTTCTCACCTTCATAGATGATTTGAGCTTGATGAAACATAAGTCTGAAACATTTGAAAAGTTCAAAGAATTTTAGAGTGAAGTGGAAAATCATCGTAACAAGAAAATAAAGTTTCTACGATCTGATCGTGGAGGAGAATATTTGAGTTACGAGTTTGGTCTTCATTTGAAACAATATGGAATAGTTTCACAACTCACGCCACCCGGAACACCACAGCGTAATGGTGTGTCTGAACGTCGTAATCGTACTTTACTAGATATGGTGCGATCTTTGATGTCTCTTACTGATTTACCGCTATCGTTTTGGGGTTATGCTTTAGAGACGGCTACATTCATGTTAAATAGGGCACCATCTAAATCCGTTGAGACGATGCCTTATGAACTGTGGTTTGGCAAGAAACCAAAGTTGTCGTTTCTTAAAGTTTGTGGCCGCGATGCTTATGTGAAAAAGCTTCAACCTAATAAGCTCGAACCCAAATCAGAGAAATGTGTCTTCATAGGATACCCAAAGGAGACTATTTGGTACACCTTCTATCACAGATCCGAAGGCAAGACATTCGTTGCTAAAAATGGATCCTTTCTAGAGAAGGAGTTTCTCTCAAAAGAAGTGAGTGGGAGGAAAGTAGAACTTGATGAGGTAATTGTACCTGCTCCCTTATTGGAAAGTAGTTCATCACAGAAATCTGTTCATGTGACTCCTACACCAATTAGTGAGGAAGCTAATGATGATGATCATGTAACTTCAGATCAAGTTACCACCGAACCTCGTAGGTCAACCAGAGTAAGATCCGCACCAGAGTGGTACAGTAATCCTGTTCTGGAGGTCATGTTACTTGACCATGACGAACCTACAAACTACGAGGAAGCGATGATGAGCCCAGATTCCGCAAAGTGGCTTGAGGCCATAAAATTTGAGATGGGATCCATGTATGAGGACATAGTGTGGACTTTGGTTGACTTGCCCGATGATCGGCAAGCCATCGAGAATAAATGGATCTTCAAGAAGAAGACTAACGTTGACGGTAATGTTACTTTCTACAAAGCTCGACTTGTTGCGAAAGATTTTCGACAAGTTCAAGGAGTTGACTACGATGAGACTTTCTCACCCGTAGCGATGCTTAACTCTGTCCGAATCATGTTAGCAATTGTTGCATTATATGATTATGATATTTGGCAAATGGATGTAAAGACTGCATTCCTGAATGGATTTCTGGAAGAGGAGTTGTATATGATGCAACCTGAAGGTTTTATCGATCCAAAGGATGCTAACCAAGTGTGTAAGTTCCAGCGATCCATCTATGGACTGGTGCAAGCATCTCGGAGTTAGAATAAATGTTTTGATAGTGTGATCAAAGCATATGGTTTTATACAGACTTCTGGAGAAGCCTATATTTAAAAGAAAGTGAGTGGGAGCTCTGTAGCATTTCTAATATTATATGTGGATGACATATTGTTGATTGGAAATGATATAGAATTTCTGGATAGCATAAAAGGATATTTGAATAAGAGTTTTTCAATGAAAGACCTCGGTGAAGCTGCTTATATATTGGGCATCAAGATCTATAGAGATAGATCAAGATGCTTAATTGGACTTTCACAAAGCACATACCTTGATAAAGTTTTGAAGAAGTTCAAAATGGATCAAGCAAAGAAAGGGTTCTTGCCTGTGTTACAAGGTGTGAAGTTGAGTCAGACTCAATGCTCGACCACTGCAGAAAATAGAGAGAAAATGAAAGTTGTTCCCTATGCTTCAGCCATAGGCTCTATCATGTATGCAATGATGTGTACCAGACCTGATGTGTGCCTTGCTATTAGTTTAGCAGGGAGGTACCAAAGTAATCCAGGAGTGGATCACTGGACAGCGGTCAAAAACACCTGAAATACCTGAAAAGGACTAAGGATATGTTTCTCATTTATGAAGGTGACAAAGAGCTCGTCGTAAATGGTTACGTCGATGCAAGCTTTGACACTGATCCGGATGACTCTAAGTCACAAACCGGATACATGTTTATATTAAACGATGGAGCTGTCAGTTGGTGCAGTTCTAAGCAAAGCGTCGTGGTGGGATCTACGTGTGAAGCGGAGTATAGAGCTGCTTTGGAAGCAGCAAATGAAGGAGTCTGGATGAAGGAGTTCATATCCGATCTAGGTGTCATACCTAGTCCATCGGGTCCAATGAAAATCTTTTGTGACAGTACTGGTGCAATTGCCTTGGCAAAGGAATCTAGATTTCACAAGAGAACCAAGCACATCAAGAGACGCTTCAATTCCATCCGCGATCAAGTCAAGGAGGGAGACATAGAGATTTGCAAGATACTTACGGATCTGAATGTTGCAGACCCGTTGACTAAGCCACTCTCACGAGCAAAACATGATCAGCACCAAGACTCCATGGGTGTTAGAATCATTTCTGTGTAATCTAGATTATTGACTCTAGTGCAAGTGGGAGAATGAAGGAAATATGCCCTAGAGGAAATAATAAAGTTGTTATTTATATTTCCTTATGTCATGATAAATGTTTATTATTCATGCTAGAATTGTATTAACCGGAAACTTAGTACATGTGTGAACACATAGACAAACAAAGTGTCACTAGTATGCCTCTACTTGACTAACTCGTTGAATCAGAGATGGTTAAGTTTCCTAACCATATACATGAGTTGTCATTTGATTAACGGGATCACATCATTAGAGAATGATGTGATTGACTTGACCCATTCCGTTAGCTTAGCATTTGATCGTTTAGTATATTGCTATTGCTTTCCTCATGACTTATACATGTTCCTATGACTATGAGATTATGCAACTCCCGAATACCGTAGGAACACTTTGTGTGCTACCAAACGTCACAACATAACTGGGTGATTATAAAGGTGCTCTACAGGTGTCTCCGATGCTACTTGTTGAGTTGGCATAGATCAAGATTAGGATTTGTCACTCCGATTGTCGGAAAGGTATCTCTGGGCCCTCTCGGTAATGCACATCACTATAAGCCTTGCAAGCAATGCAACTAATGAGTTAGTTGCGGGATGATGTATTATGGAACGAGTAAAGAGACTTGCTGGTAACGAGATTGAACTAGGTATTGAGATACCGACGATTGAATCTCGGGCAAGTAACATACCGATGACAAAGGGAACAACGTATGTTGTTATGCGGTTTGACCGATAAAGATCTTCGTAGAATATGTAGGAACCAATATGAGCATCCAGGTTCCGCTATTGGTTATTGACCGGAGATGAGTCTCAGTCATGTCTACATAGTTCTCGAACCCGTAGCGTCCGCACGCTTAACGTTCGGTGATGATCGGTATTATGAGTTTATGTGTTTTGATGTACCAAAGGTAGTTCGGAGTCCCGGATGTGATCACGAACATGACGTGGAGTCTCAAAATGGTCGATACATAAAGATTGATATATTGGACGGCTACATTCAGACACCGGAAGGGTTTCAGGTGATCTCGGAGAGAACCGGAGTGCCGGAGGGGATTACCGGAACCCCCCGGGGACTAATGGGCCTTAATGGGCCCTAGTGGAGAGAGAGAGGGGCCGACCAGGGCAGGCCGCACGCCCCCTCCCCTTGAGTCCGAATAGGACAAGGAAGGGGGCGGCGCCCCCTTGCCTTTCCCCTCTCCCACTCCTTCCTTCCCCCTCCTAGTGGGACTAGGAAAGGAGAGTCCTACTCCCACTAGGAGGAGGACTCCTCCTCTTGGCGCGCCCTCCTAGCACCAGCCGGCCTCCCCCTTGCTCCTTTATATACAGAGGCAGGGGCACCCCAGAACACACAAGTTGATCATTGATCTTTTAGACGTGTGCGGTGCCCCCTTCCGCCATAGTCCACCTCGGTCATATCATAGCAGTGCTTAGGCAAAGCCCTGCGTCGGTAGCTTCATCAACACCGTCATCACGCCGTCGTGCTGACGGAACTCTCCCTCAAAGCTCTACTGGATCGTGAGTTCGTGGGACATCACCGAGCTGAACGTGTGCAGATCGCGGAGGTGTCGTACGTTCGGGACTAGGATCGGTCGATCGTGAAGACGTACGACTACATCAACCGCGTTGTCATAACACTTCCGCTTATGGGGTACGTGGACGACTCTCTCCCCTCTCGTTGCTATGCATCACCATGATCTTGCGTGTACGTAGGATTTTTTTTGAAATTACTGCGTTCCCCAACAATATGAAGAACAGACTCGATCTAAACTACGAAAAATTGTAAAATCTCACCAAGCAACCTGAAAATCTGATACCACTTGATAGAGGCAAAGGTGTCCCGTCTTTCGATGAGATGGTGGCTATCGTTTTGGAGGAAGTCGATTTTGACGATCCGACTACGAACGTGCGAGGATGTCGCGCCTTAGCAATCGCTAAACCAACTGCGAGAGATTATTGACCACACTGGAGCACGATCAACCTGACCACAAAGGTCTGTTTCCTGCAGGCAAATGAAGAACAAGCAAGAAACTAAGATTGCAATCTGGATATTGCGAATATAAGAGGAAAACTTTATTGATCAAGGTGGGGTTCTGTGATGCCTTTGTCTGGTCATTGAACACAAACGAAGTACGCGAAGTTGCAGCTATGACGAACTTTAATCTAAACAAAACATAAAGTCTAAACGGCGCCTTAAGGGCTGTATATATGGAGGAAGAGGGGGGGGGATTTCGTGGCCCTTGGAGGAGGGGTCCGAAACCAACCCTAACTCTTGTTTCCCCACACATACGGACACTAAAAATAGCCTATACTCAAGTATTTCGAAATTACATGGGCCTAGCCCAATAATAAGGTGACGCAACACCTATAATAGCTTCTCGACGAAATTTATGAAGTGGCATCTTGTATATTTCGTCCAAGGCTTCACGCACTCATTATGGTGGTTTCAAAGTCCTGAAATCATCACTTGTAACTCTGTTCTTATTCCCCTTGCGCATGCTCCATCATCTCCATGCTTGATCTTACTCCAATGATCATCCTTCTTGTCCAAGTTAGACCCTTCATTTGTAAGCAAGACAAATGTATCTAATTTAGGCAGCATCATATTCTCACGAACATTAGAATCATTACCAAGAAACGAATGTACCTGGTAATTTAATTGGTGCGCGCGAGCTCTAGTAATTGGTCATGTATATGTATCAGTAGGGGCTGTGGGTGTAACTTTGTTAGTGATGTCCTCATCATGTCCATTGAAATATGCGTGAGCACGTCCCAACAACATCCGAATTGTGACCGACCATGGCAGAGAGGCGCAGACTGAGGTCTAGTAGAAATTCATTCCAGTAGTACGTGAAGAAGCGAGTGCGGGTTTCTGGAGACCGAGCTCTAGCGAGCTCAGTATTTTGAAAATATCAAAATGCATATTTAAAAGTTTCAAGAAAATCTGGAAAAAAATCCATGGAAACATATATGTATTTCGCTGGAATATGTTGGATTTTGTCGAAAAATGTTGTGATTTGTAGGCTGTACAAAAAAGACAAATTCCGGCCCAATAACAAAAATAAAAGGACCGTTAAAATGTGTATTTGTCTTTTTTTTGTATGCCAGATGTAGAAATATAATGCTGTGAAATTTTGCACATATGTAGTATACATGTGCACGTGTGTTCACAAATAAATTTGTAATTTTTGCGCTCCGGAAAAGTAAATTTTGAAAACGAGCTCACTGACGCTCGGCCTTTGTTGGCATTTTTCGGTTAAGAGCATGGTACACATGCAATATTTTTTGTACGGTTCTTATACGATGATGCTGATCTCTATAAAAGGATTCTATTACATGTGCTTTAGGCCATCTCTGCATACACTTGAAGACTAAAAAAATATGTCTACGGGTGGGCGAAGCGACCCTAGTTCGTTGCATACAACTCGATGCTCTTATTTCTGTTGCACATAACGGTCGCACACTGCGCAGCAACGCATATATGGATGCCCCTCCCACGTCCCTCGGCATATAATTCCTTTTTATTATCACATTGCATGCATGCCACACCCTTGGTTTTTAATACCAATTCATTTGTGTTATTCTTTCCTTCATATTTTAAATCTCCCGTTCTTTTTTTATCCCTACTAATCATGTCCTTTATCCTCTCCTTTCTTTATTACACCTATATGCCCATTGAAATCGATCAATCATACTCCCTCTGATACATATAGGCCCTCGTAATATATTTCATATATATAAAGATGATATAAAAGTTATATTGTGTGTTAGCATTTTCCAAAATACATCATAGCAATTAATTAATTTAATTAAGTTTTTGCCCTTTTAAAGTGGTTAATAGGAACAAATAATAGCACATCTGGAAACTACGCATTTTTCCGATCAAATTATATATATAAATTATTTTAATCCGACTTACGATTGCAAAGTTATAATATAATCATGTTTAACATATTCTGCGTAAATAATAAAAGCTAAGGTTCTAGCGGGCTAACAGAGTGAATGGGGCTACTACAGCTGAACGTGGAATACTAACTGGTGCCCAAGCATGCGAGATAGGGGCAGCCGCAGTTGGGTCGAAGCCCAACAAAGAAAGGGCACTTAATGTAGGACTACCGATTGCTTAAAGAAAAAAATAGAGGCTTTTTTTGTAAAACACGATGAACATGCAAAAACATTCCATACTTTAATACTCCCTCCGTTCCTAAATATTTGTCTTTCTAGACATTTCAAATGACTACTACATACGGATGTATGTAGACATATTTTAAAGTATAGATTCACTCATTTTGCTCCGTATGTAGTCATTTGTTGAAATGACTAGAAAGACAAGTATTTAGGAACGGAGGGAGTAGTAGATATATAGAAGTCTGATGGGCAAGTTGGTTGTTGGACTAAATTGGTGAGGTCGGCTTGTTTAAGTGCGTCCAAGGATAAATCTTTAGGGGCCGTAATTGTTTTCCTCTTTGCCAGCGATGCTAGCATGTATTACCAGTCCAATTGGTTTCGATTTTTCATCCAGTTTGAACAAA
The DNA here is from genome assembly GCF_056163025.1 of Triticum urartu. Lineage (NCBI taxonomy): Eukaryota > Viridiplantae > Streptophyta > Magnoliopsida > Poales > Poaceae > Triticum > Triticum urartu. Next base: position 70,630,008 of record NC_141877.1, on the reverse strand, counting down.
AAACCACCCAGTTCAACTGGTTTTGTTCGGTCTATTTGCAGAACAATATAATTAGCTTATAAAACTGGCAAGGCCGCCGGTTTCGGTTTTTCCCAGTCCGACCGCCAGTTTGGTCCAGTTTTTTAAACTATGATAGCGCCTACGTATACATTTTCCCTATGATAGTGTGCTCCATGTTTGTTGGTTCATGGGCGGCCTACTTTCAAGTACCAGTTTTCTAAATTGGCAGATGCCTCTAGAATTTTCGTTGACACTGTGAGATACATTAATTCACATCAATTGGTTTTTTGCTGTTGAAATTTGAAGACCTCTGAATTAATTAGAAGAACATATTTTTTATAGGATGCCTATAGTGGGAAGTTTACAAATTGAGTATTCTCGAATGTGGTGTAAAATTTTGTGTTGTGCCTGTATATGGCCCATGCTCCTACGCAAAGTATCCAATATATCCTAAACAGATCTATTTTATATTCTTCACGTAACACATTTTTTATGCCGCACGGTACATGTCACGTTTAATTTACCTCTACCCACGGTATTACAAATATGTTTAGTAACTGGTTGACGGGGGTTGAGGCCAAAACTAAAACACAGATTCACACAACTGTTTGTGCTTTGTTTTGGGCTAATTGAAATTGTCTAACAAAAGTTCGTATTTTTTTTGCAGGTCATTTTCCGAGCTACAAGATGGATTTTTATGTGGTTGTTACTGCAACATGCGGAAGTGCAAGAGCATATGATCTCTGGGTGCAACTGATGGAAGATAATAGCACGGGATACGTACAACCGGTTTGGATGATGGTTCGATAATAAGCTATGTGCGTAGGCATATTTTCCTATTTGTGGCTAGCTTGTTTTTTTTCACTAGTTAATGTGTACGTGCAATGCAGGTTAATTTGGAAGTATATTAAGTGCATGCGGATATTAGGTAGGATATTATTTGCGTTTTATTATGTGATTAGCACTAAATTTGATATGAAATTAACTACACGCTAAACGTGTTGAGCATTCGACTTTGAAACAGTCTAGGTCGTTGGATTGACATGATTTGATGGCCGAGATTAATTGGATCTGCCTCTTTAGGTCTTTTTATATTGGTATAGATTATTATGACGTTGGAGATCGATACTCTTAAACTTTAATAAAAATATAGTTGTGTGCATCGTAATGATGTAGATGCCGAGGGTGATCCTCCTTTTCTAAAAAAACACATGTTTATATCCAATCAGGGATGGATTGATGTGGTGATAGAATATGTATAGAGAAGAAGCTCATTACTGTTATAAAGGATGTTGAAGTACCCGTCTCCTGGGGGCCTCGTCGTGCGAGAGTGCCCTCCGCACCATCCCTCCGCACCATCCATTGGGCCCGGGCCTCGCGCGGATGGCTCCCTAGCGCGCCCTCGGTAGTCCGATCTGCACGGGCGCCCGACACGAGGACAGTTTCCCTCCGACGTCCATGACACGTGAGACGCATGCACAACCGGAGCCACCTCTTTGTGGTAGGTTTGTGTCGCGCCCGTGTGCGCCGACTCACGCGCTGCCCCCGCGGGTTGGGGAAAAGGGATCATGTTCTCAATTTTAAGGGATCAATTAAAGGTTTTCAAGTTTTGAATCGGAACAGGCAAAAGAACACTTGATGCTGATGGACCACTACTTTGCCTCTGATGCCCAATTCATGGACAATTTTCGCTGGGGCTTTCGAAGCCGACAAAATGTGTCTGATCGCCTCTATAATGGTGTCCGGGCCTACGATGACTACTTCATCTTGAAATAGGATGTCTAGGAACAATTGGATTCTCTGGTTACAAGAAGTGCAAGGCTTCATTGTGGATGCTTGCATATGGCACGACCATAGATTTGTGGCATGAATACCTCCGGATGTCTGAAAGCACATGCACAAACGTCATAGTCAAATTTGCTACTATGATGGTCGAGGTGTTTAGACAGCACTCTCTGGAGCAAGAAGATGGCCAAGTATGCTCAGATCTGTTGATTGCATGCACTCCAGATGGAAGAACGGCTCATCTTCTCTACAAGGGAAATATCAAGGCCGTGCTAAGAAGCATGTCATCATTCTTAAAGTAGTTGCATCATAAGATCTTTGGATTTGACATCCTTTCTTCGGCATGCCTGGGACTCAACAATGATATCAACGTGTGCAGCGGTCTTCATTGTTTTCTAGGTTGACTGCAGGACAAGCTCCTCGATGCAAGTATACCATCAATGGTCATAACTCCAACATGCTAATATTTGGTTGGTGGTATCTATCCTCCCTGGGCAACCTTCATCAAGACTATCTCCGACCCAGTTGCCAAAAAGAGTCCAGTCCGCCCAAAGACAAGGAGCTATAAAGATGTGGGGAGGGTATTTGAGTGCTGCAAATCCCATTGGGCAGCTGTTTGAGAATTTGCAAAAATATGGGTGTTAGGGATCGTAGCAGAAATTTAAAATTTTCTACGCATCACCAAGATCAATCTATGGAGTAATCCAGCAACGAGGGGAAGGAGAGTGCATCTACATACCCTTGTAGATCGCTAAGCGGAAGCGTTCAAGTGAACGGGGTTGATGGAGTCGTACTCGTCATGATCCAAATCACTGATGATCCTAGCGCCGAACGGACGGCACCTCCGCGTTCAACGCACGTATGGAACGGAGACGTCTCCCACGCCTTGATCCAGCAAGGAGGAGGGAGAGGTTGAGGAAGAGAGTCCAACAGCAGCACGACGGCGTGGTGGTGATGGAGCTCGTGGTTCTCCAGCAGGGCTTCGCCAAGCACTATGGAGGAGGAGGAGGTGTAGGAGGAGGGAGGGCTGCGCCAGGTTCAAGGGTGTGGCCGCCCTCCCACCCCTCCACTATTTATAGGTGGGAAGAGAGGGGGGCCGGCCCCCTAGATCCCATCTAGGGTTGGGGGCAGCGGCCAAGGGGGGAGGAGTGCCTCCCAAGTCAAGTGGAGGCCCTCCCCCTTAGGGTTTCCCCTCTCCCATGTGCATGGGCCTTGGGGGGGCTGGTGCCCTTGGCCCATTAAGGTTAGGGCGCCCCCCTACAGCCCATGCTGCTGTATTGGACGTGGTGGAACATTTTCCGGACCTCCGGACCCCTCCGGAATCCTCCGGAACCTTCTGGAAGCTTCCCGGTACAATACCGGAAAAAACCGAACTTTTTCCGGAACCCGAACAACAACTTTCCATATATAAATCTTTACCTTCGGACCATTCTGGAACTCCTCGTGACGTCCGAGATCTCATCCGGGACTCCGAACAACATTCGGTAATCACATACAAGTCTTCCTAATAAGCCTAGCGTCATCGAACCTTAAGTGTGTAGACCCTACGGGTTCGGGAACCATGCAAACATGACCGAGACAACTCTCCGGCCAATAACCAACAGCGGGATCTGGATACCCATGTTGGCTCCCACATGTTCCACGATGATCTCATCGGATGAACCACGATGTCGAGGATTCAATCAATCCTGTATTCAATTCCCTTTGTCCAGCGGTATTGTACTTGCCCGAGATTCGATCGTCGGTATCCCGATACCTTGTTCAATCTCGTTACCGGCAAGTCTCTTTACTCGTTCCGTAACACATCATCCCGTGATCAACGCTTTGGTCACATTGTGCACATTATGATGATGTCCTACCGAGTGGGCCCAGAGATACCTCTCCGTTTACACGGAGTGACAAATCCCAGTCTCGATTCGTGCCAACCCAACAGACACTTTCGGAGATACCTGTAGTGAACCTTTATAGCCACCCAGTTATGTTGTGACGTTTGGTACACCCAAAGCATTCCTACGGTATCCGGGAGTTGCACAATCTCATGGTCTAAGGAAATGATACTTGACATTAGAAAAGTTTTAGCATACGAACTACACGATCTTTGTGCTAGGCTTAGGATTGGGTCTCGTCCATCACATCATTCTCCTAATGATGTGGTCCCGTTATCAACGACATCCAATGTCCATGGTCAGGAAACCATAACCATCTATTGATCAATGAGCTAGTCAACTAGAGGCTTACTAGGGACATGGTGTTGTCTATGTATCCACACATGTATCTGAGTTTCCTATCAATACAATTCTAGCATGGATAATAAACGATTATCATGAACAATGAAATATATAATAATAACTAATTTATTATTGCCTCTAGGGCATATTTCCAACAGTCTCCCACTTGCACTAGAGTCAATAATCTAATTCACATCGCCATGTGATTAACACTCACAGGTCACATCGCCATGTGACCAACATCCAAGAGTCTACTAGACTCAATGATCTAGTTCACATCACTATGTGATTAACACTTAAAGAATTCTGGGTTTGATCATGTTATGCTTGTGAAAGAGGTTGTAGTCAACGGGTCTTGCCATATTCAGATCCCTATGTATTTCGCAAAACTTTATGTCATATCGTAGATGCTGCTACCACGTTCCACTTGGAGCTATTCCAAATTGTTGCTCCATTATACGTATCCGGTATCTCTACTCAGAGCTATCCGGATAGGTGTTAAGCTTGCATCGACATAACTCTTTACGTCGAACTCTTTATCACCTCCATAACCGAGAAATATTTCCTTATTCCTCTAAGGATAATTTTGACCGCTATCTGGTGATCCAGTCCTAGACCACCTTTGTACCCTCTTGCCAGACATGTGGCAAGGCACACATCAGGTGCGGTACTCAGCATGGCATACCGTATAGAGCCTATGACAAGAGCATAGGGGACGACCTTCGTCCTTCTTCTTTCTTCTGCCGTGGTCAAGCTTTGAGTCTTACTCAACTTCACACCTTACAACTCAGGTAAGAACCCCTTCTTTGACTGATCTATTTTGAACTCCTTCAAAAACATGTCAAGGTGTGCGTTCTTTGAAAGTATCATCAGGCGTCTTGATCTATCTCTATAGATCTTGATGCCCAATATGTAAGCAGCTTTATCCAGGTCTTCCTTTGAAAAACACTCTTCAAACAACCGTTTATGCTTTCCAGAAATTCTACATCATTTCGAATCAACAATATGTCATCCACATATACTTATCAGAAATTTTGTAGTGCTCCCACTCACTTTCTTGTAAATACAAGTTTCTAGCAAACATTGTATAAACCTAAAAGCTTTGATCACTCCATCAAAGCATATATTCCGACTCTGAGATGCTTGCTCTAGTCCATAGAAGGATTGCTGGAGCCAACATACCTTTTAGCATCCTTAGGATCGACAAAACCTTTTATTGTATCACATACAACTTTTCTTACGAAAACTTGGTAAGAAAACTTGTTTTGACATCCATCTGTAAGATTTCACAATCGAAAAATACAGCTAATGCTAACATGATTCCGACGGACTTAAGCATCGCTACGGGTGAGAAATTCTCATCATAGTCAACTCCTTGAACTTGTGAAAAGACTCTTTCCCACAAGTTGAGCTTCATAGACGGTAACATTACCGCCCACGTCCGTCTTCTTCTTAAAGATCCATTTATCTCAATGGCTTGCCAATCATCGGGCAAGTCCACCAAAGTCCATACTTTGTTCTGATACATGGATCCTATCTCGGATTTCATGGCTTCTAACCATTTGTCGGAATACAGGCCCACCATCGCTTCTCCATAGCTTGTAGGTTCATTGTTGTCTAACAACATGATATCTAAGACAGGATTACCGTACCACTCAGGAGTAGTACATATCCTTGTCGACCTACGAGGTTCGATAGCAACTTGATCCGAAGCTTCATGATCACTATCATTAAATTCCTCTTCAACAGACGTAGGCGCCACAGAAAACATCTTTCTATGTTGCATCACTCTCTGGTTGAAGTAAAGGTTCGACAACCTCATCAAGTTCTATCTTCCTCCCACTCAATTCTTTCGTGAGAAACTCCTTCTCGAGAAAGGACCCATTCTTAGCGACAAACAATTTGCCCTCGGATCTGAGATAGAAGGTGTACCCAACTGTCACCTTTGGGTATCCTATGAAGATGTGTTTGTCCGCTTTGGGTTCGAGCTTCTCCGGCTGAAGCCTTAAGCATCGCAGCCCCAAACATTAAGAAACGACAACTTTGGTTTCTTGCCAAACCAATGTTCATACGACGTCGTCTCAACGGACTTAGATGGTGTCCTATCTAAAGTGAATGTAGCTGTCTTTAACGCATAACCTCAAAATGAAAACGGTAAATTGATAAGAGACATCATAGATCGCACCATATCTCATAGTGTTCGATTACGATGTCTGGACACACCATTACCTTGTGGTGTTCCAGGTGGCTTCAACTGTGAAACAATTCCACAATGTCTTAAGTGATTGCCAAACTCATAACTCAGAAAATCCCCTTTTGATCAGATCGTAGGAACATGATCTTATTGTTATGATGATTCTTAACTTCACTCTGAAATCGCTTGAATTTTTCAAACGTTTCAGACTTGTGCTTCATTAAGTAGATATACCTATATCTACCCAAATCGTCAGTGAAGATGAGAAAATAGCAATATCCACCGCACGCTTCAATTCTCATTGGATCACACGCATCAGCATGCATGATTTCCAACAAGTCACTTGCCCGTTTCATTGTACCTGAAAACGGGGTCTTAGTCATCCTGCCCATGAGGCATGGCTCGCATGTGTCAAGTGATTCAAAATCAAGTGACTCCAAACATCCATCGACATGGAGTTTCTTCATGCATCTTACGCCAATATGACCTAAGCGGCAGTGCCACAAGAAAGTGGTACTATCATTATTAACTCTACATCTTTTGGCGTGAACATGTGTATTACTACGACCGAGATTCAATGAACCATTCACATAGGGTGCATGACCATGAAAGGTATTATTCATGTAAACAGAATAACCATTATTCTCTAACTTAAATGAATAACCGTATTGCAATGAACATGATCTAATCATATTCATGCTCAACGTAGACACCTGATAACATTTATCTAGGTTCAATACTAATCCCGAAGGTAGTTGGAGCGTGCGATGGTGATCTCATCAACTTTGGAAACACTTCCAACACACATCGTCACCTCGCCCTTAGCCAGTCTCCGTTTAGTCCGTAGCTTTTGCTTCAAGTCACCAATAATAGTAACTGAACCGGTATCCAATACCCAGATGCTACCAGGAGTACTAGTGAGGTACACATTAATAACACGTATAAATTTTGTTGAAGTTGCCAGCCTTCTTATCTACCATGCATTTGGGGTAATTCCGCTACCAGTGACCGTTCCCCTTACAATAGAAGCACTTAGTCTCGGGTTTGGGTTCAACCTTGGGTTCCTTCACTGGAGCGGCAACTGGTTTGCCATCCATGAAGTTTCCCTTCTAGCCCTTGCCCTTCTTGAAACCAGTGGTCTTGTTAAACCATCAACACTTGATGCTCCTTCTTGATTTCTACCTTTGCGGTCTTAAGCACCGCGAACAGCTCCGGGATCAACTCCATCCCTTGCATGTCATAGTTCATCACAAAGATCTAGTAGCTTAGTGATAGTGGCTAGAGAACTCCATCAATCACTATCTTATCTGGAAGTTTAACTCCCACTTGATTTAAGTGATTGTAGCACCCAGACATTCTGAGCACATGCTCACTAACTGAGCTATTCTCCTTCATCTTGTTGGCAAAAGAACTTGTCAGAGGTCTCATACCTCTCAACACGGGCATGAGCCTGAAATCCCAATTTCAGCTCTTGGAACATCTCATATGTTCTATGGCGTTCAAAACGTCATTGGAATCCTGACTCTAAGACATAAAGTATGGTGCACTAAACTATCAAGTAGTCATCAGAATGTGTCTGTCAGGTGTTCACAACATCCACAGACGACGTTGTAGGGGTTTGCACATCGAGCGGTGCATCAAAGACGTAAGCCTTCTGTGTAGCAGTGAGGACACTCCTCGGACTACGGACCTAGTCCGCATCATTGCTTACAATATCTTTCAACTTAATCTTTCTCTAGGAACGTATTGAAACAGGGAGCTACAACGTGAGCTATTTATCTACAACATATTTGCGAAGACAATTTAGACTATGTTCATGATAATTGAGTTCATCTAATCAAATTATTTAATGAACTCCCACTCAGATAGACATCCCTCTAGTCATCTAAGTGAAACATGATCCGAGTCAACTAGGCCGTGTCCGATCATCACGTGAGACGGACTAGTCAACATCGGTGAACATCTTCATGTTGATCGTATCTTCTATATGACTCATGCTCGACCTTTCGGTCTTCCGTGTTCCGAGGCCATGTCTGTACATGCTAGGCTCGTCAAGTCAACCTAAGTGTATTGCGTGTGTAAATCTGGCTTACACCCGTTGTATTCGAACATTAGAATCTATCACACCCGATCATCACGTGGTGCTTCAAAACAACGAACCTTCACAACGGTGCACAGTTAGGGGGAACACTTTCTTGAAATTATTACGAGGGATCATCTTATTTAAGCTACCGTCGTTCTAAGCAAATAAGATGTAAAATATGATAAACATCACATGCAATCAAATAGTGACATGATATGGCCAATATCATTTTGCTCCTTTTGATCTCCATCTTCGGGGCTCCATGATCATCGTTGTCACCGGCATGACACCGTGATCTCCATCATCGTGTCTTCTTGAAGTTGTCTCGTCATCTATTACCTCTACTACTATGGCTAACGCTTTAGCAATAAAGTAAAGTAATTACATGACGTTTATGTTGACACGCAGGTCATAAATAAATTAAGACAACTCCTATGGCTCCTGCCGGTTGTCATACTCATCGACATGCAAGTCGTGATTCCTATTACAAGAACATGATCAATCTCATACATCACATATATCATTCATCACATCCTTTTGGCCATATCACATCACACGGCACATGCTGCAAAAACAAGTTAGACGTCCTCTAATTGTTGTTGCAAGTTTTTACGTGGCTGCTATAGGTTTCTAGCAAGAACGTTTCTTACCTACGCGAAAACCACAACGTGATATGCCAATTTCTATTTCCCCTTCATAAGGACCCTTTTCATCGAATCCGATCCGACTAAAGTGGGAGAGACAGGCATCCGCTAGCCACCTTATGCAACTAGTGCATGTCAGTCGGTGGAACCAGTCTCACGTAAGAGTACGTGTAAGGTCGGTCCGGGCCGCTTCATCCCACGATGCCGCCGAATCAAGATAAGACTAGTAACGGCAAGTAAATTGACAATATCGGCGCCCACAACTGCTTTGTGTTCTACTCGTGCATAGAAACTACGCATAGACCTAGCTCATGATGCCACTGTTAGGGATCATAGCAGAAATTTAAAATTTTCTACGCATCACCAAGATCAATCTATGGAGTAATCTAGCAACGAGGGGAAGGAGAGTGCATCTACATACCCTTGTAGATCGCTAAGCGGAAGCGTTCAAGTGAACGGGGTTGATGGAGTCGTACTCGTCATGATCCAAATCACCGATGATCCTACCGCCGAACGGACGGCACCTCCGCGTTCAACACACGTATGGAACGGAGACGTCTCCCACGCCTTGATCCAGCAAGGAGGAGGGAGAGGTTGAGGAAGAGGGTCCAACAGCAGCACGACGGCGTGGTGGTGATGGAGCTCGTGGTTCTCCAGCAGGGCTTCGCCAAGCACTATGAAGGAGGAGGAGGTGTAGGAGGAGGGAGGGTTGCGCCAGGTTCAATGGTGTGGCCGCCCTCCCACCCCTCCACTATTTATAGGTGGGGAGAGAGGGGGGCCGGCCCCCCTAGATCCCATCTAGGGTTGGGGGCGGCGGCCAAGGGGGGGAGGAGTGCCTCCCAAGTCAAGTGGAGGCCCTCCCCCTTAGGGTTTCCCCTCTCCCATGCGCATGGGCCTTGGGGGGGCTGGTGCCCTTGGCCCATTAAGGTTAGGGCGCCCCCTACAGCCCATGCTGCTATATTGGACGTGGTGGAACATTTTTCGGACCTCTGGACCCCTCCGGAATCCTCCGGAACCTTCCGGAAGCTTCCCGGTACAATACCGAAAAAAACCAAACTTTTCCCGGAACCCGAACAACAACTTTCCATATATAAATCTTTACCTCCGGACCATTCCAGAACTCCTCGTGACGTCTGGGATCTCATCCGGGACTCCGAACAACATTCGGTACTCACATACAAGTCTTCCTAATAACCCTAGCGTCATCAAACCTTAAGTGTGTAGACCCTACGGGTTCGGGAACCATGCAAACATGACCGAGACAACTCTCCGGCCAATAACCAACAGCGGGATCTGGATACCCATGTTGGCTCCCACATGTTCCATGATGATCTCATCGGATGAACCATGATGCCAAGGATTCAATCAATCCCATATTCAATTCCCTTTGTCCAGCGGTATTGTACTTGCCCGAGATTCGATCGTCGGTATCCCGATACCTTGTTCAATCTCGTTACCGGCAAGTCTCTTTACTCGTTCCGTAACACATCATCCCGTGATCAACTCTTTGGTCACATTGTGCACATTATGATGATGTCCTACCGAGTGGGCCCAGATATACCTCTCCGTTTACACGGAGTGACAAATCCCAGTCTCGATTCGTGCCAACCCAACAGACACTTTCGGAGATACCTGTAGTGAACCTTTATAGCCACCCAGTTACGTTGTGACGTTTGGTACACCCAAAGCATTCCTACGGTATCCGGGAGTTACACAATGTCATGATCTAAGGAAATGATACTTGACATTAGAAAAGCTTTAGCATACGAACTACACGATCTTTGTGCTAGGCTTAGGATTGGGTCTCGTCCATCACATCATTCTCCTAATGATGTGATCCCGTTATCAACGACATCCAATGTCCATGGTCACGAAACCGTAACCATCTATTGATCAACGAGCTAGTCAACTAGAGGCTTACTAGGGACATGGTGTTGTCTATGTATCCACACATGTATCTGAGTTTCCTATCAATACAATTCTAGCATGGATAATAAACGATTATCATGAACAATGAAATATATAATAATAACTAATTTATTATTGCCTCTAGGGCATATTTCCAATAATGGATTCCGAAGAACTTGTGGAATATGATGACATATTGTGTGATCAAGCACAAATGATCTTGGAGGGTGAGGATGAAGATGCTGCCGAAGGTCTGGAACTTGAGGACATGGGTGTTCCTATCCAACTTTGACAGAATACCGCCATGTTTGAGGAGTTTGTTCACATGCATCAACATATTCGACATTGAGGAACTCATAGCAGCTTAAGAAAAATATGATCGAGCGTCTCTAGATACTTGGGGGGGGGGGGCTAGAACATACTCCCTCCGTCCGGAAATACTTGTCATCAAAATGGATAAAAGGAGATGTATCTAGACGTATTTTAGTTCTAGATACATCCCTTTTTATCCATTTTGATGACAAGTATTTTCAGACGGAGGGAGTATGTGCGAGTTGAGTTCAAGTTTCAGTTATTTTATTTCAAACTTAGTTCGACTGTACTAATATTTATATTTGAACTAGTGTCGCATTTCAATATTTTCACTCCTCAAACATTTTATGCTATTATTTTAAGTGTTGCGGATAAAAAAAAGACAAACCTAGATAAAACTGAATGGCCGGCCACGGTGCCTTAGAGTTAGAGCGTTCGGACCAGCTCCAATCAAATTAGTCAACCGCGAATCAACCTGTGGTTGAGTTGGTTAGGTGGACAGTGGTATCCCCAACCCACCAGGGTTCAAATCCTGGTGCTCGCATTATTCCTGAATTTATTTCAGGATTTCCGGAGATACGCTTTTAGTGGGAGGAGACGTTCCCGTCGACGACGAGGCGCCTACGGTGACTTCGTAAATCTCAAGATGATATGCCGGCTCAGTCTCTCGGAGGTGCTCATAGGGGTAGGGTGTGCGTGTGTGCGTTCATAGGGATGAGTGTATGCGCGTGTATATGAGCGCTTGTGTTTGTACTGATGCTAAAAAAATCAAATTAGTCAACCAACGATGCTCTCGGTTCGGCACAAGCGGGGCTGAATCGACGGCTTCGTCGCTGTTAATGCTCGAGCCAAAGGGGCACCCACCCGGTTGGCACCTAGCTGGTCAGCAGAGCCACCACACGCAGTAGCATTTTGTCAACGGGCTAGAGCTCAGTGCACCACCCAGATTGCTGATGCACCACATCCACATGCCTCTGCTGGCAAATTTGACTATTTTGACCTGTGGACGAAATCAATTCACAAAATGAACTGCCCGTGAAACAATTTCACACCCCTGACCTTTTTGTGCAGCGCCCGCCACGACGGCGCCACACCCCACGGTGCAGCGCCTAGCTCGGAGGCGTTGCACTTCAGTCCACCGTGGCAGCCCCTGGGCCCGCACCCAGCAGTGCAGCGCCTCCGAGCTAGGCGCCACACATGTAATGTGCAGCCCCCGGCCCGCAGGCGCTGCACTGTGACTTAGATGCCAGCCGCCCGCTGCCCTCCCCCCACCCCACCCATTCGTTCCAGAGGAGTTATAGAACAGGCGGCCGGTGGCTTCCTCCTCTCCCCCTCTCAATCCCCTCTTAAAAAATCTTCAGATCTGACGATTTGGCCCGTGGATTCCTTCACCAATCCATCCTAGAAGGTACTTTTCTCCGATCCCCTTCTTTCTATCCATAGAATGTATGCTATTTCGGAGATTTGAGGAACGCTTGTTTGAATCTTGTGTGTATTAGATTTGGGGAATTTTTGTTTGAATCTTGCATGTATTAGATTTGGGGAACCCTTGTTAGACTAGAATGTGGTTTGGATACATAGGTTGACATGTTATTTATATAGTTTGGATACATAGGTTGACATTTTATTTATATGGAAAAGATATTTGTATTGAATCTTGCATGAGGTAGGCTTAGTTTAGTTTATTGAAATTACATTTGTATTGGCAAGAATGGTTTGGACACATATGCTTTGTATTTTGCATCTAGTAGGCGTACTTTAGTTTATTTGTATTCAAAAGATAATCGTGTTGACAAGAAAGCTTTCTTTCAAAATTGTTAGGATGGTTTGGCTTCTCGATGATCACTGGGACAAACAACACCGGTCGTACGCTATGGCGGTGGAGCAGCGGGTAATAATGAAAGTGGCATGTTTTATGAATTTCGTATTTATTTCAAACACAAATGCCCCATATGTAATGTTATGAATTGTTTGTTTGTAGGAGCTTGCACCTTTGAAGCTTCGTTCTCGCGGGGTCACCCTTGGGTGGATGCGCTATGATGAGCGATACACACCGTATGTAAGGGAGACAGGACTTCTCCCTTTCATTCATATGGTCAGACGGTCGACGCCACCCAATAATGCTCCAACACTCACCGCGCTTATTGATAATTGGCGGCCGGAGACACATAGTTTCCATCTACGGACCGGGGAGATGACAGTGACGCTCCAGGATATTGCTATGATCACCGGTCTTCCTATCGATGGGAATCCTCTATGTATGAGCACCGATTCTGATGGGTGGCGCGCGCAGATGCATGCCCTTATCGGTATGGTTCCTCCGGAGCCACCGGAACCAACAGCAGAAAACAAGAAGAAGGAAAGAGTCGCAGCCGGTGCTACTTTCACGTGGATTACTGAGCACTTTGGTACTTGCCCACCGGAAGCTGATGAGGACACGGTCAAGACATATGCTCGTGTCTACATGTGGTATGTGATATCCAGGACTATGTTTGCTAATGGCACAGGTAAGAATGCTCCATGGATGTGGCTGAAGGCGTTGACCGTCTTCGATAGCAAATGGAGTTGGGGTTCGGCGACACTGGCTTACTTGTATAGACAGGTATGAAGTTGTTTCTTTTTCACTTCATTGCTACATTATGAATGCGATCTTGCTCTTAATTGAACCATGTTCTCTTTTATGTGCAGTTGGACGAAGCCTGTTGTAGGTCATCTGGAGGTATTGGTGGTTGTTTGCTCGCACTTTCCATATGGAGCTGGGAGCGTTTGCCGGTTGGACGTCCGAAGAAGGTGAAGTACGATGATTGGGATGAAAAAGGCGACCTACTACGGCTACCCACTTGGGCTTACAAGTGGGATGTGATAAATAAGACGACAGATGATCCCTCGGTCATGTACAAGTTGTACCAGAGCGAGCTTGACGCGATCACGCCTGAGCAGGTGAATTGACATGGCATAAGTGATTATGATGCTTCTATTGCAACTCGATATCAATTTTGCATTCTATCCCATTTTGCAGGTGATATGGGAGCTGTATGGAACAGGAGATAGTTTTGGTAACCCTTTAGAGTTCAGGCTGAATCCGATGTGCACTAGGGATAGGGATCTCTGGCGTATGCGGTGCCCACTCATATGCAACTGGGCGATTGAGCTTCACCTCCCACATCAAGTGCGCCGTCAGTTTGGTTTGTTCCAGGCACATCCGCCGGAGTGGGAGGACACGGACAAGTTGCTACATGCGTAAGATACAATTAACCTTGAGTACTTAGCAGCTTCTCGGCGGTTTCGATGCTACTAATATTATGTTTCTAACTTGCAGGTTGGATAGGAAAAGGCAGCGGAAGATTAAGGATTGGGCCAAGCATCACAGAAAGTATGTCGTACAGTTTGCACTTAGTGTGGAGCAAGCTAGGGCTGGAAAAGGAGTCCAGCTTCGTGAGCACTGCCCTGTAGCGTTCAACAACTATCTCACATGGTTTCTTGCAAGTACCCGTGTGGAGGTATGCAAGCCGGCGTATGCTGAGGAGATTTTGGAAGAACCCACTGTTTTTGATGAGGTAGCCCAACACCAGTACAACGCATTAGTCAGGAAAGGCAACTCAGTGATCCCTTCAGCTCCAATGATGAACTTTGTGGTATTTGCCCTCTTTGCTTTTCATTCACACTATTCACATCTTCGCTTGCCTAACACATTAATACCATTTCTGTTCATAGCGTGCCCAGATCAAGAAAGTAGCTGATGAGACCGAGACTATTCTTGAAACAACCCCGGCTGGCAAAAGCGATGGAGAAGGTGCACTTCGAGCATTCATCAAGGTTCATATCTCCTTCAAACTAGCACTTAACATGTGTTGCTACGTTCGATGTCTCATTCACTTGTACATGTTGCAGCGCCAGGGCCAAAAGTTAAGGCGGCTATCAAACCTTTTTGGTTGTCGTGACCCCGAGTATGTATCACCAGAACGGTCTAGGTCGGCGACACCATCAGATCCCGCTTCGGGCCAGAGCCATGGTGATCATTTGGAGGATGAGGATGTGGGTGTGGTCACCTAAGAGGTATGGCATGAGCATATATATCCAATTGTTGATGCATTGCTAACTATATCCTCACACACGGTCTTTCCATATCTTTTGTTGATGCATAGGTTGTTGATGATGATATGACCTTGGGGACGTACCAGGTTAGGTCTGCATACATGCTAAAGCCTAGGAAGGGAATCAACAAGTACACACCTGAAGACTTCACCGAAAGAGGCAAAAGGACGGTCGGCACCTCGCGGATGGCGGCTTTGGATGACTATTTGGATGACGATGTCAATGACGTGGAGGAACCGGAGCCGGAGCGGGAGCGTGTTCCTCTTCCTAGGAAGGTGAAGAAGTTAGCCAGCAAGAGGGGGGGAGCAGCCAAAAAGCGCTCAAGGAACTAGCCCTTCTTAGGAACCAGCCATAGTCCTTTATTTGTGGTAGCTCTATGTTGAACTTGATCCTCTTTGTATGTCTTAGTTATGTTGAACTTGGAGTTGACGTCTTAGCAATGTTGAACTTGATCCTCTATGTTGCACTTGTTGTCTTAATAATGTTCAAACTGTGACTATTCTTGTTGTCTTAGCAGTTAGTGCTTACGCATAAACCACAACCCTTCCGGTGGAAAACTTTCAAATCCATCTTATTTATAGGCTTTTTAATGTATTTTAAGTTCTCTATAAAAGTTGTGAGTGGGAAGATGGTGGGAATTGGGGTTTACATTCTTTTTCTCAAATTACTTGAGTATCGAATTGAATTGATTAGCCAGAGAGCCAAGACATAATGTTGCAATGTACCTGATAATGACCAAGTTTACAAGCTACAGCCGCTGCAGCGCCTAGCACCGAGGCGTCACACTGTACAGTGCAACGCCTAGCAACTGGGCGTTGCACTGTACAGTGTGGCGCCTCGGTGCTAGGCGCTGCAGCGGCTGTAGGTTGCAAACACTTTGTTTGCTCTCTGTTTAGCTCAGTCCAAGTGTGCAACGCCTCAGCTCTAGGCGCTGCACTGTACAGTGCAACGCCCCAGAGCTAGGCGTTGCACCTGTACTTAGTAAATTTTTTGGCACATGCACACATATTCCGATGAGGAGAGATAGTAGTTCACGACACATAGCAAGCAAAGAACTGTGACACATAGTAGTTCACGACACATAGTACTTCATGACACATAGTACTTCACGACACATAGTACTTCACGACACATACTAATTCATAATACATAGTACTTCATGACACATAGTAGATCACAACCAAATCGAGGAGGAGAGATAGTAGTTCATGACACATAGTAGTTCACAACCAAATCGAGGAGGAGAGATAGTAGTTCATGACACATAGTAGTTCACAACCAAATCGAGGAGGAGAGATAGTAGTTCATGACACATAGTAGTTCACAACCAAATCGAGGAGGAGAGATAGTAGTTCATGACACATAGTAGTTCACAACCGGGCTCATCATTGTCCTCTTGCAAAGCTTCATCTTGGTTGTTTGTAAACGGGCTCAATGTTGGCCTCACTTCTTGGGTCAAAAGAGGTTCAACAATTTCATCTCGCTTCAAGGGTGGGGGGCTACTAGCAACCAAAGGGGAGGGTTTCCGGTTCAAGTCCAAATGCAAATTTGAATCAACCTTCTTCGTTGCAAATAACTCAAGAGCCTTGTCAAGTGAATCGGCCACCGTTTCCTTGTATGCAACCCAAAGTTGCTCCGAGTTGATACGCATTGTCTTTCAACGGATGTGCATTCCAAAACCTACATTATGCCTTCCCTCCAACTCAACGATATCACTAGGGTCCATCCAATTCAAATCTTTCCTCACTTGTTGCAAGAGCTCCGCATAGTTAGGACTACTATCAAACACCATATCTAGCTCATCCGGATCCGGTTCAATATTGCCTTTCAAGAAGGCGTCTTTGTCCCCATGATGAACAAACACACATGTTCTTCCCATCCCTATAAGCATTCAAACAACACAACGTAACATTGCTTTCATGAGTACTAATTTAAGGATTAACACGGAATACAAACCCTAATATATATATATCAAACAACAACCCTAACCCTAACCATAACCCTAACAATAACCCTAACCCTAACCATAACCCTAGCACCAACATAAGAACACCCATAAGAATAACCCTAACATACTAACAAAGCCTAATTATAGGAAATTGGCAAACAAAGATCTCACATCTCCATGCAAATCTCTAGATCCAAACAAAACTAGGGTTTCCCAAACTAGCATTACTTGGATCAAAACAAGGGGATCGGAGAAGATTACCTTGAGGGAGGGTATGACTTCGAAATCCACGGACAAATTCTTCAAATTTGCAAGTTTTAGGAGAGGATTTGAGAGGGGGAGAGAGTGGGAGAGGGGGCAAAGCTCGGGTTGGGGTGTGTGGGGTGGGGGGAGTGGGGGAGGGGGGCCCAGCCGCTGGATAAGTCACAGTGCAGTGCCCGAACGCTAGGCGCTGCACATTACATGTGTGGCGCCTAGCTCGGAGGCGCTGCACTGCTGGGTGCGGGCCCAAGGACTGCCACGGTGGACTGGCGTGCAACGCCCCAGAACTGGGCGTTGCACCGTAGGGTGTGGCGCCTGCGTGGCGGACGCTACACAAAAGGGTCAGTGCTGTGAAATAGTTTTACGGGCAGTTCATTCCGTGAATTGATTTCATCCCAAGATTAAAATTGTCAAATTTGCCGTCTCTGCTCACCCTGACGCTGATGGCCTAAATTGATGGAGATCGGGGACCCGTAATGTCAACGGCGAGGGACGCGCACTCGCCATCGTGATGGAAAATCACGCTAGTTTATACCATTCCCTGTCAATAAACTACGTGAGTACAACCTATGGCGTACTAGTACAGGTAGCTTGCCACCAGTTTCCAAGGGCTGACTTCGAAGGCAAGTCAGATCACGCATCTCCACCCCACCGCTGCCGAATATTATACACGAGGAGACCGAGATGACATTTTCGCTGTATTCTATGCGCATCTCCAAAGTCCAACCCATTCCTGCTATTACTCCGCGACGACGACTACACGATTTGTTAGTGCTTGCATTAGGTGGTGGTTTCTTTTTTTTTTCTGCCCAAAAAGTCCAGAAAAGTCTGCTCATTTCAGTTCTATGCCCTGGTATTTTCTTCTCCGTCCAGACAAAACATACATTCTCTAAAAGCAACTCTTGCCGATCCCCTAAAATCTCCAACTCTAGCCGATCCAATAAAAATGAGTAATGCTACACGTACAAACGAGTTACTCACTCCTTCCATCTATATAGGGCCTAATGCATTTTTTGAGGCTAACTTTGACCAAATGTTAGAGCAATAATATATGACATACAACTTACACAAAGCACATCATCAAATTCGTATGTGAAAGGAGCTTTCAATGATATAATTTTCACATTATGCATGTCATGTAGTATTAATTTTATCAATAGTCAAAGGCGGTCTTGAAAAACGCATTAGACCCTATATAGATGGAAGGAGGGAGTACAAGGTTTTACAAAGAGGATTAATTTGATTGGTCAATAGGTGGGGAGGCGGCCCACCCCTCCTGAAAATCAGGGGGGGGGGCAAGTTTATGATTGGTTAGTAGATGGAGAAAATTTTAATCAGCGTGTAATTGCGTATAACTCTTTGTATGTTTAACATTATTGAATAAAAATAGAAGAGCAAAACGGTGGAGTAAACTTAGTAAAATATTTTTACTCCGCTAAGTTTTGATCGGATGTAGCTAAATTTCCAAATTTATAGTGGAGTAAAAGGCAAATCTTCATAAGTTCAACACAGATCCGATTTAAACACAATTCTAAACCGGAATTCAACATAATATACAAAAGCATCCGTCGAAACATAGTCTAGTTTAAACGAAAACATGAACTTGAACTTAAAACTAAACATAATTTACATTAAAAACCACCAAAGCATAGTTAAACTAAAACCTTAATAGTCGGACTTATAGAGGGCGAGCCACTCCGCTCGCGAAATCCCACCGCCCATGGGGACCGACCCCGTGCCATCGTCGCCGCAATCGGGAAAGATCTTCCGCCATCCTTCAACGCCAAAGTTGTCGTCGACGTTGTTGTCCATCTCGTCGTCCGAGAGGACGATGACTTCCCCGTCGGCCATGCGCTCCGCCTTCGTGAAGATCTTGTGCTCTGCCTCCACCAGCTCGGGGTACTAGCCGTGGAGGTCCGCCATGTACTCCTCGTCGGCGTCCTCCGCTGCGATGCGCTCCTCTCCTACCGGTCCTCCCTAGCCAATGCCATAGTCACCACCCTGGTGTGACGCCCGGGTAATTAAGCTACAGTGATCCCACGCTAATCATGCCACGTCATCCCGATTACTGTTGCCATCCTCGCACTAATTAGAAACCGTTCGAAATTCAAATTCAAATTAATGACAACAATAAAAATTTTCAAAAATTGAAACAAAAATGTCCGGTGATTGCCAAATATTACCAGGGTAATTATGATGCAACAAACCCATTTTTATAAAATGGCTAGATGGATTTAAGTTAAATGAAACAGAGAGAAAATAAATAAAAGAAAGAAAATACAAAAGAAGAAAATAGAAAAACCAAAAAAAGGGAGAACACCCCTTCCCTGGGCCGTGGCCCAACTGGGCCAACCCACCTAGCCCAGCCGGCCCGCCCCGGCTATAACACCCCCCACTACCTGCAAACCCTAACCTAACCCACCCCTACTCGCACCACTCCCCCTCCATCGTCTGGATCTGGATCGGGGGATCCCGATCCCCTCGTCCCACTCCCCCGCGCGCCCGCCGCCGCCTGGAACCGCCTGACGCCGGCGCCCGGAGCTCCTCCCCCGCCGGACTTCTTCCTCCGCCCCACCGGCCTGACTCCTCTACGACGTCGTCGTCGTCTTCCTCCTCAACCCCCGCTCCCCAGACCCTACGCACCCCGGTGAGGCCCTCGGCCTCCTCTCCCCTCTTCGCCGCACGCTCGCGCCCGCCTCGTCTCAGGTCGGATGAGCCCCTGGCTCCACCGCGCCCCCCTGCCTGGAGCTCTGCTCCCGCACGCGCCCGCGCCCTTGCTGCAGCTCGCCGGACCCGCCGCTAGCCTCCGCCCGCGCCGTGGCCGGCCCCCTCCTGGGCGTGCCGATGTGCGCGCGCCTGCACCCCGCTGCTCTGCCGCTGTAGCCGGCCGCCCGTTGCGCCCTGGCCACGAGGCCTGCCCCGTCCTGGCTTCCCTCGCACCCCCTCTCGCGCCCCCTACTTCTCCTCCCTCGCCGTTGCCCGCGGAGGCCACCGCAGCTCCCGTTCGCGCCCACGCCACGCTCGCTGCAGCCCCGACAGCCTCGCGCATGACGCCCCAGCCGCGCCTGTACCCCTCCTCGACGCCGCTCAAGCCGCCCCGGTCGCCGCCGTCGACCGTCGTCGCGCGCCTGGCCCCAGGCCGCGCCGTGCCCGTGCCCCCTGCTGGCCTCTCCGAGGCCACGGCCTTGCACCACCGTGCCGGGCTACGGCCTCGCCGACGCCCCTGTTGCCCCGTGCCCTCGCACGGGCGCACGCCCGTTAACCGCGCCCGATAGGCCCCCTGGGCCTATGACAACGGGCCCCGCCCCAGAACGAATTAAAGAAAAAAATGAATAAAAATAATAATAATAATAATAAATTAATTAAGTTAATTAATCTTGTTAATTAATCTAATCAATTAGTTAGGTTAATTAAACCCTAATTTGACTAAACAGTCTGTGACTAGTGGGACCCACACTTAAGTTTGACTAAGTCAACAGGACTGTTGACTACTGACTGTGTAGTTGACCCAGTCAACGGACCCCGTCTGTCAGGTTGACCAGTCAACAGTCAAACTTTGACTGCTGACTGGGCTGTTGAGTCAGCCCCTGTCCCCACCAGTCAGCCCCATGTATACACCTCTGGGTACACTTATGTGTATCCATAGCATTTAACCTCTAATTTTCAAGTTAAAATAATTAAATAAATCCTAAAATGATTTAAAATCTTTTAAAATTAATAGAAAATAAACCGTAGCTCGGATGGGAAAACTTTGTACATGAAATTTGCTCAGAACGACGAGACGAACCCGGATACACAGCCCGTTCGTCCGCCACACATTCCTAACATATCAAACTCGCAAACTTTCCCCTCCGGCTCCGATGCCCGAAAACGCGAAACACCTGGGATACTTTCCCAGATGTTTCCCCCCTTCACCGGTATCACCTCATACCGCGTTAGGGCACCTCTAGCACCGATACTTGTCATGTCATGCATCGCTATGCATCTGCTTGCTTAAATATTTATTATTTCTTCCCCATCTTCTCTCGCTAGACACCGAGACCGACGCCGCTGCTATCCAGTACGACTATGGAGTTGACGACCCCTCTCTCTTGCCAGAGCAACCAGGCAAGCCCCCCCTTGATCACCAGATATCGCCTACTCTCCTCTATACTGCTTGCATTAGAGTAGTGTAGTATGTTACTGCTTTCCGTTAATCCTATTCTCATGCATAGCCTGTCTTTGTTGCTACAATTGTTGATACCTTACCTGCAATCCTAAACGCTTAGTATAGGATGCTAGATTATCATCAGTGGCCCTACACTCTTGTCCGTCTGCCATGCTATACTACTGGGCCGTGATCACTTCGGGAGGTGATCACGGGCATATACTATATACTTTACACTGTTACATTAGCGGGGATACTGTTTGGAGATGGGGGCTGAAGGGGCAGGTGGCTCCATCCAGGTAGTGGTGGGCCTGAGTTCCCGACGGCCCCCGACTGTTACTTTGAGGCGGAGCGACAGGGCAGGTTGAGACCACCTAGCAGAGAGGTGGGCCTGGCCCTGGTCGGCGTTCACGGATACATAACACGCTTAACGAGATGTTGGTATTTGATCTGAGTCTGGCTACTGGCCTATACGCACTAACCATCTACGCGGGGACAGTTATGGGCACTCGACATCGTGGTATCAGCCGAAGCCTTCGTGACGTCAGCGACTGAGCGGCGCGCGCCGGGTTGGACCGCGTAACGCAACTTCCTTTGTAATGGAGGTTGCTAGGTCTGCTCTCCGGCCGCGTTCGCAACGTGCAGGTGTGCAAAGGGCGATGGGCCCAGACCCCTGCGCCATAGGGTTTAGACCGGTGTGCTGACCTCTCTGTTGTGCCTAGGTAGGGCTGCGACGTGTTGATCTTCCGGGGCCGGGCATGACCCAGGAAAGTGTGTCCGGCCAAATGGGATCGAGCGTGTTGGGATATGTGGTGCACCCCTGCAGGGAAGTTAATCTATTCGAATAGCCGTGATCTTCGGTAACAGGACGACTTGGAGTTGTACCTTGACCTTATGACAACTAGAACCGGATACTTAATAAAACACACCCTTCCAAGTGCCAGATACAACCGGTGATCGCTCTCTCACAGGGCGACGAGGGGAGGATCATCGGTTAGGATTATGCTATGTGATGATACCTGGAGGACTTCAGTTTACTCTCTTCTACATGCTGCAAGACGGAGGCTGCCAGAAGCGTAGTCTTCGAAAGGACTAGCTATCCCCCTCTTATTCCGGCATTCTACAGTTCAGTCCACATATGATAGCCTTATTCCAGTTGATACCAATGCATACATATGTAGTGTAGCTCCTTGCTTGCGAGTACTTTGGATGAGTACTCACGGTTGCTTTCTCCTTCTTTTCCCTCTATCCCTTCTACCTGGTTCTCGCAACCAGATGTTGGAGCCCAGGAACCAGACGCCACCCTCGACGACGACTCCTACTACACCAGAGGTGCCTACTACTACGTGCTGCCTGCTGACGACGACCAAGAGTAGTTAGGAGGATCCCAGGCAGGAGGCCTGCGCCTCTTTCGATCTGTATCCCAGTTTGTGCTAGCCATCTTATGGCAACTTGTTTAACTTATGTCTGTACTCAGATATTGTTGCTTCTGCTGACTCGTCTATGATCGAGCTCTTGTATTCGAGCCCTCGAGGCCCCTGGCTTGTAATATGATGCTTGTATGACTTATTTTATTTGTAGAGTTGTGTTGTGATATCTTCCCATGAGTCCCTGATCTTGATCGTACACGTTTGCGTGTATGATTAGTGTACGATTGAATCGGGGGCGTCACAAGTTGGTATCAGAGCCGACTGCCTGTAGGAATTCCCCTTCCACACTCCTTGGCCGAAGTTGAGTCTAGACATTACAAAACTTTTTACTAACATGGCTGTGTGTCTTACGGGCACACGACGCCATTGGGTGGTAGTAGGATCTTTTATTCCTCGATCTATACTCTGGGACTCTGATCTCTCTTCTATTCGGGTTAACTGATTTTGCTAAAATCTAACTCTAGGTTCTCGTTACCACTTCCTGCCGGAGAACCCTTTCATTACGGATGATCGACTGCTTCAACTGAAGATTCTGACAATACTCCCCAATATTTTCTTGAGACCTTGTGCCTGTTGCTTTTGCAATTCCCTACCACCGAAAAATCCCTATGGATAAATACTTACACCTGTTGTTCTTACTTTTATTCCCAGTTGGTCTTGTTATTACAAGATACCCTGAAATACTCGTCGTTGTTTCGATAATCCTTTGAGCTTACTGCCTTGCTGTTCTTTGTCACCCGAATACCCCTACGGATAATTCTCGCACTTATCGAGTACCCGCTCATCCCCCAGTTGTTCATGTGTTTCACAATGGTCTTCGAAATACTATTCGATCCTCCAAAAATCCTTAGTAGCTTATTGCTCTGCAATACTTGCCTGCTTGCATTATGGATGCTTTCCATATGTCTGGCAATATTCGTCAGTATCCTTAGGCATCGTCTTTTTGATCCTATTGATTCAACATGAGTGCGAATGCACACAATCATCAGTTGATCCTTTTAAATTATCTTTCCGGCTCAGACGTTATTTTAAAACATGAGCTGGATCTCGACCAATCAAATTGCTGTCGATTGTACCCCTAAGGCTATTCAACTTATCCATCCCTAATCAGAGCATTGCTTCTGATCCCTTGTCTTGGAATTGATAATTCCTTTGCATTTGAACTTTGAGTTAGTCAGTTGTTTCCATAAACTGATCTCCTTGTATTCCTTCTTCCTCGGGTTGAGTACCGATGCTCACATCAGACCCCTTGTGGACCACCAGATCCTTTGTTGGATTTTATCCGACAGATTCCTTCATATTCTATAAGCTTGTGAGCCTTTCCTCGGATACATAATGCCTTTGGTAAATTGTATCATCTTCTTTCTCCAGCATGCTCTACTCTCGAGCTTGTGTTATTTATTCCTGAAATTGTGGTATATGCTCCTAAGATGCCTCGATGGGTTGAACCTATGCCTTCCATATTATGTGTGAACTCGGAAGTTTTCACGAGTCATAGTCGTCTGGTATTTTGCCAGATAATTCAACCCTACAACTTCTTCGAAAAAGAGAAGTGAATGAAAGGTTATACACTGAAGAAGTGGGAGTCGACCTTGAACTTGTGTTCATGCCCATGGACACGATGTATATCCTATCATGGAAGCTTCTTGTAATAATAACTATCCCCTTGATATAATATCATTTGGTATCTGTGAATTGATCCTTGCAATCGTGGTTCCGACCATATGTTCTTCTTTGATCCCATTTCTCGGGCAAGTTTAAGCGCTTGTCTTCTGTAGAGCAATACCCCAGTCCAACCTCTACTTTGATCCGTCGTTGAGTATTACCCCCTCTGGTATCTTGAGATTATCACGGAACTGCATAACTTCTTATGAGTTCTTCTTCAAGTATTATTTCTCACTGATTCCAAAATTTTCCCCGGATTCTGAGTTGTTAGACACTCAAGGACACCGATAGTGAATTGAGTCTGTACTCCGATTCAATAACTATAAGTAATTTTCATTGCTTACGAGTTTAATAATCCTTCAAGTCATTCCTAGCCCGGTTGGCTATATCATTATCGTGCTAAATTTTAACCGTGCTACCTAGTCTAGATTCCTGGGTGCACCCTTCTATCATTGTTCAGTTGTCTATGTTTCCCTCGAGCATACATCATTATATCATTTGATCCGACAAATGATATTTCCTTGTTCACCTAATTGTGGAAATCCATCCTTTGTAAATCTCGATGATTTGTTGCTGAGCCTATCAGCCACCTCCTCATCCTCTCCTTGGTTTACTGATGAACTCTTGTTTCAGAGCTCACTTCCATAGATCATTTCTGGGAATCTCACAATGTCATCTCGTCAAATTGTATTGCACTTTTTCTTCTCAGGCATCCTGAGTCTGAGGTATCCTGACACCAATCAAATCTGAATCTCGGTCAGATATGATGGTTGGAACATATTTCCAAGAGTTATAATGTTGGTCTTTGTATGACCCGATAAGGTGGTGTCATACCTAGCCCACCTGGCCGGAGGCCCTATTGTTGTAGTTCTTCCTTTTAGCAATATTGGCCATTCTTCCATGAGGAAATTGTAAGACTTATTCTACAAGTTGTTCCTGATGGATCCCTCCTGTATCCAATGTCTGATCTTTACCAAGTGACCATGTCAATGCTATCACAAAGCATGTCTGTGATACTCTGATTTTCAACAAGAACATTTGAAGCCCAATGCTAAATGTTTCTTGCTCAATTATCCTAACACCGCTGTATGGGCAATGTCATGAAATTTCTCTCCCCTACCTAAGGAGTTTTCTACATAATATCCTGTCATGGATATCATGCTCTGCTTGTCCTTGGGAAGGATATACCCCTGAATATGTGTTTAAACACATTTTTCCTTTCCATTGTTCTGTTTAACCTGATGATCACATTTTCCTTTCCATTGGTTTGTTTGACCTTTCTTGTGATCTATATAATCTAAGCAGCAATAATTCACTGCTTATGTAAACACCTCATTGTACGACTCTGTTAGTAAGAACCTGTTACTATTGTTGATGACATTTCGGTATCCACCGATGGACGAGAACTTTGCCTAATGGTCCGCCTCGTTCAACGAGCAGGAAAATGGTTCTCTTCATCCCTCGCCCTTGGTACCGCTGTTGTTGCCGACATAACTGACAGGCTATCCTCTGACCTGCCTTGCTTACATGATCGTGCAAGATGTCAACCCCCTTTCTACTTTGAACCACATGGTGGGCCCATAACCCACAGTTCTACAGGATCAAAACCTGACTCTCCTATACACCCTGTTGCCAAAGTTATTCCTAGAGCTTGACTTCGAATGTAATTTGCGAGCCACCTTCCTAGTGATCAATTCTGGTATCGGACACAATACTTATTCCTGTTGCTCTGAACCCCATTCACACTCTGTTTCAGGCAATGAACGATTGCCTATCCGCTTGAAACTTCTTATTGCACCGTCTTACTTTGCTCTCGATGTGTTTCATTTGTTCAACTCGAGAGATACTCATATGTTCATACTTGGGAAACCCCCAGAAGATTTTCCCTTATAACATCCTATCGTTGTAGAGCTGCCCCTTACCTATTCGTAAGTACGATGGAGATCCCGAAGAAAGGATGACAATTGATCATGGTGACTTGAAGCAGTGAAATGAAGACATCAACGAAAGGGATCAACCTCTTAGAAAGGGCAGCCAAGACCGAGAAGACTCGTTAGGTTTTTCGCTACCAACACCTTCGCCCCTTACTCCACCGCTTAAATCTCGGGACGAGATTTCTTGTAGTGGAGGAGAATTGTGACGCCCGGGTAATTAAGCTACAGTGATCCCATGCTAATCATGCCATGTCATCCCGATTACTGTTGCCATACTCGCACTAATTAGAAACCGTTCAAAATTCAAATTCAAATTAATGACAACAATAAAAGTTTTCAAAAATTGAAACAAAAATGTTCGGTGGTTGCCGAATATTACCAGGGTAATTATGATGCAACAAACACATTTTTATAAAATAGCTAGATGGATTTAAGTTAAATAAAACAGAGAGAAAATAAATAAAAGAAAGAAAATACAAAAGAAGAAAACAGAAAAAACCAAAAAAAGGGAGAACACCCCTTCCCTGGGCCGTGTCCCAACTGGGCCAACCCACCTAGCCCAGCCGGCCCGCCCCGGCTATAACACCCCCCACTACCCGCAAACCCTAACCTAACCCACCCCCACTCGCACCACTCCCCCTCCATCGTCTGGATCTGGATCGGGGGATCCCGATCCCCTCGTCCCACTCCCCCGCGCGCCCGCCGTCGCCTGGAACCGCCTGACGCCGGCGCCCGGAGCTCCTCCCCCGCCGGACTACTTCCTCCACCCCACCGGCCTGCCTCCTCTACGACATCGTCGCCGTCTTCCTCCTCAACCCCCGCTCCCCAGACCCTACGCACCCCGGTGAGGCCCTCGGCCTCCTCTTCCCTCTCCGCCGCACGTTCGCGCCCGCCTCGTCTCAGGTCGGACGAGCCCCCTGGCTCCACCGCGCCCCCCACCTGGAGCTCTGCTCCCGCACGCGCCCGCGCCCCTTGCTGCAGCTCGCTGGACCCGCCGCTAGCCTCCGCCCGCGCCGTGGCCGGCCCCCTCCTGGGCGTGCCGACGCGCGCGCGCCTGCACCCCGCTGCTCTGCCGCTGTAGCCGGCTGCTCGTTGCGCCCTGGCCACGAGGCCTGCCCCGTCCTGGCTTCCCTCGCACCCCCTCTCGCGCCCCCTACTTCTCCTCCCTCGCCGCTGCCCGCGGAGGCCACCGCAGCTCCCGTTCGCGCCCACGCCACGCTTTCTGCAGCCCCGACAGCCCCACGCATGACGCCCCAGCCGCGCCTGTACCCCTCCTCGACGTCGTTCAAGCCACCCCGGTAGCTGTCGTCGACCGCCGTCGCGCGCCTGGCCCCAGGCCGCGCCGCGCCCGTGCCCCCTGCTGGCCTCTCCGAGGCCACGGCCTTGCACCACCGTGCTGGGCTACGGCCTCGCCGACGCCCCTGTTGCCCCGTGCCCTCGCACGGGCGCACGCCCGTTAACCGCGCCCGATAGGCCCCCTGGGCCTATGACAACGGGCCCCGCCCCAGAACGAATTAAAGAAAAAAATGAATAATAATAATAATAATAATAGATAATTAAAATAATTAATTAATTAATTAAGTTAATTAATCCTGTTAATTAATCTAATCAATTAGTTAGGTTAATTAAACCCTAATTTGACTAAATAGTCTATGACTAGTGGGACCCACACTTAAGTTTGACTAAGTCAACAGGACTGTTGACTACTGACTGTGTAGTTGACCCAGTCAACGGACCCCATCTGTCAGGTTGACCAGTCAACAGTCAAACTTTGACTGCTGACTGGGCTGTTGAGTCAGCCCCATGTATACACCTCTGGGTACACTTATGTGTATCCATAGCATTTAACCTCTAATTTTCGAATTAAAATAATTAAATAAATCCTAAAATGATTTAAAATCTTTTAAAATTAATAGAAAATAAAACGTAGCTCGGATGGGAAAACTTTGTACATGAAATTTGCTCAGAACGACGAGACGAACCCGGATATGCAGCCCGTTCGTCCGCCACACATTCCTAACATATCAAACTCGCAAACTTTCCCCTTCGGCTCCTCTGCCCGAAAACGCGAAACACTGGGGATACTTTCCCGGATGTTTCCCCCCTTCACCGGTATCACCTCATACCGCGTTAGGGCACCTCTAGCACCAATACTTGTCATGTCATGCATCGCTATGCATTTGCTTGCTTAAATATTTATTGTTTCTTCCCCATCTTCTCTCGCTAGACACCGAGACCGACGCCGCTGCTACCCAGTACGACTACGGAGTTGACGACCCCTCTCTCTTGCCAGAGCAACCAGACAAGCCCCCCCTTGATCACCAGATATCGCCTACTCTCCTCTATACTGCTTGCATTAGAGTAGTGTGGTATGTTACTGCTTTCCGTTAATCCTATTCTCATGCATAGCCTGTCATTGTTGCTACAACTGTTGATACCTTACCTGCAATCCTAAACGCTTAGTATAGGATGCTAGATTATCATCAGTGGCCCTACACTCTTGTCCGTCTGCCATGCTATACTACTGGCCGTGATCACTTCGGGAGGTGATCACGGGCATATACTATATACTTTACACTGTTACATTAGCGGGGATACTGTTTGGAGATGGGGGCTGAAGGGGCAGGTGGCTCCATCCAGGTAGTGGTGGGCCTGAGTTCCCGACGGCCCCCGACTGTTACTTTGAGGCGGAGCGACAGGGCAGGTTGAGACCACCTAGGAGAGAGGTGGGCCTGGCCCTGGTCGGCGTTCGCGGATACATAACACTCTTAACAAGATCTTGGTATTTGATCTGAGTCTGGCTACTGGCCTATACGCACTAACCATCTACGCGGGGACAGTTATGGGCACTCGACGTCGTGGTATCAGCCGAAGCCTTCGTGACGTCAGCGACTGAGCGGCGCGCGCCGGGTTGGACCGCGTAACGCAACTTCCTTTGTAATGGAGGTTGCTAGGTCTGCTCTCTGGCCGCGTTCGCAACGTGCAGGTGTGCAAAGGGCGATGGGCCCAGACCCCTGCGCCATAGGGTTTAGACCGGCGTGCTGACCTCTCTGTTGTGCCTAGGTAGGGCTGCGACGTGTTGATCTTCCGAGGCCGGGCATGACCCAGGAAAGTGTGTCCGGCCAAATGGGATCGAGCGTGTTGGGATATGTGGTGCACCCCTGCAGGGAAGTTAATCTATTCGAATAGCCGTGATCTTCGGTAACAGGACGACTTGGAGTTGTACCTTGACCTTATGACAACTAGAACCGGATACTTAATAAAACACACCCTTCCAAGTGCCAGATACAACCGGTGATCGCTCTCTCACAGGGCGACGAGGGGAGGATCATCGGTTAGGATTATGCTATATGATGATACCTGGAGGACTTCAGTTTACTCTCTTCTACATGCTGCAAGACGGAGGCTGCCAGAAGCGTAGTCTTCGAAAGGACTAGCTATCCCCCTCTTATTCCGGCATTCTGCAGTTCAGTCCACATATGATAGCCTTATTCCAGTTGATACCAATGCATACATATGTAGTGTAGCTCCCTGCTTGCGAGTACTTTGGATGAGTACTCACGGTTGCTTTCTCCTTCTTTTCCATCTATCCCTTCTACCTGGTTCTCGCAACCAGATGTTGGAGCCCAGGAGCCAGACGCCACCGTCGACGACGACTCCTACTACACCGGAGGTGCCTACTACTACGTGCTGCCTGCTGACGACGACCAGGAGTAGTTAGGAGGATCCCAGGAAGGAGGCCTGCGCCTCTTTCGATCTGTATCCCAGTTTGTGCTAGCCATCTTATGGCAACTTGTTTAACTTATGTCTGTACTCAGATATTGTTGCTTCCGCTGACTCGTCTATGATCGAGCTCTTGTATTCGAGCCCTCGAGGCCCCTGGCTTGTAATATGATGCTTGTATGACTTATTTTATTTGTAGAGTTGTGTTGTGATATCTTCCCGTGAGTCCCCGATCTTGATCGTACACGTTTGCGTGTATGATTAGTGTACGATTGAATCGGGGGCGTCACACCTGGCGCCGGTGGGTCGAGCTCCACGTGCACCTCGCATCCACAGGACGTTGAGGCGGGCAACAACGTCGTGCAGTCGGACCTGCCATCGGTCGTACTCGTGGGCGGCGAGCTCAGCCGTGTGGAAGGAGCCGATTGAATGCTTCTTATGGGTGTCATGGTCAGTGATCTTGGCCACCCACGCCCCCCAATCCCGCTGCTGGACGCCGAGGTACTTCCTCTGTGGTTGCCGCGGCGCAAGGAGGTCGGGGAAGTCGGCGAGCCGACGGGATAGGGCATCGTCGGAGTGGTGGCTTGAGGACACGCTCGTGGCGGCGCACATCCGCGCTGCGGATGGGCCGTGGGGACTGGCAGCCACAGGATCCGGCCATTGGGGAGGAGGGAACGGCGGGCAATGAGGGGGGGGGGGGGGGGCGGCGGCGGGAAGCAAGGGGGAGAGGCAGAGGGTGAGGATTTTTTACTCGACCGCCAAGCGGTGGAGTAAATATAGGCGCCGGATACGCGATGGAGGAAAAGTTATCGTCCTCTGTGGGTTTTAGGGGTTCAGCTTGGTCCCGATTAAAGGACTAAAATCGGATTTTCACTCCCCTAAATTTTACTCGGTCGGATACTACTCTATTTTTTTTAAGGGATGGGCTAAAGTTGCTCCAAAATAAGTGGCAGACATAAATTACAGATCTCGACAATAAGGTAGCTGGAAACGAAACTTGAATCACGCGAGGGCTATTTCAGAAAGGACCAAAAAGATGGCGTTTCAGCTAACCAAATCCTTTGACTTACGCTCATATTATTCCTCGCCCTCCCCTCCTCCTCCCATTTTCCGCTTTATAAAACCCCTCGGCCTCCGTCCATCCATTTCCACCTCAAATCTCAAAGTCGCACAACGCCACAAGCCAAAGCACAAGGCCGCACCCACCTTTCCCCGTTCTTCTCCGGCGCCGACCATGGCCGTCGAACTCATGGGTTGCGGCTACGCCCCGCACGGCCACGCGGCCGAGGCCGAGGAGCAGTTCCAGGAGGCCGCTGCCGCGGGGCTCCTCAGCCTCGAGCTCATCATCTCCTCCTTCTCCTCCCGCGCCGGCTGCGCGCCGCCCCTCGGAGAGATGGCCGACCAGGCGGTGTCCAGGTTCCGCCGGGTCATCAACATCCTCGACCGCACCGGCCACGCCCGCTTCCGCCGCGGCCCTGTTGGCGCTGACGCCGACTCGTTGACCCCCCCTCCTGTCTCCTCTGCCCCTCCTCCGATGCCGGCCCAGGCACCGACACCGGCTGTCTCGCCGCAGCTGGCGCCGCAGAAAAGCATGACGCTGGACTTCACGAAGCCTTTGAAGGCGCCGGCGGCGGCCTCGGTTGCCGCGCCTTCGGTGACGTCGACGTCTTTCTTCTCGTCCGTGACGGCGGGGGGCGAGGGCAGCGTGTCGAAGGGCTGGAGCCAGCTGGTGTCCTCCGGCAAGCCGCCGCTCCCGGCTGGGACCAAACGCAAGCAACGCCAACAGCAGACGCGCTGCGCGCACTCCGACGCCGCCGCCGGTGGCCGGTGCCACTGCTCGAAGAAGCGCAAGAACCGGGTGAAGTACACGACACGCGTGCCCACGGTAACCTCGGGCGCGGCGGACATCCCCGGCGTCGGCGACAAGTACTCGTGGCGCAAGTACGGGCAGAAGACCATCAAGGGGTCCCCTCACCCCCGCTGCTACTACAGGTGCGGCACCGTCAAGGGCTGCCCGGCGCGGAAGCACGTGGAGCGCGCCACCGACGACCCCGCCATGCTCGTCGTGACCTACGAGGGCGACCACTGCCACGACACTTGGTCGCCGGCCGCCGCAAATTGAAGCTCCCCGGCAGCGACATGGCTCGATGTGCTTCTTCCATTTGTTCTTTGTAACGGGGGCTTGTGTAAAGGATCCAAAATTAGAATATAGAAGATGTTTTCATCAAGATTGGAAACGCATGTCAATTACGTAAAGATTCCACAGCTTTGGTGTTGGACCTCGCCGCCAAGGGCAATTCTGGCGGGGTGGTGGTCA
This sequence comes from Triticum urartu, assembly GCF_056163025.1. NCBI lineage: Eukaryota > Viridiplantae > Streptophyta > Magnoliopsida > Poales > Poaceae > Triticum > Triticum urartu. The sequence continues at coordinate 70,597,334 of NC_141877.1, read as the reverse complement.
TGAGCACGAACGACAGTCTTCGTCACCTACCTCCGTCCGGCCGCCTTGTGAGGCCCTGGAGACAATCACAAGCAACAATGGAGGTAGGTGGGAGATTTGGGATGAGCAGGATAGAGAGGAAGGGGGAGAAGGGGAGAAGGGAGACAGATTTAGACGTTTTCCATCTCATTAGCTGTCGAGCACACACGGTCAGAGTTTAAGTAATCCACACCAGCGACACGTGGGCCCACTCACATGGCACGCAGGCTGCTGGTAGCTGGTCTGACTCTTTTCTTTATATACTCCCTCCGGTCCTTCGCATACTCGTAAACTTTGACCTTTATAAAAAAAACTATCAACATTCAGAATGTGAAATCAGCAACATTAGATGCGTCATGACTTTAATTTTTATATTGTATAAATTTAGCATTGTAGATGCTAATATTTTTTCATATAAATATGGTCAAACATTACGAAGTTTGACTTCAAACAATTCTTATATGCAGAGTAAAAAGAACCGGAGGGAGTATATCAGTAGCTGGTCTGACTCACCCAGCCACACTTGCTCGTGTCAAATTTGTCAATTTTGATCGATGGATGAAATCATTTCATAAAATGAACTGTTTTTAAAAAAAAATCACTCAACTGATCCTTTTAAGTGGCGCTAGCTTGACACGAAGGTGTCACAGTGAATTCATTTAACTGACCTTTTTAAGTGGCGTCCGACACGAAGGCATCATATTACACTGTGTAATGCCTGACTGACAGGCGCTACACATCTGGCCAGCGTCGCACCCTGGACTGCCTAAAATTACTAAGTTAATGTACGGCACCTAGCCTCTAGGCGTTGCACTAGTGGTTGCATTATTTAGAAGCAACCACTAGTGCAACGCCTAGACGCTAAGATACAGTGTAGCGCCTAGCTCTCAAGTGCTACATACTAACTTAGTAATTTTTGGATCACACGGGTGGGACGCTGCTTAGGCGTGCAACGCCTATCAGTTAGGCGCTACACGGTGTAGTGTGACGCCTTCGTGTCGGGCGCCACTCAAAAAGATCAGCTGAGTGGAATTTTTTTAGGGACAATTCATTTTGTGAAATAATTTCATCCACAGGTCAAAATTGTCAAATTTGCCCTTGCTCGTTCCATTTCACTATTGGGCTCAGTTGTCGTAGACTCAGTTGTCTATCAATGTCATCGCTCAGCAACTCCAACGCATCGATCCAAAAAAACATGTGTCTTATCTTTTTTGTCCGTTTGAATCGGTCGTGCGCCCAACGTCCACCCCAATTCACGTTCGTGCAGAAAATTATATGAATTTTTTAAAAAACCCGTGGCCATAGTGTTGGGGAACGTAGTAATTTCAAAATTTTCTCTACGCACACGCAAGATCATGGTGATGCATAGCAACGAGAGGGAAGAGTATCGTTCACGTACTCTCGTAGACCGTAAGCGGAAGCGTTATGAGAACGCGGTTGATGTAGTCGAACGTCTTAACGATCCGACCGATCCAAGAACCGAATGCACGGCACCTCCGAGTTCAGCACACGTTCAGCTCGATGACGTCCCATGAACTCCGATCCAGCAGAGCTTCACGGGAGAGTTCCGTCAGCACGACGGCGTGATGACGGTGATGATGTTGCTACCGACGCAGGGCTTCGCCTAAGCATCGCTACGATATGATCGAGATGGATTATGGTGGAGGGGGGCACCGCACACGGCTAAGGGATCAATGATCAACTTGTGTGTTCTAGGGTGTCCCCCTGCCCCCGTATATAAAGGAGCAAGGGGGAAGGTCGGCCGGCCCCTGTAGGGCGTCCCAGGAGGAGGAGTCCTCCTTCTAGTAGGAGTATGACTCCCCTTTCCTACTCCTACTAGGAGGAGCAAAGGAAGGGGGAAGGGGAGAAGGAAGGAGATTGAGGAAAGGGGGGCCGCCCCCTAGTCCAATTCAGTTTGGGCTAGGGGGGGCACGCGCCCTGCCTCCTCTCTTCCAGCACTTGGCCCATGAGGCCCAATACTTCTTCCCCGTATTCCCGTAACTCTCCGGTACTCCGAAAAATATCCGAATCACTCGGAACCTTTTCAACGTCCGAATATAGTCGTCCAATATATCTATCTTTATGTCTCAACCATTTCGAGACTCCTCGTCATGTCCCCGATCTCATTCAGGACTCCGAACTACCTTAGGTACATCAAATCACATAAACTCATAATGCCGATCGTCACCGAACGTTAAGCGTGCGGACCCTACGGGTTCGAGAACTATGTAGACATGACCGAGACATGTCTCCGGTCAATAACCAATAGCGGAACCTGGATGTTCATATTGGCTCCTACATATTCTATGAAGATCTTTATCGGCCAAACCGCATAACAACATACGTTGTTCCCTTTGTCATCGGTATATTACTTGCCCGAGATTCGATCGTCGGTATCCCAATACCTAGTTCAATCTCGTTACCGGCAAGTCTCTTTACTCGTTCCGTAATGCACTATCCCGCAACTAACTCATTAGTTGCATTGCTTGCAAGGCTTATAGTGATGTGCATTACCGAGAGGGCCCAAAGATACCTCTCCGACAATCGGAGTGACAAATCCTAATCTTGATCTATGCCAACTCAAAAAGTACCATCGGAGACACCTGTAGAGCACCTTTATAATCACCCAGTTACGTTGTGACGTTTGGTAGCACACAAAGTGTTCCTCCGGTGATCAGGAGTTGCATAATCTCATAGTCATAGGAACATGTATAAGCCATGAAGAAAGCAATAGCAGTAAACTAAAACGATCAAGTGCTAAGCTAACGGAATGGGTCAAGTCAATCACAGCATTCTCCTAATGATGTGATCCCGTTTATCAAATGACAACTCATGTCTATGGTTAGAAAACATAACCATCTTTGATCAACGAGCTAGTCAAATAGAGGCATACAAGTGACACTATGTTTGTCTATGTATTCACACATGTATTATGTTTCCGGTTAATAAAATTCTAGCATGAATAATAAACATTTATCATGAAATAAAGAAATAAATAATAACTTTATTATTGCCTCTAGGGCATATTTCCTTCAGTATCCCACTTGAACTAGAGTCAATAATCTAGATTACACAGTAATGATTCTAACACCCATGGAGCCTTGCTGTTGATCATGTTTTGCTCGTGAGAGAGGCTTAGTCAATGGGTCTGAACATTCAGATCCGTATGTATCTTGCAAATCTCTATGTCTCCCACCTGGACTTGATCGCGGATGGAATTGAAGCGTCTCTTGATGTGTTTGGTTCTCTTGTGAAATCTGGATTCCATTGCCAACGCAATTGCACCAGTATTGTCACAAAAATAATTCATTGGACCCGATGCACTAGGTATGACACCTAGATCGGATATGAACTCCTTCATCCAGACTCCTTCATTCGCTGCTTTCGAAGCAGCTATGTACTCCGCTTCACACGTAGATCCTGCCACGACGCTTTGTTTAGAACTGCTCCAACTGACAGCTCTACCGTTCAATATAAACACGTATCCGGTTTGCGATTTAGAATCGTCTGGATTAGTGTCAAAGCTTGCATCAACGTAACCATTTACGATGAGCTCTTTATCACCTCCATAAACGAGAAACATATCCTTAGTCCTTTTCATGTATTTCAGGATGTTCTTGACCGCTGTCTAGTGATCCACTCTTGGATTACTTTGGTACCTCCCTGCTAGACTAATAGCAAGGCACACATCAGGTCTGGTACACAACATTGCATACATGATAGAGCCTATGGCTGAAGCATAGGGGACACTTTTCATTTTCTCTCTATTTTCTGCAGTGGTCGGGCATTGAGTCTTACTCAACTTCACACCTTGTAACACAGGCAAGAATCCTTTCTTAGCTTGATCCATTTTGAACTTCTTCAAAACTTTATCAAGGTATGTGCTTTGTGAAAGTCCAATTAAGCGTCTTGATCTATCTCTTTAGATCTTGATGCCCAATATATAAGCAGCTTCACTGAGGTCTTTCATTAAAAAACTCTTATTCAAGTATCCTTTTGTGACGCCCCAAGACCGGAGCTGCAGATGCCTTCCAGGGTTTCCGGGTTTCGTCGTGTGATTTGTTTGGTTCTTCGCTTTCATCTTTGCATCATGTGAATTGCATCATGTCATCATGCCATCATGTCATTTCTTTTCTTAACTCAACTAAATAAATTGCATGGATCTTCGGTCCATTTAAATCGAGGGATATTCACTATGGTGATTACTCTTTAAAACATATTCTCCCAATATTTTAGGGAGCTATATAAATCATATTCCAATAATTTGGAATCACCCATAACACACGTGCCGATAATCCCATGCCTTTCTGCTTCGAGTTGATCTCCAAACCTTGCCGAAAATTCTTTCTTTTTTTTGAGGCTCCTCCAAAAGTCTCAACATTTTTGGTCCTTCCCAAACCTCACTTCCTATTCAAATCATTTGAATTAATTTCAAATGAGTTTGAATTCAACTTCAATCGCGTGCCCACTTCTATTTTGCGGGATCAAGCTCATTTTTGCAAGTCCGGGGAAATTATCCCTATGCGCAAAATCCTTCCGTAACCCTCTCCTTCTTTTCCCTCTCTCGGTTTTCTTTTCTCCTAAAGGATAATGTAGAGAAGAGAGAGGCCAGCCCTTTTAACCTCAGGCCCAACTACAGCCAGTCCGGCCTCTTGGACCTCCCAGGCCCAGCCACCAGTGGCCCAAGGCCCGCTCTCTCCCCCCTGTAACCCTAGCGATCCCCTCACATCTCCCCTCACTCCCTCGTTCCTCCTAGCACCGTCACGCATAGAAGATGGAACCGGTGCCCGATCCTCCCTCCTCTCGATCTCTCCCTCTCACTCGCTCTTGTCGCCACCCTGAGAAGAAGAGAGAGAGGAGCGAGAGCCCCCTGTCGCCGAGCGCCCGAGGAGAGGAGCTCCTCGAGTACCGACCGCCCTCAGCAACCTCCTCCCCTCTCCTCCCCGCGCCTTCCCGAGCGCCATGGCCGCCGCCCGCTCCCTGCAGCCGCTGCCGTCCCGCTCGAGTCCGAGGGCCCCGCCTCCGTCTCCGGTCGTCGTCAGCAAGCATCCCCGCCAGAGCTCTTCTTCTCCTGTGCACTGTCGTCGACCAAGCCCAGAAGCACCAGGACCCCGACGCGCTCCTTCTCCTCCTAGGATCTCCCTCGCCTGCGCGCACCTCACGCCGGCGAGCACGACGCCTCTTCGCGTGACCCCTTCCTTCGCTTCTTCTTCCAGCACAGGGCCCCTTCCCCGTGCGCCGCCACCTACCCTGCCGGCGACCAAAGCCACCGACGAGGCCTGCTGCCGGCCTCGGCAAAGCAGACGACGCCAACTCCTCCACCTCGCCTCTCCGCAACCCCCCCCCCCCCCCGCGCTGTGCATAGCGCCTCCCGACGCCACCCCACCTCCATCGCCCTTGTTGCTGTTGCTAGACCACCATGGCCACCCTCCCATGTTTCTTCTTCGGCCTTCAGTGCATCAAACACCCCACTGGTGCCTCTGTGAACGTTGCCAAGTTTGGCCACCACCAAGACCCTCAAATCATGTACCCGGAGCCCAAGTTTGGAGACTGCGTGGGTGTGCATCTCACTTGTGCCACTTTGGATCATCAAGACCGTTTCGGGATTCGCCAAGTACCGCTACGCCCGAAGACCACGGATCCGTGAAGTTCCACTACCGTCGCCGTGGATCCGACAAGTACCCCGGCAACGTGTACCACTACCGTCGACCTTCGAAGGACATGGTTTTGCCGAGTACCCCTTCGTTTTGGAAAGACCGTCAAGTCCTTCGACGACAAGTGCATGGCCACACGGATTGTGCCAAGTACCCCTTCGAGCTATCAAGACCGCAAGCGCCAAGTTACACGACGACCCTCGAAGACTTCAGATTCGACAAGTCCGATGACGCTCTTGTACAACTACGTTGCCGAGTCCGGGACCGGCAAGACCGACGACGCGGAAACGCCAAGTACCTCTATGGAAGACCTGAACGCCTACGGACGTGTACGACTACTGTTGCCCGAAGAACCGTGGTTCACAAGCGTCGTGAATGACTACCGTTGAACGTGGATTCGTCAAGTTCCTCGATGACCATGTACCACTACCGCTTCGCAAACAAAAACGACTACTTCCTCATTGGGATGTGTACCACTACTTCCACTATCGTTGCGAGAACGTCTACTTCCACTACTTCCTCTATCCCATCTTGACCCGTTCCGAAAATGCACGCTTCAAAGGTATAACCACCAAGATGACGCCCGTGAATGAATGCATGTGTGATGTATGAGATGCTCGTGCTTGCTCCATGCTCGAATTGTCGGTGCACGTTGCCCCTCTTTTGCCTTGTCACCATCGTCGACTCATGGGACACCCGGTATCCAGGAGTGCCCCACCATTTTTTGCACGCATCCGCATACTTCTCCTTTGCATCGATATCTCAATCGAGTTACCGGAACCGAAACATTGCAGTGGCACCGTTTTCGTTATCGTTGCCGTGGCACCTTTTTTCTTTCCACCACGGTGACAAATGCCTCATAATATGCTCTTATTAACATTTTCTTAAAACTTGCATAACTTGAACATGTCATCCGCATCATGATAACAACATCAAGAATGTTTAAAATTGTTGTTTGCTTTAGATTACTAATGCATATGGGGATTTACCGGATTTGTTGTTTGTTATATCCGGCCCCATTTAAATGGTTTAAATGGTATAGTTTTATTATGCTTCTCCTCTTGCCATGTTTAACAACATTTAATATTGTTGAGTATCTAAATGAGAGAGAACTAAATTAGTCATGTGGTGTTTCGACAATATGCAACGGAGTTGCATATTGAGCTCCACTTAATTTGTAGGATTGTTTGGGCACTTTGCCATGCCATGTATCTTTAAACCGAACATCCATCATACTTGGTTGCGCATCATGCCATGTTCATGTCATGGTTGTTTACTATGTTGTTTGCTTCTTTCCGGTGTTGCTTCTTCGGGTTGGTTCCGATAACGTCGCATTTGTGAGGATCCGTTCGACTACATCTGTTTGACTTCTTCATGGACTCGTTCTTCTTCCTTGCGGATCTCAGGCAAGATGACCATACCCTCGAAATCACTTCTATCTTTGCTTGCTAGATGCTCGCTCTTTTGCTATGCCTATGCTGCGATACCTACCACTTGCTATATCATGCCTCCCATATTGTTGAACCAAGCCTCTAACCCACCTTGTCCTAGCAAACCATTGTTTGGCTATGTTACCGCTTTGCTCAGCCCCTCTTATAGCGTTGTTAGTTGCAGGTGAAGATTGAAGTTTGTTCCTTGTTGGTACATGGAGATGTTGTTCCTTGTTGGAACATGTTTACTTGTTGGGATATCACAATATCTCTTATTTAATTAATGCATCTATATACTTGGTAAAGGGTGAAAGGCTCGGCCTTATGCCTGGTGTTTTGTTCCACTCTTGCCGCCCTAGTTTCCGTCATATCGGTGTTATGTTCCCGAATTTTGTGTTCCTCACGTGGTTGGGTTATAATGGGAACCCCTTGACAGTTCGCCTTGAATAAAACTCCTCTAGCAAGGCCCAACATTGGTTTTACCATTTGCCACCTAGCCTTTTCTTTCCCTTGAGTCGGCCGGCTCAAGGGTCATCTTTATTTAAACCCCCGGGCCAGTGCTCCTTTAAGTGTTGGTCCAACCTGTCAGCTGACGGGGGCCACCAGGGGCAACTCTGGGCTGGCCTACCGGAACCTTGGACAATCTGGTGTGCCCTGAGAAAGAGATATGTGCAGCTCCTATCGGGATTTGTCGGCACATTCGGGTGGCTTTGCTGGTCTTGTTTTACCAATGTCGAAATGTCTTGTAACCGGGATTCCGAGTCTGATCGGGCCTTCCCGCTAGAAGGAATATCCTTTGTTGACCGTGAGAGCTTGTGATGGGCTAAGTTGGGACACCCCTGCAGGGATTTGAACATTCGAAAGCCGTGCCCGCGGTTATGGGCAGATGGGAATTTGTTAATGTCCGGTTGTAGAAAACCTAAAGTTGATCTTAATTAAAATACATCAACCGCGTGTGTAGCCGTGATGGTCTCTTCTCGGCGGGGTCCGGGAAGTGAACACGGCGTTGGAGTTATGCTTGACGTAGGTTGTTCTAGGATCACTTCTTGATCATAGTTTCTCGTCCGTGCTTTGCCTTCTCTTCTCGCTCTCATTTGCGTATGTTAGCCACCAAATATGCTAGTCGCTTGCTGCAGCTCCACCTCATACTTTTACCCTTCCTATAAGCTTAAATAGTCTTGATCGCGATTGTGTGAGATTGCTGAGTCCCCGTGACTCACAGATACTTCCAAAACCAGTTTGCAGGTGCTGATGTTATCGAGCAGGTGACACAACCAAGCTCAATGAGGAGCTCGGTGAAGATCTTGTCCTTTGTGTTGTTTCGTTCTAGTCGATCAGTAGTGGAGCCCAGTTGGGGTCGATCGGGGATCTGTGTAGCACTTGGGGTAGTCTTCTTTTATTTTGGTTCCGTAGTCGGACCTTGAGTGTATTTGGATGAATGTAATGCTTTAATTCATGTATTGGGTGAAGTGGTGATTATAAGCCAACTATGTATCTCTTCCCTTATGTATTACATGGGTTGTGTGAAGATTACCTCACTTGCGACATTGCTTTCATGCGGTTATGCCTCTAAGTCGTGCTTCGACATGTGGGAGATATAGCCGCATCGAGGGCGTTACACTTTTTATGCTATCCAGAAATTCTATATCACTTCCAATCAACAATATGTCATCCACATATAATATTAGAAATGCTACAGAGCTCCCACTCACTTTCTTGTAAATACAGGCTTCTCCAAAAGTCTGTATAAAACCATATGCTTTGATCACACTATCGAAAAGGTTATTCCAACTCCAAGAGGCATGTACCAGTCCATAAATGGATCACTGGAGCTTGCACACTTTGTAAGTACCCTATGGATCGATAAAACCTTCAGGTTGCATCATATACAACTCTTCTTCCAGAAATCCATTCAGGAATGTAGTCTTTACATCGATTTGCCAAATTTCATAATCATAAAATGTGGCTATTGCTAACATGTTTCGGATGGACTTAAGCATCGCTACGGGTGAGAAGGTCTCATCGTAGTCAACTCCTTGAACTTGTCAAAAACCTTTCGCAACAAGTCGAGCTTTGTAGACAGTAACGTTACCGTCAGCGTCAGTCTTTTTCTTGAAGATCCATTTATTTTCGATGGCTTGTCGATCATCGGGCAAGTCAACCAAAGTCCACACTTTGTTCTCATACATGGATCCCATCTCAGATTTCGTGGCCTCAAGCCATTTTGTGGAATCTGGGCTCATCATCGCTTCCTCATAGTTTGTAGGTTCGTCATGGTCAAGTAACATGACCTCCAGAACAGGATTACCGTACCACTCTGGTGCGGATCTTACTCTGGTTGGCCTACGAGGTTCGGTAGTAACTTGATCTGAAGTTTCATGATCATCATCATTGGCTTCCTCACTAATTGGTGTAGGTGTCACAGGAACCAGTTTCTATGATGTACTACTTTCCAATAAGGGAGCGGGTACAGTTACCTCATCAAGTTCTACTTTCCTCCCATTCACTTCTTTTGAGAGAAACTCCTTCTCTAGAAAGGATCCATTCTTAGCAACAAATGCCTTGCCTTCGGATCTGTGATAGAAGGTGTATCCAACAGTCTCCTTTGGGTATCATATGAAGACACATTTCTCCGATTTGGGTTCGAGCTTATCAGGTTGAAGCTTTTTCACATAAGCATCGCAGCCCCAAACTTTAAGAAACGACAACTTTGGTTTCTTGCCAAACCATAGTTCATAAGGTGTCATCTCAACGGATTTAGATGGTGCCCTATTTAACGTGAATGTAGTTGTCTCTAAAGCATAACCCCAGAATGCTAGCGGTAAATCAGTAAGAGACATCATAGGTCGCATCATATCTAGTAAAGTACGATTACGACGTTCGGACACACCATTACACTATGGTGTTCCGGGTGGCGTGAGTTGCGAAACTATTCCGCATTGTTTCAAATGAAGACCAAACTCATAACTCAAATATTCTCCTCCACGATCAGATCGTAGAAACTTTATTTTCTTGTTACGATGATTTTCCACTTCACTCTGAATTTTTTTGAACTTTTCAAATGTTTCAGACTTATGTTTCATCAAGTAGATATACCCATATCTGCTAAAATCATCTGTGAAGGTGAGAAAATAACAATACCCGCCGCGAGCCTCAATATTCATCAATATGTATGATTTCCAACAAATCTGTTGCTCGCTCCATAGTTCCGGAGAACGGCGTTTTAGCCATCTTGCCCATGAGGCATGGTTCGCAAGTACCAAGTGATTCATAATCAAGTGATTCCAAAAGTCCATCAGAATGGAGTTTCTTCATGCGCTTTACACCAATATGACCTAAACAGCAGTGCCACAAACAAGTTGCACTATCATTATCAACTCTGCATCTTTTGGCTTCAACATTATGAATATGTGTATCACTACTATTGAGATTCATTAAAACTAGACCACTCTTCAAGGGTGCATGACCATAAAAGATATTATTCATATAAATAGAACAACCATCTGATTTAAATAGACCACTCTGATTTAAATGAATAACCGTCTCGCATCAAACAAGATCCAGATATAATGTTCATGCCCAATGCTGGCACCAAATAACAATTATTCAGGTCTAAAACTAATCCCGAAGGTAGATGTAGAGGTAGCGTGCCGACGGTGATCACATCGACTTTGGGACCATTTCCCACGCGCATCGTCACCTCGTCCTTAGCCAATCTTCACTTAATCCGTAGCCCCTGTTTTGAGTTACAAATATTAGCAACAGAACCAGTATCAAATACCCAGGTGCTACTGTGAGCTTTAGTAAGGTACACATCAATAACATGTATATCACATATACCTTTGTTCACCTTGACATCCTTTTTATCCGCCAAATACTTGAGGCAGTTCCGCTTCCAGTGACCAGTCCCTTTGCAGTAGAAGCACTCAGTCTCAGGCTTAGGTCCAGACTTGGGTTTCTTCTCTTGAGCAGCAACTTGTTTGCCGTTCTTCTTGAAGTTCCCTTTCTTCTTCCCTTTACCCTTTTTCTTGAAACTGGTGGTCTTGTTGACCATCAACACTTGATGCTCCTTCTTGATTTCTACCTCCGCAGCTTTTAGCATTGAGAAGAGCTCGGGAATCGTCTTATCCATCCCTTGCATATTATAGTTCATCACAAAGCTCTTGTAGCTTGGTGGCGGTGATTGAAGAACTCTGTCAATGACACTATCAACAGGAAGATTAACTCCCAGTTGAGTCAAGTGGTTATGGTACCCAGACATTCTGAGTATATGTTCATTGACAGAACTATTCTCCTCCATCTTGCAGCTGTAGAACTTATTGGAGACTTCGTATCTCTCGATCCGGGCATTTGCTTGAAATATTAACTTCAACTCCTGGAACATCTCATATGCTCCATGACGTTCAAAACGTCGTGAAGTCCCGGTTCTAAGCCGTAAAGCATGGCACACCGAACTATCGAGTAGTCATCAGCTTTGCTCTGCCAGACGTTCATAACATCTAGCGTTGCTCCTGCAGCGGGTTTGGCACCTAGAGGTGCTTCTAGGACGTAATTCTTCTGTGCAGCAATGAGGATAATCCTCAAGTTACAGACCTAGCCCGTGTAATTGCTACCATCATCTGTCAACTTTGCTTTCTCAAGGAACGCATTAAAATTTAGCGGAACAACAACACGGGCCATCTATCTACAACAACATAGACAAGAAAAATACTATCAGGTACTAAGTTCATGATAATTAAAGTTCAATTAATCATATTTAAGACTCCCACTTAGATAGACATCCCTCCAATCATCTAAGTGATCACGTGATCCATATCAACTAAACCATGACCGATCATCACGTGAAATGGAGTAGTTTTCAATGATGAACATCACTATGTTGATCATATCTACTATATGATTCACGCTCGAACTTTCGGTCTCAGTGTTCCGAGGCCATATCTGCATATGCTAGGCTCGTCAAGTTTAACCCGAGTATTTTTGCGTGTGAAAAACTGGCTTTGCACCCGTTGTATGTGAACGTAGAACTTATCACACCCGATCATCACGTGGTGTCTCGACACGGCGAACTTTGGCAACGGTGCATACTCAGGGAGAACACTTGTACCTTGAAATTTAGTGAGATATCATCTTATAATGCTACCGTCAATCAAGCAGAATAAGATGCATAAAGGATAAACATCACATGCAAACAATATAAGTGATATGATATGGCCATCATCATCTTGTGCCTGTGATCTCCATCTCCATAGCACCGTCATGATCACCATCGTCACCGGCGCGACACCTTGATCTCCATCGTAGCATCGTTGTCGTATCGCCAACTATTGCTTCTACGACTATCGCTACCGCTTAGTGATAAAGTAAAGCAATTACAGGGCGATTGCATTGCATACAATAAAGCGACAACCATATGGCTCCTGCTAGTTGCCAATAACTCCGTTACAAAACATGATCATCTCATACAATAAAATATAGCATCATGCCTTGACCATATCACATCACAACATGCCCTGCAAAAACAAGTTAGACGTCCTATACTTTGTTGTTGCAAGTTTTACGTGGCTACTAAGGGCTGAGCAAGAACCGTTCTTACCTATGCATCAAAACCACAATGATATTTCATCAAGTTAGTGTTGTTTTAACCTTCAACAAGGACCGGGCGTAGTCACACTCGGTTCAACTAAAGTTGGAGAAACTGACACCCGCCAGCCACCTGTGTGCGAAGCACATCGGTAGAACCAGTCTCGCGTAAACGAACGCGTAATGTCGGTCCGGGCCGCTTGATCCAACAATACCGCCGAACCAAAGTATGACATGCTGGTAAGCAGTATGACTTGTATCGCCCACTATTGGGGAACGTAGTAATTTCAAAAATTTCCCTACGCACACGCAAGATCATGGTGATGCATAGCAACGAGAGGGAAGAGTATCATCCACGTACCCTCGTAGACCGTAAGCGGAAGCGCTAAGAGAACACGGTTGATGTAGTCGAACGTCTTCATGATCCGACCGATCCAAGTACCAAACGCACGGCACCTCCGAGTTCAGCACATGTTCAGCTCGATGACGTTCCACGAACTCCGATCCAGCAGAGCTTCACGGGAGAGTTCCGTCAGCACGACGGCGTGATGACGGTGATGATGTTGCTACCGACGCAGGGCTTCGCCTAAGCACCACTACGATATGATCGAGGTGGATTATGGTGGATGGGGGCACCGCACACGGCTAAGGGACCAATGATCAACTTGTGTGTTCTAGGGTGCCCCTGCCCCCGTATATAAAGGAGCAAGGGGGGAGGCCGGCCGACCCCTGTAGGGCGCGCCAGTAGGAGGAGTCCTCCTCCTAGTAGGAGCAGGACTCCCCTTTCCTACTCCTACTAGGAGGAGGAAAGGAAGGGGAATGGAAGAAGGAAGGAGAGGGAGGAAAGGAGGAAAGGGGGGCCGGCCCCCTAGTCCAATTCGGTTTGGGCTAGGGGGGCGCGCTCCTGCTACCTCTTGAGCACTGCGTTGGTTTTCCCTTGAAGAGGAAAGGGTGATGCAGCAAAGCAGCGTAAGTATTTCCCCTCGTCTTTTAGAACCAAGGTATCAATCCAGTAGGAGAACACGCGCGAGTCACCTCGTACCTACACAAACAAATAAGAACCTCGCAACCAACGTGATAAAGGGGTTGTCAATCCCTTCACGGCCACTTGCAAGAGTGAGATCTGATAGAGATAATAATAATAAGATAAATATTTTTGGTATTTTTATGATATATATTGAAAGTAAAGATTGCAAAATAAAATAGATTGGAAACTTGTATGATGGAAAATAGACCCGGGGGCCATAGGTTTCACTAGTGGCTTCTCTCAAGATAGCATAAGTATTGCGGTGGGTGAACAAATTACTGTCGAGAAATTGGTAGAAAAGCGAATAATTATGAGAATATCTAGGTATGATCATGTATATAGGCATCACGTCCGTGACAAATAGACCGACTCCTACCTGCATCTACTACTATTACTCCACACATCGACCGCTATCCAACATGCATCTAGAGTATTAAGTTCATAAGAACAGAGAAACGCCTTAAGCAAGATGACATGATGTAGAGGGATAAACTCATGCAATATGATATAAACCCCACCTTTTTATCCTCGATGGCAACAATACAATACGTGACGTTTCCCTTTCTGTCACTGGGATCGAGCACCGCAAGATTGAACCCAAAGCTAAGCACTTCTCCCATTGCAAGAAAGATCAATCTAGTAAGCCAAACCAAACTGATAATTCGAAGAGACTTGCAAAGATAAACCAATCATACATAAAAGAATTCAGAGAAGATTCAAATATTATTCATAGATAATCTTGATCATAAACCCACAATTCATCGGATCTCGACAAACACACCGCAAAAAGAGTTACATCGAATAGATCTCCAAGAAGACCAAGGAGAACTCTGTATTGAGATCCAAAGAGAGAGAAGAAGCCATCTAGCTAATAACTATGGACCCGAAGGTCTAAAGTAAACTACTCACACATCACCGGAGAGGCCATGGAGTTGATGTAGAGGCCCTCCGTGATCGTTTCCCCCTCCGGCGGAGCTTCGGAAAAGGCCCCAAGATGGGATCTCTTGGGTATAGAAGGTTGCGGCGATGGAATTAGGTTTTCGTGGTGCTCCTGGATGTTTTCGGGGTACATAGGTATATATAGGAGGAAGAAGTAGGTCGATGGAGTAACGAGGGGCCCACGAGGGTGGAGGGCGCGCCCAGGGGGTAGGCGCGCCCCCTGCCTCGTGGCCTCCTCGATTGTTTCTTGACATCCACTCCAAGTCCTCTGGATCACGTTTGTTCCAAAAATCATGCTCCCGAAGGTTTCATTCCGTTTGGACTCCGTTTGATATTCTTTTTCTGTGAAACACTGAAATAGGCAAAAAACAGCAATTTGGGCTGCGCCTCCGGTTAATAGGTTAGTCCCAAAAATAATATAAAAATGCATAAATAAGCCCAATAAACATCCAAAACAGAATATATAATAGCATGGAGCAATCAAAAATTATAGATACGTTGGAGACATATCAGCGCCCTGCCTCTTCTCTTCCACCACTTGGCCCATGAGGCCCAATATTTGTTCCCCGTATTCCCGTAACTCTCCGGTACTCCGAAAAATACCCGAATCACTCGGAACCTTTCCGATGTCCGAATATAGTCGTCCAATATATCGATCTTTACGTCTCGACCATTTCGAGACTCCTCGTCATGTCCCTGATCTCATCCGAGACTCCGAACTACCTTCGGTACATCAAATCACATAAACTCATAATACCGATCGTCACCGAACGTTAAGCATGCAGACCTACGGGTTCGAGAACTATGTAGACATGACCGAGACATGTCTCCGGTCAATAACCAATAGCGGAACCTGGATGTTCATATTGGCTCCTACATATTCTACGAAGATTTTTATCGGTCAAACTGCATAACAACATACGTTGTTCCCTTTGTCATCGGTATGTTACTTGCCCGAGATTCAATCGTCGGTATCCCAATACCTAGTTCAATCTCGTTACCGGCAAGTCTCTTTACTCGTTCTGTAATGCACTATCACACAACTAACTCATTAGTTGCATTGCTTGCAAGGCTTATAGTGATGTGCATTACCGAGAGGGCCCAGAGATACCTCTCCGACAATCGGAGTGACAAATCCTAATATTGATCTATGCCAACTCAACAAGTACCATAGGAGACACCTGTAGAGCACCTTTATAATCACCCAGTTACGTTGTGACGTTTGGTAGCACACAAAGTGTTCCTCCGATAATCGGGAGTTGCATAATTTCAGTCATAGGAACATGTATAAGTCATGAAGAAAGCAATAGCAGTAAACTAAAACGATCAAGTGCTAAGATAACGGAATGGGTCAAGTCAATCACATCATTCTCCTAATGATGTGATCCCGTTTATCAAATGAAAACTCATGTCTATGGTTAGGAAACATAACCATCTTTGATCAACGAGCTAGTCAAGTAGAGGCATACTAGTGACACTATGTTTGTCTATGTATTCACACATGTATTATGTTTCCGGTTAATACAATTCTAGCATGAATAATAAACATTTATCATGAAATAAGGAAATAAATAATAACTTTATTATTGCCTCTAGGGCATATTTCCTTCACATAGAACATAGCAGCGGTCATTGCCATCACCTAGAGTTCATGTCAACACCATGCCAACCTCCAAAAAACTGCACAGTTCATGCTGGCGCACTTCCCAGCACGCAAAAAGGGGATGATAGTTCAACCACGTCATCTCAGTCATGGTCATGCCGGTAAACTTGTCGGCATACAAAAAAGGGATGGCGCTCAGTGTCATAGATCACTTGTCGTCGAACTTGAGCATGTCGGCCTGCATCTTCTTGAACCAAGGTCTCTTCCTTTGGGACACCGTGCTTAAGTCCACCTTCATGATCTCCACCCCCTTCGTCATGCAAGCGAGCGCCACTTCTTTTACCTTGGTCTTGGCATTGGTGGCCTCGATCTCGAGCATCTTCGGTTGCTTCTCCGCCTCCATCTAGAGCTTCTTCACTTGCTTCTCCACATCCATCTCTAGCCTCATCCTTTGTATCTCCATGAAGGCTTTCATTTGGTCCTCTTTGTCTTGGCAACGCTTCTCTCTTGTGTCCTTCTTGGTCATCATGCCTTCAAAGGTTGCATGCAAGGTAATTGACGCCGCATCACACTTGTCCTCTTTCTTGGAGTTAGTCTTCCCCCTTGGCCGCGGCTTCTCTTCCTCACTGTCCTCGATGGCTTCCTCCCCTCCACGCGCCCGGATGGCGACATATTGCGCCTTGAACTTCTCATCCCCATTGATGACCATCCAACAATGGGTGAGGATGAACGACTTGTTCCCATGTTGGGGCTTGAATGCTTACAAAGCTTGGAATGCCTACAAATGAAGAGCATGCAAGCATATGGGCAAATGGCATATGGGTAAACGGACAAGCAAGCATATGGGAAACTGGACAAGCAAGCAGGAAACAAAGGAGACGAATATGCTCTCAAGGGTCGCACAAAACTTGTTGCATTCTTGTTGTATCACCCTCCAACGCTTCAAGAGAGACACCCATCCATGCTTGCTATCGATCTTGTATGGTGCGAACTTCTTACGTTCATGATATTCGCGATGAACACGTAGCCGAAAGGTTGATGCCTTTTGTTGGAGAACGTAGTAATTTCAAAAAAATTCCTACGCACACGCAAGATCATGGTGATGCATAGCAACGAGAGGGGAGAGTGTTGTCTACGTACCCTCGTAGACCGAAGCGGAAGCGTTGACGCAACGTACAGTAAGTAGTCGTACGTCTTCCCGGTCCAACCGATCCAAGCACCGTTACTCTGGCACCTTCAAGTTCTTGGCACACGTTCAGCTCGATGACGCTCCCCGGGCTCCGATCCAGCAAAGCTTCGGGGAGGAGTTCCGTCAGCACGACGGCGTGGTGACAATCTTGATGTTCAATCGTCGCAGGGCTTCGCCTAAGCACCGCTGCAATATGACCGAGGTGTAATATCATGGAGGGGGGCACCGCACACGGCTAAGGAACGATCACGAAGATCAACTTGTGTGTCTATGGGGTGCCCCCTGCCCCCGTATATAAAGGAGTGGAGGAGGGGAGGGCCGGCCCTCTCTATGGCGCGCCCTAGGGGAGTCCTACTCCCACCGGGAGTAGGATTCCCCCTTTCCTAGTCCAACTAGGATTCCTTCCATGTAGTAGGAGTAGGAGACAAGGAAGGGAAGGGAGAAGGGAAGGAAGGAGGGGGCGCAGCCCCTCCCCCTAGTCCAATTCGGACTAGGCCTTGGGGGGGCGCGCGGCCTACCCTAGGCAGCCCCTCTCTCTTTCCCGTATGGCCCAATAAGGCCCAATACTTCTTCCCCCGTATTCCCGTAACTCCCCGGTACTCCGAAAAATACCCGAATCACTCGGAACCTTTCTGATGTCCGAATATAGTCGTCCAATATATCAATCTTTATGTCTCAACCATTTCGAGACTCCTCGTCATGTCCCCGATCTCATCCGGGACTCCGAACTCCTTCGGTACATCAAAACTCATAAACTCATAATATAACTGTCATCGAAACCTTAAGCGTGCGGACCCTACGGTTCGAGAACAATGTAGAGATGACCGAGACACGTCTCCGGTCAATAACCAATAGCGGGACCTGGATGCCCATATTGGCTCCTACATATTCTACGAAGATCTTTATCGGTCAGACCGCATAACAACATACGTTGTTCCCTTTGTCATCGGTATGTTACTTGCCTGAGATTCGATCGTCGGTATCCAATACCTAGTTCAATCTCGTTACCAGCAAGTCTCTTTACTCGTTCGTAATACATCATCCCGCAACTAACTCATTAGTTGCAATGCTTGCAAGGCTTAAGTGATGTGCATTACCGAGAGGGCCCAGAGATACCTCTCCGACAATCGGAGTGACAAATCCTAATCTCAAAATACGCCAACCCAACATGTACCTTTGGAGACACCTGTAGAGCTCCTTTATAATCACCCAGTTACGTTGTGACGTTTGGTAGCACACAAAGTGTTCCTCCGACAAACGGGAGTTGCATAATCTCATAGTCATAGGAACATGTATAAGTCATGAAGAAAGCAATAGCAACATACTAAACGATCGGGTGCTAAGCTAATGGAATGGGTCATGTCAATCAGATCATTCAACTAATGATGTGATCCCGTTAATCAAATAACAACTCTTTGTCCATGGTTAGGAAACATAACCATCTTTGATTAACGAGCTAGTCAAGTAGAGGCATACTAGTGACACTCTGTTTGTCTATGTATTCACACATGTATTATGTTTCCGGTTAATACAATTCTAGCATGAATAATAACATTTATCATGAAATAAGGAAAGCAATAATATGGGCATCCAGGTCCTGCTATTGGTTATTAACCGGAGACATGTCTCGGTCATGTCTACATTGTTCTCGAACCCGTAGGGTCCGCACGCTTAAGGTTTCGATGACAGTTACATTATGAGTTTATACGTTTTGATGTACCGAAGGTTGTTCGGAGTCCCGGATGTGATCACGGACATGACGAGGAGTCTCGAAATGGTCGAGACATAAAGATTGATATATTGGAAGCCTATGTTTGGATATCGGAAGTGTTCCGAGTGAAATCGGGATTTTACCGGAGTACCGGGAGGTTACCGGAACCCCGCGGGAGCTATATGGGCCTTAGTGGGCCTTAGTGGAAGAAGAGGAGAGGCGGCCAGGGCTGGGCCACGCGCCCCTCCCCCTAGTCTGAATAGGACAAGGAGAGAGGGGGCCGGCGCCCCCCTCCTTCTCTCTCTCTCTTTTCCACCTCGCGAATCCTATTCCAACTAGGATTGGGGGGGGGGGAAGTCCTACTCCCGGAGGGAGTAGGACTCCTCCTGGCATGCCTCTCCTAGGCCGGCCGCACCCCCCTTGAGCCTTTATATACGGAGGCAGGGGCACCCCAGAGGGACACAAGTTGATCCACGTGATCATATTCTTATCCGTGTGCGGCGCCCCCTGCCACCATAGTCCTCGATAATATTGTAGCGGTGCTTAGGCGAAGCCCTGCGACAGTAGTACATCAAGATCGTCACCACGCCGTCGTGCTGACGGAACTCTTCCCCGACACTTTGCTGGATCGGAGTCCGGGGATCGTCATCGAGCTGAACGTGTGCTAGAACTCGGAGGTGCCGTAGTTTCGGTGCTTGATCGGTCGGGCCGTGGAGACGTACGACTACATCAACCAAACGCTTCCATTGTCGATCTACAAGGGTACGTAGATCACACTCTCCCCTCTCGTTGCTATGCATCACCATGATCTTGCGTGTGCGTAGGAATTTTTTTGAAATTACTACGTTCCCCAACAGTGGCATCCGAGCCTAGGTTTTATGTGTTGATGTTATATGCACGAGTAGAACACAAGTGAGTTGTGGGCGATATAAGTCATACTGCTTACCAGCATGTCGTACTTTGGTTCGGCGGTATTGTTGGACGAAGCGGCCCGGACCGACATTACGCGTACGCTTACGCGAGACCGGTTCTCCCGACGTGCTTTGCACATAGGTGGCTTGCGGGTGACAGTTTCTCCAACTTTAGTTGAACCAAGTGTGGCTACGCCCGGTCCTTGCGATGGTTAAAACAACACCAACTTGACAAACTATCGTTGTGGTTTTGATGCGTAGGTAAGATTGGTTCTTGCTTAAGCCCGTAGCAGCCACGTAAAACTTGCAACAACAAAGTAGAGGACGTCTAACTTGTTTTTGCAGGGCATGTTGTGATGTGATATGGTCAAGACATGATGCTGAATTTTATTGTATGAGATGATCATGTTTTGTAACCGAGTTATCGGCAACTAGCAGGAGCCATATGATTGTCGCTTTATTGTATGCAATGCAATCGCGCTGTAATGCTTTACTCTATCACTAAGCGGTAGCGATAGTCGTGGAAGCATAAGATTGGCGAGATGACAATTATGCTACGATGGAGATCAAGGCGTCGCGCCGGTGACGATGGTGATCATGACGGTGCTTCGGAGATGGAGATCACAGGCACAAGATGATGATGGCCATATCATATCACTTATATTGATTGCATGTGATGTTTATCTTTTATGCATCTTATCTTGCTTTGATTGACGGTAGCATTATAAGATGATGTCTCACTAAAATTATCAAGAAGTGTTCTCCCTGAGTATGCACCGTTGCGAAAGTTCTTCGTGCTGAGACACCACGTGATGATCGGGTGTGATAGGCTCTACGTTCAAATACAACGGGTGCAAAACAGTTGCACACGCGGAATACTCAGGTTATACTTGACGAGCCAAGCATATGCAGATATGGCCTCGGAACACGGAGACCGAAAGGTCGAGCATGAATCATATAGTAGATATGATCAACATAGTGATGTTCACCAATGAAACTACTCCATCTGACGTGATGATCGGACATGGTTTAGTTGATTTGGATCACGTGATCACTTATAGGATTAGAGGGATGTCTATCTAAGTGGGAGTTCTTTAAGTAATTTGATTAATTGAACTTAAATTTATCATGAACTTAGTACCTGATAGTATCTTGCTTATGTATGTTTGATTATAGATAGATGGCCCGTGCTGTTGTTCCGTTGAATTTTAATGCGTTCCTTGAGAAAGCAAAGTTGAAAGATGATGGTAGCAATTACACGGACTGGGTCCGTAACTTGAGGATTATCCTCATTGCTGCACAGAAGAATTACGTCCTGGAAGCACCGCTGGGTGCCAGGCCTGCTGCTGGAGCAACACCAGATGTTATGAACGTCTGGCAGAGCAAAGCTGATGACTACTCGATAGTTCAGTGTGCCATGCTTTACGGCTTAGAATCGGGACTTCAACGACGTTTTGAACGTCATGGAACATATGAGATGTTCCAGGAGTTGAAGTTAATATTTCAAGCAAATGCCCGGATTGAGAGATATGAAGTCTCCAATAAGTTCTATAGCTGCAAGATGGAGGAGAACAGTTCTGTCAGTGAGCATATACTCAAAATGTATGGGTATAATAATCACTTGATTCAGATGGGAGTTAATCTTCCAGATGATTGTGTCATTGACAGAATTCTCCAATCACTGCCACCAAGCTACAAGAGCTTCATGATGAACTATAATATGCAAGGGATGAATAAGACTATTCCCGAGCTCTTCGCAATGCTGAAAGCTGCGGAGATAGAAATCAAAAAGGAGCATCAAGTGTTGATGGTCAACAAGACCACTAGTTTCAAGAAAAAGGGCAATGGGAAGAAGAAGGGGAACTTCAAGAAGAACAACTAGCAAGTTGCTGCTCAAGAGAAGAAACCCAAGTCTGGACCTAAGCCTGAAACTGAGTGCTTCTACTGCAAGCAGACTGGTCACTGGAAGCGGAACTGCCCCAAGTATTTGGCGGATAAGAAGGATGGCAAGGTGAACAAAGTTATATGTGATATACATGTTATTGATGTGTACCTTACTAATGCTCGCAGTAGCACTTGGGTATTTGATACTGGTTCTGTTGCTAATATTTGCAACTCGAAACAGGGACTACGGATTAAGCGAAGATTGGCTAAGGACGAGGTGACGATGCGCGTGGGAAACGGTTCCAAAGTCGATGTGATCGCGGTCGGCACGCTACCTCTACATCTACCTTCGGGATTAGTATTAGACCTAAATAATTGTTATTTGGTGGCAGCATTGAGCATGAACATTATATCTGGATCTTGTTTAATGCGAGACGGTTATTCATTTAAATCAGAGAATAATGGTTGTTCTATTTATATGAGTAATATCTTTTATGGTCATGCACCCTTGAAGAGTGGTCTATTCTTATTGAATCTCGATAGTAGTGACACACATATTCATAATGTTGAAGCCAAAAGATGCAGAGTTGATAATGATGGTGCAACTTATTTGTGGCACTGCCGTTTAGGTCATATCGGTGTAAAGCGCATGAAGAAACTCCATACTGATGGACTTTTGGAACCACTTGGTTATGAATCACTTGGTACTTGCGAACCGTGCCTCATGGGCAAGATGACTAAAACACCGTTCTCCGGTACTATGGAGAGAGCAACAGATTTGTTGGAAATCATACATACAGATGTATGTGGTCCGATGAATATTGAGGCTCGTGGCGGATATCGTTATTTTCTCACCTTCACAGATGACTTAAGCAGATATGGGTATATCTACTTAATGAAACATAAGTCTGAAACATTTGAAAAGTTCAAAGAATTTCAGAGTGAAGTTGAAAATCATCGTAACAAGAAAATAAAGTTTCTACGATCTGATCGTGGAGGAGAATATTTGAGTTACGAGTTTGGTGTACATTTGAAACAATGCGGAATAGTTTCGCAACTCACGCCACCCGGAACACCACAGCATAATGGTGTGTCCGAACGTCGTAATCGTACTTTACTAGATATGGTGCGATCTATGATGTCTCTTACTAATTTACCGCTATCGTTTTGGGGTTATGCTTTAGAGACGGCCGCATTCACGTTAAATAGGGCACCATCAAAATCCGTTGAGACGACGCCTTATGAACTATGGTTTGGCAAGAAACCAAAGTTGTCGTTTCTGAAAGTTTGGGGCTGCGATGCTTATGTGAAAAAGCTTCAACCTGATAAGCTCGAACCCAAATCGGAGAAATGTGTCTTCATAGGATATCCAAAGGAAACTATTGGATACACCTTCTATCACAGATCCGAAGGCAAGACTTTTGTTGCTAAATTCGGAAAATTTCTGGAGAAGGGGTTTCTCTCGAAAGATGTGAGTGGGAGGAAAGGAGAACTTGATGAGGTAACTGTACCTGCTCCCTTATTGGAAAGTAGTACATCACAGAAAACTGTTTCTGCGACACCTACACCAATTAGTGAGGAAGCTAATGATAATGATCATGAAACTTCAGGACAAGATACTACTGAACCTCGTAGATCAACCAGAGTGAGATCCGCGCCAGAGTGGTACGATAATCCTGTTCTGGAAATCATGCTGCTAGATCATGATGAACCTACGAACTATGAAGAAGCGATGGTGAGCCCAGATTCCGCAAAATGGCTTGAAGCCATGAAATCTGAGATGGGATCCATGTATGAGAACAAAGTATGGACTTTGGTTGACTTTCCCGATGATCGGCAAGCAATTGAGAATAAATGGATCTTCAAGAAGAAGACTGACGCTGACGGTAATATTACTGTCTACAAAGCTCGACTTGTCGCAAAAGGTTTTCGACAAGTTCAAGGGGTTGACTACGATGAGACCTTCTCACCCGTAGCGATGCTTAAGTCTGTCCAAATCATGTTAGCAATTGCCGCATTTTATGATTATGAAATTTGGCAGATGGATGTCAAAACTGCATTCCTGAATGGATTTCTGGAAGAAGAGTTGTATATGATGCAACCGGAAGGTTTTATCGATCCAAAGGGAGCTAACAAAGTGTGCAAGCTCCAGCGATCCATTTATGGACTGGTGCAAGCCTCTCGGAGTTGGAATAAACACTTTGATAGTGTGATCAAAGCATTTGGTTTTATACAGACTTTCGGAGAAGTCTGTATTTACAAGAAAGTGAGTGGGAGCTCTGTAGCATTTCTGATATTATATGTGGATGACATATTACTGATTGGAAATGATATAGAATTTCTGGATAGCATAAAGGGATACTTGAATAAGAGTTTTTCAATGAAAGACCTCGGTGAAGCTGCTTACATATTAGGCATAAAGATCTATAGGGATAGATCAAGACGCTTAATTGGACTTTCACAAAGCACATACCTTGACAAGATTTTGAAGAATTTCAAAATGGATCAAGCAAAGAAAGGGTTCTTGCCTGTGTTACAAGGTGTGAAGTTGAGTCAGACTCAATGCCCAACCACTGCAGAAGATAGAGAGAAAATGAAAGATGTTCCCTATGCTTCAGCCATAGGCTCTATCATGTATGCAATGTTGTGTACCAGACCTGATGTGTGCCTTGCTATAAGTCTAGCAGGGAGGTACCAAAGTAATCCAGGAGTGGATCACTGGACAGCGGTCAGAACATCCTGAAATACCTAAAAAGTACTAAGGATATGTTTCTCGTATATGGAGGTGACAAAGAGCTCATTGTAAACGGTTACGTTGATGCAAGCTTTGACACTGATCCGGACGATTCTAAATCGCAAACCGGATACGTGTTTACATTAAACGGTGGAGCTGTCAGTTGGTGCAGTTCTAAACAAAGCGTCATGGCGGGATCTACATGTGAAGCGGAGTACATAGCTGCTTCGGAAGCAGCAAACGAAGGAGTCTGGATGAAGGAGTTCATATCTGATCTAGGTGTCATACCTAGTGCATCGGGTCCAATGAAAATCTTTTGTGACAATACTGGTGCAATTGCCTTGGCAAAGGAATCCAGATTTCACAAGAGAACCAAACACATCAAGAGACGCTTCAACTCCATCTGGGATCTAGTCCAGGTGGGAGACATAGAGATTTGCAAGATACATACGGAGCTGAATGTAGCAGACCCGTTGACTAAGCCTCTTCCACGAGCAAAACATGATCAGCACCCAAGCTCCATGGGTGTTAGAATCATTACTGTGTAATCTAGATTATTGACTCTAGTGCAAGTGGGAGACAGAAGGAAATATGCCCTAGAGGCAATAATAAATTTATTATTTATTTCCTTATATCATGATAAAAGTTTATTATTCATGCTAGAATTGTATTAACCGGAAACATAATACATGTGTGAATACATAGACAAACAGAGTGTCACTAGTACGCCTCGACTTGACTAGCTCGTTAATCAAAGATGGTTATGTTTCCTGACCATGGATAAAGAGTTGTTATTTGATTAACGGGATCACATCATTGGTTGAATGATCTGATTGACATGACCCATTCCATTAGCTTAGCACGCGATCGTTTAGTATGTTGCTATTGCTTTCTTCATGACTTATACATGTTCCTATGACTATGAGATTATGTAACTCCCATGTGCCGGAGGAACACTTTGTGTGCTACCAAACGTCACAACGTAACTGGGTGATTATAAAGGAGCTCTACAGGTGTCTCCAAAGGTACATGTTGGGTTAACGTATTTCGAGATTAGGATTTGTCACTCCGAATGTCGGAGAGGTATCTCTGGGCCCTCTCGGTAATGCACATCACTTAAGCCTTGCAAGCATTGCAACTAATGAGTTAGTTGTGGGATGATGTATTACGGAACGAGTAAAGAGACTTGCCGGTAACGAGATTGAACTAGGTATTGGATACCGACGATCGAATCTCGGGCAAGTAACATACCGATGACAAAGGGAACAACGTATGTTGTTATGCGGTCTGACCGATAAAGATCTTCGTAGAATATGTAGGAACCAATATGGGCATCCAGGTCCCGCTATTGGTTATTGACTGGAGACATGTCTCGGTCATGTCTACATTGTTCTCGAACCCGTAGGGTCCGCACGCTTAAGGTTTCGATGACAGTTACATTATGAGTTTATACATTTTGATGTACCGAAAGTTGTTCGGAGTCCCGGATGTGATCACGGACATGACGAGGAGTCTCGAAATGGTCGAGACATAAAGATTGATATATTGGAAGCCTATGTTTGGATATCGGAAGTGTTCCGGGTGAAATCGGGATTTTACTAGAGTACTGGGAGGTTACCGGAACCCCCGGGAGCTATATGGGCCTTAGTGGGCCTTAGTGGAAGAAGAGGAGAGGCGGCCAGGGCTGGGCCGCGCGCCCCTCCCCCTAGTCCGAATAGGACAAGGAGAGAGGGGGCCGGCGCCCCCCTCCTTCTCTCTCTCTCTTTTCCACCTCGTGAATCCTATTCCAACTAGGATTGGGGGGGGAGTCTCCTAGGCCGGCCGCACCCCCCCTTGAGCCTTTATATACGGAGGCAGGGGCACCCCAGAGGGACACAAGTTGATCCACATGATCATATTCTTAGCCGTGTGCGGCGCCCCCTGCCACCATAGTCCTCGATAATATTGTAGCGGTGCTTAGGCGAAGCCCTGCGACAGTAGTACATCAAGATCGTCACCACGCCGTCGTGATGACGGAACTCTTCCCCGACACTTTGCTGGATCGGAGTCCGGGGATCGTCATCGAGCTGAACGTGTGCTAGAACTCGGAGGTGCCGTAGTTTCGGTGCTTGATCGGTCGGGCCGTGGAGACGTACGACTACATCACCCAAACGCTTCCGTTGTCGATCTACAAGGGTAAGTAGATCACACTCTCCCCTCTCGTTGCTATGCATCACCATGATCTTGCATGTGCGTAGGATTTTTTTTGAAATTACTACGTTCCCCAACAGTTTTGTTTATCCATTTGCTAGATTTCATAAAATTGCGGCAATTGCTAACATGATTTGGACAGACTTAAGCATCGCTACGAGTGAGAAAATTTCATCGTAGTCAACACCTTGAACTTTGTCAAAAACATTTTTCGACAAGTCTAGCTTTGTAGATAGTAACACTACTATCAGCGTCCGTCTTCCTCTTGAAGATCCATTTATTTTCTATGGCTTGCCGATCATCGGGCAAATGCATCAAAGTCCATACTTTGTTCTCATACATGGATCATATCTTAGATTTCATGGCCTCAAACCATTTCGCGGAATCTGGGCTCATCATCGCTTCCTCATAGTTCGCAAGTTCGTCATGGTCTAGTAACATGACTTCCAGAACAGGATTACCGTACCACTCTGGTGCGGATCTCACTCTGGTTAACCTACGAGATTCGGTAGTAACTTCATCTGAAGTTACATGATCATTATCATTAGCTTCCTCACTAATTGGTGTAGTAGTCACAGGAACAGATTTCTGTGATGAACTACTTTACAATAAGGGAGAAGGTACAATTACCTCATCAAGTTCTACTTTCCTCCCACTCACTTCTTTCGAGAGAAACTCCTTCTCTAGAAAGGATCCATTCTCAGCAACGAATGTCTTGCCTTCGGATCTGTGATAGAAGGTGTACCCAACAGTTTCCTTTGGGTATCCTATGAAGACATATTTCTCCGATTTGGTTTTGAGCTTATCAGGATGAAACCTTTTCATATAAGCATCACAATCCCAAACTTTAAGAAACGACAACTTTGGTTTCTTGCCAAACCACAGTTCAGATTGTGTCGTCTCAACGGACTTAGATGGTGCCCTTTTAAACGTGAATGCAGTTGTCTTTAATGCATAACCCCAAAACGATAGTGGTAAATCGGTAAGAAACATCATAGATTGCACTATATCCAATAAAGTACGGTTATGACATTCGGACACACCATTATGCTGTGGTGTTCCAGGTGGCATGAATTTCTGAAACTATTCCATATTGTTTTAATTGAAGACCAAACTCGTAACTCAAATATTCGTCTCCGCGATCAGATCGTGGAAACCTTATCTTCTTGTCACGATGATTTTCCACTTCACTCTGAAATTCTTTGAACTGTTCAAATGTTTCAGACTTATGTTTCATCAAGTAGATATACCCATATCTGCTCAAATCAATAATGATACCCGCTGCAAGCCTTGATATTCATCGGACCACATACATCAGTATGTATGATTTCCAACAAATCTGTTGCTTGCTCCATTGTTCCGGAGAACGGCGTTTTAGTCATCTTGCCCAAGAGACATGGTTCGCAAGCATCAAGTGATTCATAATCAAGTAATTCCAAAATCCTATCAGCATGGAGTTTCTTCATGCGCTTTACACCAATATGACCTAAACGGCAGTGCCACAAACAAGTTGCACTATCATTATTAATTTTGCATCTTTTGGCTTCAATATTATGAATATGTGTATCATTACAATCGAGATCCAACAAACCATTTTCGTTGGTGTGTATGACCATAGAAGGTTTTATTCATGTAAACAAAACAACAATTGTTCTCTAACTTAAATGAATAACCGTATTGCAATAAACATGATCAAATCATATTTATGCTCAACGCAAACACCAAATAACATTTATTTAGGTTCAACATTAATCCCGAAAGTATAGGGAGTGTGCAATGATGATCATATCAATCTTGGAACCACTTCCAATACACATCGTCACTTCACCCTTAACTAGTCTCTGTTTATTCTGCAACTCCTGTTTCGAGTTACTACTCTTAGCAACTGATCCAGTATCAAATACTGAGGGGTTGCTATAAACACTAGTAAAGTACACATCAATAACATGTATATCAAATATACTTTTGTTTACTTTGCCATCCTTCTTATCCGCCAAATACTTGGGGCAGTTCTGCTTCCAGTGACCAGTCCCTTTGCAGTAGAAGCACTTAGTCTCAGGCTTAGGACTAGACTTGGGCTTCTTCACTTGAGCAGCAACTTGCTTGCCATTCTTCTTGAAGTTCCCCTTATTCCTTTTGCCCTTTTCTTGAAACTAGTGGTCTTGTCTACCATCAATACTCGATGTTTTTCTTGATTTCTACCTTTGTCGATTTTAGCATCACGAAGAGCTTGGGAATCGTTTCCGTTATCCCTTGCATACTATAGTTCATCACGAAGTTCTACTAACTTGGTGATGGTGACTAGAGAATTCTGTCAATCACTATCTTATCTGGAAGATTAACTCCCACTTGATTCAAGCGATTGTAGTACCCAGACAATCTGAGTACATGCTCACTGCTTGAGCGATTCTCCTCCATCTTGTAGCTATAGAACTTGTTGGAGACTTCATATCTCTCAACTCGGGTATTTGCTTGAAATATTAACTTCAACTCCTGGAACATCTCATATGGTCCATGACGTTCAAAACGTCTTTGAAGTCCCGATTCTAAGCCATTAAGCATGGTGCACTAAACTATCAAGTAGTCATCATATTGAGCTAGCCAAACGTTCATAACGTCTGCATCTGCTCCTGCAATAGGTCTGTCACCTAGCGGTACATAAAGGACATAATTTTTCTGTGCAGCAATGAGGATAAACCTCATATCACGGATCCAATCCGCATCATTGCTACTAACATCTTTCAACATAGTTTTTCTCTAGGAACATATCAAAACAAACATAGGGAAGCAACAACGCGAGCTATTGATCTACAACATAGATATGCTAATACTACAAGGACTAAGTTCATGATAAATTTAAGTTCAATTAATCATATTACTTAAGAACTCCCACTTAGATAGACATCCCTCCAATCATCTAAGTGATCACGTGATCCAAATCAACCCATCCATGTCCGATCATCACGTGAGATGGAGTAGTTTTCAATGGTAAACATCACTATGTTGATCATATCTACTATATGATTCACGCTCGACCTTTCGGTCTCCAGTGTTCCGAGGCCATATCTGCATATGCTAGGCTCGTCAAGTTTAACCTGAGTATTCTGCGTGTGCAAAACTGGCTTGCACCCGTTGTAGATGGACGTAGAGCATATCACACCCGATCATCACGTGGTGTCTGGGCACGACGAACTTTGGCAACGGTGCATACTCAGGGAGAACACTTTTATCTTGAAATTTAGTGAGGAATCATCTTATAATGCTACCGTCAATCAAAGCAAGATAAGATGCATAAAAGATAAACATCACATGCAATCAAAATATGTGACATGATATGGCCATCATCATCTTGTGCCTTTGATCTCCATCTCCAAAGCATCGTCATGATTTCCATCGTCACCGGCATGACACCATGATCTCCATCATCTTGATCTATATCAATATGTCGTCACATGGTCGTCTCGCCAACTATTGCTCTTGCAACTATTGCTATCGCATAGCGATAAAGTAAAGCAATTATTTGGTGCTTGCATCTTATGCAATAAAGAGACAACCATAAGGCTTTTGCCAATTGCCGATAACTTCAACAAAACATGATCATCTCATACAACAACTTATATCTCATCATGTTTTGACCATATCACATCACAACATGCCCTGCAAAAACAAGTTAGACGTCCTCTACTTTATTGTTGCAAGTTTTACGTGGCTGCTACGGGCTTAAGCAAGAACCAATCTTACCTACGCATCAAAACCACAACGATAGTTTGTCAAGTTGGTGCTGTTTTAACCTTCGCAAGGACCGGGCGTAGCCACACTCGGTTCAACTAAAGTTGGAGAAACTGTCACCCGCAAGCCACCTATGTGCAAAGCATATCGGGAGAACCGGTCTCGCGTAAGCGTACGCGTAATGTCGGTCCGGGCCGCTTCGTCCAACAATACCGCCAAACCAAAGTGTGACATGCTGGTAAGCTGTATGACTTATATCGCCCACAACTCACTTGTGTTCTACTCATGCATATTACATCAACGCATAAAACCTAGGCTCGGATGCCACTGTTGGGGA
Source organism: Triticum urartu (assembly GCF_056163025.1). Lineage (NCBI taxonomy): Eukaryota > Viridiplantae > Streptophyta > Magnoliopsida > Poales > Poaceae > Triticum > Triticum urartu. The sequence goes on along the minus strand of NC_141877.1, from coordinate 70,566,395 downwards.
ACGTAGTAATTTCAAAAAAATTCCTACACACAGGCAAGATCATGGTGATGCATAGCAATGAGAGGGGAGAGTGTTGTCTACGTACCCTCGTAGACCGAAGCGGAAGCGTTGACGCAATGTAGAGGAAGTAGTCGTACGTCTTCCCGGTCCAACCGATCCAAGCACCGTTACTCCGGCACCTCCGAGTTCTTGGCACACGTTCAGCTCGATGACGCTCCCCGGGCTCCGATCCAGCAAAGCTTCGGGGAGGAGTTCCGTCAGCACGACGGCGTGGTGACCATCTTGATGTTCAACCGTCGCAGGGCTTCGCCTAAGCACCGCTACAATATGACCGAGGTGTAATATCGTGGAGGGGGGCACCGCACACGGCTAAGGAACGATCACGAAGATCAACTTGTGTGTCTATGGGGTGCCCCCTGCCCCCGTATATAAAGGAGTGGAGGAGGGGAGGGCCGGCCCTCTCTATGGCACGCCCTAGGGGAGTCCTACTCCCGGGGAGTAGGACTCCCCCTTTCCTAGTCCAACTAGGATTCCTTCCATGTAGTAGGAGTAGGAGACAAGGAAGGGGAAGGGAGAAGGGAAGGAAGAAGGGGGCGCAGCCCCTCCCCCTAGTCCAATTCGGACTAGGCCTTGGGGGGGGGCGGCCTGCCCTAGGCAGCCCCTCTCTCTTTCCCGTATGGCCCAATAAGGCCCAATACTTCTTCCCCCGTATTCCCGTAACTCCCCGGTACTCCGAAAAATACCCGAATCACTCGGAACCTTTTCGATGTCCGAATATAGTCGTCCAATATATCGATCTTTACGTCTCGACCATTTCGAGACTCCTCGTCATGTCCCCGATCTCATCCGGGACTCCGAACTCCTTCGGTACATCAAAACTCATAAACTCATAATATAACTGTCATCGAAACCTTAAGCGTGCGGACCCTACGGTTCGAGAACAATGTAGACATGACCGAGACACGTCTCCGGTCAATAACCAATAGCGGGACCTGGATGCCCATATTGGCTCCTACATATTCTACGAAGATCTTTATCGGTCAGACCGCATAACAACATACGTTGTTCCCTTTGTCATCGGTATGTTACTTGCCTGAGATTCTATCGTCGGTATCCAATACCTAGTTCAATCTCATTACCGGTAAGTCTCTTTACTCGTTCCGTAATACATCATCCCGCAACTAACTCATTAGTTGCAATGCTTGCAAGGCTTAAGTGATGTGCATTACCGAGAGGGCCCAGAGATACCTCTCCGACATTCGGAGTGACAAATCCTAATCTCGAAATACGCCAACCCAACATGTACCTTTGGAGACACCTGTAGAGCTCCTTTATAATCACCCAGTTACGTTGTGACGTTTGGTAGCACACAAAGTGTTCCTCCGGCAAACGGGAGTTGCATAATCTCATAGTCATAGGAACATGTATAAGTCATGAAGAAAGCAATAGCAGCATACTAAACGATCGGGTGCTAAGCTAAT